>NC_051849.1:2524752-2835781 GCF_905115235.1 Hermetia illucens | reverse complement strand
GCCTATTCGACTGCAGATCTCCAGCAGCTTCAGGGCACGCTGAAAAATGGCAGTACCCCCCTCTTGTTGGGGAAATAACCCCCGGATTATTTTCACTTCATTTTATGAGTGTAGGGCACGTGATCTGCGGAGATGATCGGCCTCTGAATCGTCCTGTCAAGATTTTATAGGCGCTACCCCACGGATTTATGTTCGCTTCCAAACAGAGCTCCTTAAAGCATTCCCCCTTACTCCGCTGGATGGCGAGCTTCCCTATAGGCATGCTCCTTTTCCCCTTGATCGATCCTACCTATTGCCCTCTGGGCCGTTTGCCTGGCTCTGTGGCAAATCGATCGAAGACTGGCAAGTTCACTATTTCACCAATAATTGGGTCTTCTAGTGGAGAATGAGCATCTCCTAGGCGTCGACGCGTCACATGCCCTAGAGATGCTTGGTGTAACATGGAGAGCTCTATCCGTGGAGGTGCCTGCTTTGCTAGGCAGATCTAGCCACACTTCCATGAATGTTTGCTCATCCATCGCTTTTGCAGACCATCCTGGTGTTCTTTTGGATTTCGGCCTCCTGATTGCGGGTATTCTGCCTTGTGGTTCCGTCCTCAGTTCAAAGGTGATAGCCTGGTGGTCGCTGTATGTGAAGTTCTCGCTAACTTGCCAGGACATGACACATGACAGCGCAGGGCTGACAAAAGTCAAATCTACAATTAAACCAGATTCCCCTTTCCGATAAGTGCCTTCGTTGGCCAGAGCTACATCTAACTGGGCAAATGCTTCTAATAAGCACCGCCCCCTTGTGTTAGTCTCTTTGCTGCCCCACTCAATAGCCCACGCATTAAAGTCACCGGCTATCACCTTTGGACCTTGTCCCCTTGCGTCGTGAACAAGATCGTCTAACAGCTCTTCAAACTTAGGAAGTGTGAGGCTCGGTGGAGCGTAGCAGCTGTATACGAATATACCGCTTATTTTTGCCCATACTACCCCCGCTAGCCGCCTGACACATGCTATATTGTATGGCTTGACGACCGCACGCCCACATCGCCGCTCCACCAGTCGAATCTGTGTTGTGATACACCCCCGTAGAGATTTCTGTATGGTTCACTAATGATAGCAATCTCCATCGCGAATTCGTAAGTGGTCTGCGCAAGCAAATCTTGTGCGACCCTGCAATGATTAAGGTTGATTTGTATTAACCTAATTTTTTCACAGCAGTTAACGCCTTCCTAAATTCTGGGCATTTACCGCTTCCGGCAACACGTCGGTTATCCTGTCCCTCCTTTCCTTTGCAAAAAATGCATTTGGGGCCTCCATTGCACTCCTTGGCAATATGTCCCTTCTCCCCCCACCTTCGATCGGACCGATCGATGCCGCTAGTGCATGCCTTCGCGAAGTGTTCAAACATTAGGCATTTGAAGTACCCCTTTAAAGAGATCTGTTCCCTTAGCCGGCAAACAACACATCCAATTCGAAACTTCCCCCCTTCTGCGCTGACTCCACTGGCAGTCGCATTGTGGCCGCTTGAGTACTGTCATACGCTTTTCTTAGGCTCACGATACATCCTTTACTGAATTCCTCCAGCTAGAATTGTTGCTTGAAGGTAGTGCAGATCTCTTCTCTGGATGTTACCTCATCGAGATCCTTGCACTGGATATTGATCTTAAGTTTTTGGGTACGAACCGCGACATTCTCCCCAAGTGAGTTTAAAACTTGGTTACGAAAGCCGTCAGTTTTCCCTACGCTGGATTTTTTCAGCTCAAACATGAAATCCTCTTTCTGGATCCTCCGGATTTTGCTGACATTTCCGCCTAGGTCTTTTAGGTCGGGGTCAGATTTCACCTTCTTCAGTATCTCCGCATACGTTAGATGTCCTCTGCTGCAGATTACAATTGCCTCCGAACGAATTCGCATCCTTGACTTCTTGTCTCTTTTCTTGTTCACGACCTTAGTCCAACCACCGCTCTTATTTTATTTCGGTTTCGCTTCTCTGGCCGACGTTCCTACTTTGGGCACTTTGGGTCCTTCTGAACTTTGTTGTTGGACTGGTCGAGACTCCTTTTTTCCTTTTTGGTATCTGTTGATTCCCCAAAGCTTCCCCCTCTTTGTCTCGCACTCGCTTACTTGATCGAAGATCGATGACTTTGTGCTTTGGTGTCACTTGGGTCGCCTGTGACACTGTTGGGGCCGGGATGTCTGGTTTTTCCTTAGGCTTTCTTACTTCTTCCTGGGACCTATTGTAAAGTACCCTGATGGCTCTCACAATGTTCTTAATGGCTTGGTGCACGTTGTGCTTGTCCTTGATGAATTCGGACAGCTCAAGTATTTTAGTCCCAAGCTGCATAAAAGGTAGTTCCTCTGCGTCAGCGCTCTCTTCTTGGTGAGTCTTGGCCAGATTACTCCTTTTACTGACTCCTTCGCCTTTTTCAGTTGCTGAGCTCCCATAAGCTTTCTCTTTTGCCGGCTTTGATATTGGAGAAGATCGTAAAATTGATGAGCTTCTCCTGAATGGATCTATTTGTTGCTGCTGGAGTACCTTTTGATCCAATTCGATGGGTGTCGAAATCGCCTTTTTTGGCCAGCTATCTCCCTTTAGCTCATTATTCTTTGCCTTTGCAATTTGTGTTCTTGGCAGAGTTGTGCTTCGTTTGAACACCTCCTTCTCCAAATCTAAAACACTTGTAGTATTAGATGCAACGGTGGCCAAGTTATCCCCCACTGAGGCACTGCGGTCGAGGGATATCGACGCTTGCTTACTCCCAAAAGCCGCCGGTACTAGGGTTCCGAGCCCCTGCACCGTAACTTTACTCCTTCTCAATTCGTCCATGTTTTATTTTCTGGGTGTCCTTCCCATAGCCATTTTGGTCCACGCACCAGAGATAAGCAAACACTAGCCCATGCATAGTCAGAAAGGAAAAGTGGAAGTGCGCCAGCTGGGGTTGCACCTGATGGGAGATCTGGCCACTCCTCACAGGTAAAACTGTCTGTCTGTCTGTCTATCTGTCCGTCACACGCATTTTTATCGGAGGCGGTTATCGCGATTGACACCAAATTTGGTAGAAATGTGGCAACTGTGAACGCTCACACATACAGTGAGCTACATCCTTTCACGTTGGATTTTAGGGGAAAAGAGGGGTGTAAAATGTTTTTTCATCAAATATAGTCATGTGGGGTATCAAATTAGAGGTCTCGGTTTGTACTTTTCGAAGCCGGTATTAGTTTTGACATTTGTTGGAAAGGTGGGGAGTGCGGGGGGTTGAAAGTAATCATTGTTTTAAGGGGGCCATCCTCAGAAACTGTTGCTTCTTTGAAAATTGAAGACTATGAAAGCCGATATCACCCGAGAGTGGATACTCTCACATAATATATAGATATATTACGTGCTACGTACTAAGAAATACACAAAACCTTTCATACCTGAAGCTTCCAGCTTCCGGTTTTCCGATTTGTTTCATATAATATGAACTTTGGACGACTTTTCATCAGTAGACAAAGATTCTATCTAAATTTATTCCAGCTGGCGTTTTTCCTGAACCTTTTCCAGTACTTCAGACAATGTTCCGTCATTTGAGGCCACGAATAACAAAACTAAGTAACCCTCATTAAGATTACAAGAGGCTTAACACAACAAGTGCTGTTGATCACATGCTCGTTTTCAGATGCTTTTCTTTCGAATCCAAGGAAAAAATTTAATCCCGCCATTGAATACACTTGACCGTTTTGAATAACTAAGGGTAGAAGGTTTCGGTTGACTATTTGCCTTTCTTACCGCCGTTTGGATACGACTGGAAGAGAAAATATTATTCATCAGTCAACATTATGTCCGAATTGTTCAGGAAGGACTGAGGACTCTTTTCGATCGAATCCATTTTTGATGGGAATCCAATTAAGATTTATTGTGGTCCAAGAATTTCAGAATGGAGTTGTGAAAACATCGTAGACGAATGGGTGATGAGGAAATGTCGAGTTGAGAGATGAGTGGGAATTTTTCTGATTGGGGCATTGTCGATGGTGTGCAGGTGATGGAAAGTAAATAATTAATTGTTTTCCTAAGGAGTTTTTGGATTTCAGGACAGTGAAAACGGAATAATGCTATTGTCAAGTTAAAAATTTCCACTGGAAAATACATAATTTTTTAAGTCAAGGGAACATCTTCAGTAGTTCATTTAGTTTTCTTTTGCAAAACACCATCTTTGGAAAGTGTGCTTGTAAGTATGTCTCCGGTGGACTGCGGTGTCTAACGTATCAAGCCACCGTTGTTTAGGTCTGCCTTTTGGTCGTTTACCATCAACGTTCAGACCAATCCTGGCAAGTGAATTCTCGTTTGCACGAATTGCGTGAACATACCATCGAAGACGCCTCTCTCGCAACTTTTCCACGATCGGTGCAACCCCATAACGATCGCGGATATCCTCATTTCGGATGTGATCCAAACGTGTGACGCCACTAATCCAATGTAGCATCTTCGTCTCCATTACCGCAAGACGCCGTTCAATGTCTTTTATAGTCGGCCAACACTCAGAACCATAGAGAGCGACTGGACGGACGACATTGCGGTAAATTTTAGATTTGAGACGTTCGTTGATACGTCGATCACAAAGAACACCAGTTGTCGAACGCCACTTCATCCAGGTTGCGGTAATCTTCTTTTTCTTCAGCCTTTGTCCCGTTCACAAGCGGGGTCGGCTCGTCGTGATCGGCTTCGCCATTTGGCTCTATCGAATGCCTGATCTGGGTGCAATCTCGAGGCTTTCAAATCCCCATCCAGCGTATCAAGCCACCGTTGCTTAGGTCTGCCTTTTGGTCGTCTACCATCGACTTTGATGTTCAGACCAATCTTTGCAAGTGAATTCTCGTTTGCACGAATTGCGTGACCATACCATTGAAGACGCCTCTCTCGCAACTTTTCCACAATCGGTGCAACCCCATAACGATCGCGGATATCCTCATTTCGGATGTGATCTAAACGTGTGACGCCACTAGTCCAACGTAGCATCTTCGTCTCCATTACCGCAAGACGCCGTTCATTGTCTTTTATGGTCGGCCAACACTCAGAACCATAGAGAGCGACTGGACGGACGACATTGCGGTAAATTTTAGATTTGAGACGTTCATTGATACGTCGATCACAAAGGACACCAGTTGTGGAACGCCACTTCATCCAGGTTGCGTTAATGCGTGAAACAATTTCATAACGCAATTCTCCATTGACTGATAGCGTTGACCCGAGGTATTGAAATCGCTCAGTTCTAGGCAGATCACTGCCGCTGACAGTGATTGTGCCTGTTTCATGGGGATCGGTCGTCAAATATTCAGTTTTGTTTAGATTCAATCTGAGACCGTGTTGCATGAGGCGATCATTCCATTTTTGAACAAGTTGCTCGAGATCATTTTTGCTATCGGATGCTAGGAAAACATCATCTGCATAAAGCAGTGTGTAGGGCGCTGGATGTTGGATATCCCGTGTGACGGTGTCCATAACAAGGACAAAGAGGAGTGGTGAGACGGCACTTTCTTGATGAACTCCAACAGAGACACGAAGCGGTTTTGATACACCCGCCATACTGGTAGAGCAATTGAACCCAGCGCACGAGTTCTTCTGGCACGAAGTGTTGTCGTCAAGCATACCAGATGAGTTCGTGTGGTACACGGTCAAACGGTTTCTCTAGATCCAGAAAGGCAATGTAAAGAGGGCGATGTTTCTCACGGTGTTTCTCCATGAGTAACCGCGCAGCGTGTATTGCGTCAGTAGTTCCGCAGTTCTTGACAAATCCGGCTTGATTCACGGTTACTTCAACGATTTCGGGACAACGGTTGTCAATAATGCGTCCAAAAATCTTGACAGTATGGGAAAGTAACCGGATCGGACGATAATTTGAACATTCTGCTGGGCTACCTTTCTTTTTCCATATCGAAACAGTGGTACTTTCTTGCCAGTCAGATGGTGTTCTTCCTTCCTGAATAACCCGGTTAAAGAATTCACTGAGCCACAGTGTTGGGTCCCAGCTCTTTGCTTTCCAGAGCTCAGATGCGATGTCGTCAGGTCCTGTTGTTTTCCCCGACTTCATTTGCGCTGATATGAAAGTCCTGGGGCTTTAACGTGAGTACCTGCCGTGTAGGCATAATCCCACGGTCCTCTTCGGACACGGATTGATTTTGGGACCACAATCAGAGCCCCGCCATGCAAGCACAGCGGTCCTGGTTTATACTGAGTGCAGGCTCAGCATTCATACCAGTGGATGCGAGGCCTATCTAACACCTCTGCCGCAACTAAGGAGTACGGCACCCGAGTTGTACAGCGCAACTCCACGCTCGTGCTCCGAGGAGCTCTGCCCGCGATGTAGGCATAACCACAACCACCATGAAACTCCCACTAGGGGACCAACCGCAAATAACCGGGCCGAGAACACATCCTTCAGGAATTTCCCCGAAGCATATGCTCTCAGAGGGCCATCCCGGTTCCCATGGTACCAGATAACCTCCGGTGAAGCTTCGTGGCAGAGCCACTTCAGATGAGTCCCTTACCGACTCGGGTCTGATCGACAATGATTGTGGAAGTGGAGGATGAGCAAATTCTTCAGTTGAAATCTGCTCGAAGTATTCTCGCCTTCTATCCGTTGCCGCTCGACGGTAGGTAAGCAAAGTACCGTTCTTGTCATTAACGCAACAGAAGTGTTCGATATCCTGTGTGCGTTCATCACGGCTTTTAGCAAGTCGATACAGATCTCTCTCGCCATCCCGAGTGTACAGTTTATCGTGAAGATTTTTGAAATGGTTCGCTCGGGTGGCAGCGACCGCTTTCTTTGCTTCCCGGTTGGCATTCTTATAAATTTGCCAATTAGCAGGCGTTTTATCGTCGAGAAATTTGTGGTAGAGGCGTTTCTTTTCACGGACCATCATTTCAACATCATCATTCCAAAGCCAAGTATCTCGGTTGATGTACCGCTTACCCGGTTTGGTGACCCCGAGGGTTGCAGAGGCCGCTTTGTGGATCGTGTCTTTCATTTGGTTCCATGATTCTTCCACATTCGTAAAGGTTGACAATCGTATGAGTGAGACCGTTTTTTCGTTCTTCTCACCAAATCGCCACCATTTAATGCGCGGCGGGCCAGTGCGTTCCTCACGCCGTTTTATCGGTGGCTTAATTAGCAGGACGGCAATCAACGGCCAATGTTGAGGTGCGATGGTCTCATAGGGAACGACTTTGCAATCAGTGACAGTGGTAAAATGTTGGCGTCTTATGAGAATATAGTCGATTTGCGTTTTACTGTTCCCACTATAAAATGTAGGAAGATGGGGCAGTCGTTTGATGAACCATGTATTCATAAGTATAATACAAGGTCATGGGTGTCCGCAAAATCGATTATACGCTCGCCATCTTAATTGCGCGCTCCGAACCCCTTTCCCCCATGGCACCTGTTACCGTCTGCCTTTTCACCCACATGCCCATTAAGGTCGCCGGCAATGATTATATAATCATCAGCAGGCACGTGACAAGTCTTTTCATCAAGAAGTTGCCAGATGGCATCTTTCTCGGCATCAGGTCGACCTGTCTGTGGTGCATACGCGGTGAAGAAGTGAATAGTGCGATCAGCTGATATAATGGTGAGCTTCATCAGCCGATCATCAAATCGTTCGACTTTTTTAATGGCATAACGGAAACCCTTTGAGATGGCAATGCCAACACCATATTGAGTGTGTGGGTTACCAAAATAGAGAAGTTTGTAGACATTTTTACCGCGTTTGCGTTCAATGTCGCAACTTTTGGCACCAGACCATCGGGTTTCTTGCAGAGCGCAGATATCAATACGCCTTTTCCGAAGGGCTCTTGCCAGTTCCTCCGTCTTTCCAGTTAGGGTACCAACATTTAGCGTGCAGGCACGTATTTGTTTTGTTCGTTGTGTTCGGACTAACTTGCTTACGTCCTGACGCCGTCCATGCGCCAAGAACCCTTGCCCATTTCTTGACAGGACCGGGGCCCGTCCTGCCGCATCGACTGAGGTGGACGCCCTAGCATTTCTTCGAGGCTTGTGATTCAATCCGATCATCATGTTTGTAACGACATTCTATGCATTTTCTTGGTCAACCTGTCGCGGGGCCTGTCACCAAGAGAGATCAGGTAGGATTTAGCATTGTGGAATACCTCCAACTATACTCTATTTATCTCTTTCCCTGATCTCAGCATTTTATTTTTGTTTTACTGAGGATAGTACAGAGTACATTAAATTCTTTTTCCAGTGGAGACCTAATCCGGTTATTTGGATACGCAAATCATAAATAGATGTGATCCCAAAAACGAACACCACATTCATCGAGAAAATACGCTATAGCGTCATCAGCATCCACGTCCGCGTTCATCCGCGGGTAATTTGATATTTTCCATAAAGCCTTTGTATTGTTCAAGCAAGTGTTAAATTTTTTATCATCGGTAACACATAAATTCTGTGATTTATAACATCGATAATGACTTTTAACGCCTCATGCGATATGTGTGGCGCCGAATTTCCCGGAGAGCGGACGAGCGTTCCTCAAAACTACGTATGATATCAAATAGATTTCTGTATCGCAGAAATATGGATGCGAGACGTTTGTCAGCATCTTGAACCGCAAAATGACTAAGATGCCATTCGATTGATGGTGCTCCGAAGTGAAAACAGCACAAAAGAGGTAAAACATGGAATTTAGATGTTCTCATTATTGTGACTGAAATATGCGTTGGGTGATTCGGAATAGAGTCCCTGAAAATGGATCGGAATTCCTCTGTATCCAAAGGGATGCATAAAAACGGGCTAAAATAGAAACCTCCTCCATTCGTTTATTCTATTAACACCGAAATTCCTCCCAAAAAACGGTCCATCCAAAAGGATCTCTCTACTCCCTGAGTCCTTAGAGGTGGCGCCGAACAGATAAAATCCTGGCAAAGTATGAGCCTTTCTTCAGACTCATACAGATAACTGGCGCTTGCACAGACTGAACCGAATAGAAGTTACTCCTTCCTGAAACTCGACTTCCCCTAATTTGATCACGTCGGTCTAACCGAGCCGTACCCACCATGATCCATTGCATCACCCTGTATTACAGATTCAAAATGATTTCTGAAATAATTCACGTGGAAAACGTAATTTCCTTCGGTATTCTACACTTGAATGATTGAATGAGGCCCCGGATAAATCAAAAAGGCTCTCCTCTTAGTTCAAAAGTGGAAAATAGCAAAAAAATCCACATGAACGCCTTCCACTACATCGAATACGGTTGGACCCTTAACAAAGTGATGATAAAAGAATTCCAACAACAAAAATGTATATTGATCAGATTGCGTCAACGCGTATGCTGTTGATGCAATTTGATTACGGTCTAGCACTTTGAGGACAAATATCACAATGCGTCCATTATATGAGTATGGCGGCGACAGTAACAGCGGCCATGGCAGCACGTTCACAGGAAGACGATGTGATCGGCATTTAGAAATTTTGCAAGGATATATCCCGCTGACTTGCGCTGTACAGTTGATCAAGTTACTTCTAAATTTAATATGAATATCATGTTGTGATAGTCTGTGATGCACAGGAAAACTCTTCACTTTACTCGTATAAGAATAGCTGATGGCAGACCGAAAATCAAGGAGTCATGGTGCGCCTAGGAGACACTCATCAGGCCATATCATTAACACTTAGCTATTAGCCCCGAACAAAAGGCAATTTCCAAGCCCAGGAAGGAACGGGGTTTTAACTAAGTGAGTACCCAGAGGAGAAGAGAACCTCTTTGAGAAAGAAATTTAGATTTAAAAATTGGTGTTTGACTCAGTAGGCTCAGTGCGCTCTTAGCGGATTATAGCACGTCAACCACGGTTACGCATCACCCTGGCCCACTTCAACTCTGCCAGGACTTTCCCAGACTCCTCTACTATTCCTCACCAAATGCTCCTGGTGCTCAGAGGTGGCGGCGAGGAAGATGGGGCGGCAACCCTATCGGCCAAACCAAAACCAAGTGGTCGAGGAGAACCTCCATAGTGGTGGCACCAGGAGACGCTGTAATCACTTTGGTTTGCCGGCCGTGATTCAGTAGGCGAATGCTCCAAAGGCCTAATCAGGGCGATCAGACCCGAGTCTGCACGGGGACTCATCTGAAGGGGCAAATTGGTCACGAAACCTTACCAGGGGTATACTGGTACCATGGGAACCGGAAAAGCCCCTGGACTCACATACTTCGGGAGAATTCCTGTTGTATGTGAGGACAGCTCGGTTATTTGCGGTTGGCCCCCCTAGTGGGAGTTTCATGGTGGTTGTGGTTGTACTCAAGCGAGAAGAGACCTTCGGGCCTCGACGTGGTGTTGCGTATCAACACGGGTGTCGTACTCCATAGTTCGGTAGAAATTTAGGTAATTCTTGCATCCACAAGTATGAATGCTAAGCCATGCACTTGGTGTAGACTGGTACCGTTGTTGCTTGTCTCAGCGGGACTCTGATTGTGGTCACAAAATCAATCCGTGTCTGAAGAGGACCATGCCATGTTAAGCTGCTCGTCATCGTGGATGAGGAGTTGACCCCTAATATTCCCCACACCAACAACGAGCAGTATACGACATCATGCAAGTTTTTTTGTGATACGATATACACTAATGAACTCGTCACCATCTGCGGCAACTTCGGCTTCCCTAACCAGCGCAATAACGAATTCCTTCCTGTCATGGCGCATCCTAAGCTAAACTTCCCGGAATTCTGCTTGGTACCTGAGTTCGAGTGCATCACACCCGCCATTACTCCGTTCATTGGTTCGTTTTTGCGATTCCAAAGTCAACCAGATCCTGTGACGCCCCCTCAGAACTTGGCCGACAACCTGCGTACCACCTGAGAAAACAACATTTTGACGAGTACCCAATCCTCATCGATATTCTCAGGCGACATACTCAGGGTATCTGCCGTCCAATGGGGGATCGCAGCTCTACAACTCCACGAGAAATGGCGGATGTAACACCTTAGCAAACATAAGCGATCATCATATAGTGATCCCTTTCGAAGCCACAGTCAGCGGATCTCTTATTACGAACTTCCAGGAGACAACCCCTATATCTACTGCTGAACGCAAAGTGGTCCATCTGATTGCTCGTATGTTATCACAGTGTCGCCTTTAGGAAGCCTCCCCTGAACTGCGTGAAATTGATCGTAGAAACCACCTTCACATTCAATAAAGCTATTTGGAACTTCCTACGGAGTAGCCTATTGTACAGTTGATGGTTGTATCCTGGCTCAAGGGAGGGTTCAGGAGAACCTACTAGATATAACCGACACAAAGCCGATGAGTGTTTCTATAGGCCATAACCCCGCCCCGGAGTAAGATGTGTTATTATAGGCATGAGCCGCCGTCCTGAGGCATTTGTCCCAATCCTGTGATCCATCATCCACGAAACATCGAACTCCAAGTGCTGTCTTTCCACAGCATTAGACTGCGGATTATATGCCGTCGTTTACAGTTTCTCTACATTCAAAAGCTTGCACAAAGATTTGAAAACCTCATCGGTGAAATTGGCTCCCTGATCCGTCACAATGGCCCGTGGTATAAAATAGTCATTAAACAGTACCTTGGTTGTGTCGGCTTCTTAGTAAGGGATCACCGCGAAATCCATGTTACCCTTCGAAGTTTCATACCATTTGTCTAGCTGTCCCGCATTCCCCGCTTCGGAGGCCTTCAAATCAGGCAGTTCCTTTCGCCAATGGGAGGCAAGGGGAGGGAGTTGTTAGTTCAGGAAACCCCATACCATCCGATCAATCTGTCGGCGAGCCCAATCTTCTTCGCAATAAGCAGAGCCAGAACATCATTCGCAACGCGGCTCCATCTGCCAGCGCTCCTCACCATTTCTCTCACAACGTTGTCTGGAGAGAGCTCCCCTGTGCCTGATAAAGCTGCTGACGAAAGCCGTTCCATTTTTCACTAGAGAAAAATATGTGTTTAGCCACTTCATTGCAGAACCCACAATCAGGAGATCGCCCCTTCCTAATCTTGTGCAGTAAGACTGTAAGCCTCTATGCCCACCTGGAAGTTGGGTAAGGAAGTAATCAATATTACCATGCGTTCGATTCAGCCACGGATCTAAATTGTCGATGAGCCGCGCAGTCAACCTGCCTCTTGGCTCATTTTGACAAGAGAGGATGCGTTGATGTTCTTCACGGGCAACTATCTTTCTTAAGCTTTCGTCCTTGCGGCTGTAGATAGTTTTACGCTCCTTATCAAGGACGCAACGGGATCACTCCCATGATCACCATCACAGCCCGTTCGGAAACAGTGCGATAAGCAGACGTCATTCGCTCCCTTTCTCTCCTTGTCAAGGGCATCAGCCCATTCCTCCGCGCCATCAAGAAGAACCGAAAGCGTTGCTCCCATAAGAAGACGTCTCATAGTAGATACTGAGCCCCCAACATTCGTTATTAGCCGACTCAACCAACAGCGTTGCTCCCATAAGAAGACATCTCCTAGTAGATGTAGGGCCCCCAACATTCGTCATTAGCCGACTCAAGGCCGAGACTCCAGCTGAAATCCTGCACGCTGCTGCTTTGATTTGCTCGAAAAAGCTAACCTTTTAATCGGGCATTAAACTAAGGTATTTTACCGCTGGCTTTCACTCTGGGGGCAACTCGCCGATCGATATCGAACGCAGGGTCTGGATTCTTTTTCTGGCCAAGATGACTACTTCAATTTTTTCCAGCGCAAGGTTGAAACCATGAACAGTCATCCATCCACTTACAAGTCGCATTAATATCCCAATTCTACTTTGTACCTGTTCAGCAGTACGTCCGACAACAAGTGCCGCAACCTCATCTGCGTAACCGACCAAGCGCAACTCTTCTGGCATCTCGAGTCCCATCAGAGTATCGTAGAAAGAGGTCCGACCCTAGGATGGATGTTTGTGCTACTAACGACGTGATCTCCATCCTCCTCTGGTCCTATAGCATCTCTCAAAGCAGGAAGCGGTCTTTAAGGAAATCCCTGAATATCCTCAAGAGATACCTTAGCACGTGTAATGAGTTTCTAATGTGTCTAACATATCTGCCCATCTTACGGAATTGAAGGCATTTCTAACATAAAGCGCTATAAGAAACACTATCTGTTGAGTTCGATGGACCACATATACAACCTCCATAACAGCATCCACCGTAGATCTCCCTGTTCTGAAACTGAACTGCCTTGGGGATAAGTCCCCGGTAGCGTGGATCGCTTCAGTGAGTCTACTTCTGATGAGCTTTTCGAGCACTTTCCCCGTCATGTCAAGCATACACATCGATCGGTATGGAGACGACAGCTCCGGGCCTCCTGTTCCCTTGCTGATTAGCGCAAGTCTCGCAAATTTCCAGCCACAAGGAAAATTCCCTTCTTCAAACAAGCGTTGAACAACCTGAACACCCGAACCCCTTTGGCTGAACACCAGTTTATGAACTTCCGCCAGGGTGCCACCAGAACCTGTCCCCTTCTTGTATGTATATCTTACTCAAACTCCATGAGAATGAGTAAGATATACAACCCCGTTCTAGAGTGAGGTGTATTATTACAAGCCTGAACTGCAGTCTTGAGGCATTCATACTAATCCCGTGATGCATCATCCACGAAACATCTTAAATAGTTCCCCAAGGTCGAATGCCTCTCCACAGCATTAGACTGCGAATGATATGCCGTCGTTTGCAGCTTCTCCATATTCAAACGCTTGTATGAAGATTTGAAAACCTCACTAGAAGTTTGCTCCCCGATCCGCTAAAATGGCCGGTGTCAACAAATATCGGCTGTATCGGCTTCCTGGTAGAGCATTGACGCGAAATACACAAATCTCATCAAGTCGTCCACCATGGAACGAATGTAGGTGAATGCGTTTACGCACCGAGTTTTGGTCTACACCTTCCTGCCATCAGCGAACTAGCCTGGAACCGTTCGCTCCCGCTCTCCCGGCTTTGGGAGCCTTCAAGTCAGGGAATTCCTTTCACCAACGGGCGGGAGAGGAAAAACGCTTCTTAGCAACTCTCTGACAATGTTGTCTGGAGAGAGTTCCCCTGTGGCTGATAAAGCTGCTGACAAAAGCCGTAAAAGGTGCGTTCAGCGTCGTCCACCACTCCATTGCAGAGCAAACAATCAGGAGATCACGCCTTCCCAGTCGTATGCAGATAAGACCGAAAATCTCTATGCCTGCTTAGAAGTTGGGCAAGGAAATAATTAATCTCACCATGCGTTCGGTTTAGCCACGGATCTAAAGTGTGGATGAACCGCACAATCCGTCTGCCTCTTGGCTCATTTGACCAAGAGAATTGCCATTCGGTAAGGATGCGTTGACGTTTTTCACAAGCAACCACCTCTTAGGCTGTCGCCCTTGCGACGGTAGATAGCTTTACGCTTCTTAACAAGGAGGGCAACATTGATCACCCCCGCGATCTCCATCACGGTTGGTTCTGAGACAGTGCGATAAGCACTTAAGCAAGGCGTTTACGATACACCTCCTTGTCAAGGATATCAGCTCATACCTCTGCGCTATAGAGCAGAAAAGACTACGTTGCTCCCATAAGAAGATGTCTCCCTGTAGATATGGGGCCCCCTACCTTCGCCATTAACAGACTCAATGCTGAGATTCCAACTGCAGCCCTGTTCACTGCTGCTTTTATTTGCTCGAAGAAGCTCATCTTTTAGGCGAGAGTTAAACCAAGATTTTTAACCACTTGTTTTGACTCTATAGTCGCAATTATCTTCCTAGTCAACATGACTACTTCAGTTTTCTTCCAACAACTGCCACAACATCTTTTGCATAACCGACCAGGCGCGACTCTTTTAGCATGTCAAGTCTTAGCAGACCATCGTAGGTAGGGTTCCAGAGGTTTGGCCTTAAATGGATCCGTGTGCTATTCCTAGCGTGATCTCCATCCTCCTCTGGCTCTCTATCGTCTCGTAGAACAAGGACGTGACACGTGAAATGAGTTTTCTAATGTGCCTAGCATATCTAACCATCTTACGGAATTGAAGGTATTTCTAACGTTCTAGCGTTATGAGGAGCACTATCCGTCGAGATCGCGCCGTGTGCCTCGGCTCGATGAACCACATCCATAACCTCCATGATAACATCCACCGTGGATCTCCCTGTTCTGAACCCGAGCTGCCTTGGGAATAAGTGTCCAGCAACTCGGATCGCTTCCGCGAGTCTGCCTCTGATGAGCTTGCTTTTCGGCCGTGTCAAGCATATATAACAGTCGATGTACAGAAGGCAGCTCCAAATCTCCAAATCTCAACATAAAGCGTTTAACAGCCCTAACAAGTCTGGCCGTTGGCACGAACACCAGTTTGTAAACTTCCACTGGGATACCATCAGGACCTTGCGCCTTCTTGTTTTTCATGGTGAGAATCACTATTTCGAGCTCTCTTATTGTGAAAAGGGGGCAATCCTCGACGCTTTCCACACTATTGACATCAACCCGTACAGGATGTCTGAAGAACAATACTCGTACAATGCGGTCCATGTGGTCGGAGCTTAGTATGCAGGGCCTCCGCAAAGCCCCAATTTTTCGGGTGACAAGTTTATAGCTAAGTCCCCCAAGGTCTTCATTCACCTCATTGACAAGATTCTACCAGCCGCGAACTTTGCTTTTATTTATAGCGCTGCGGAGTCTTCTTTTTACTGATCTATACTCTGCCTTTATGGCACATTCCTCCTCTTTGGCTTGCAAACGTTGTGCCAAACGGTGGAGCTTATGGCACTCCCTCCGTAGGTCGGCGATTTCTGCTGCCCACCAGTACATAGCACAGAAGGCTTGTCGCGACATAGAAGGCTCACACGCCGTCGTTATCAGGTTCATCACTGATTTTACGACAGTGTGAGCTGCAACGCAACCACCTCCCGGAGCGTCCTCCGGCGCGACTCTGCCTGCTTCAAGAGCTTCAACGAACTTCCTGATGTTCGCCCTCGCGACATTCCACAGGCAGGGGGAGCGTCGGGTTGGTGCTCGCCAGCAAGTAACGTCGAGCACTTCGAACGCGATGTATTGGTGATCACTTGCCGTGAAGTCTTCTAGGACTTGCCATCCGTCCACCAATAATGCCAGAGATTCCGACGCAAAAGCAATGTCAGGGATGTTTCCCTCGCAGCCTGGGCGCCGAAACGTTGGCATGGATCCGGTGTTTAAACGTTACCACCCCGCTCTGAAGTCTGACTGAGTCAAAGGCCCTGACATTAAAATCACCGCCTATCAAGATTCGTCCTTCCGTGCTCGAAATGGCGTCCTCAAGACCATCAAGCCGGTGCTGAAAGTCCGGCATCATCTCGTTCGGCGTCTGGTAAATGCTAACAAACCTTATCCCTAAACACCGGATCCAGACAAACTCATTCCCGCGGCGGGTTTCCGCGCTATTGATATCAACCCATACGGGATATTGCCCGTACAATGCGGTCCATATGGTCGGTACTTAGTATGCTGAGCTTCCGCAGATCCCCGATTTTCCGGGTGACAAGAATATAACCAAGTCTCCTTTTTGCTGACATGTGAAAGTTGTGACAAACGGCGGAGTTTATCACACTTCCTCCGTATGTTGGCAATTTCTGCCGCCCACCAGTACATAGAAAGCTTGTCACTGCTGAGGACCCTCCGGGGCTTGAAAGTCTCACACCCCGTCGTTTCCAGGAGCATTAAACCTGGGAAACATCTACTGAACCAACACCAACAGTTCTACTACCAAACCCTATCTCAACCTCCACCTGGTGACCACTGAGAGCTCTTTCTTCAGGAAAAGCTGTAAACAGAGAAAGATGAAGGCGAGTCTCCCGCGCCTAAAAACGGGACAAATTGTACCAACTGGTCCTCCAGGTTGGGGGTTGGGTAGGGCTGACAAGCCTACACGGAAAACCGAAGTTATGAAACCACAACAGGATCCTCGGACTTCGTTGATAGCGCTGACGTAATCGTTGCAGGAGATGCGTTGGACGGGGGCCGGCTTCCTGGGGAAGTGTCACTACACCATATATTATAGTGGCCATCCAGTAAACCATGTGGTTGAAGTAGGTTTCTTAGTCAGCCAAAAAATGAAACCTGCTGTTATTGGCTTTGAAAACATAAGCGAACGGTAATGCACTCTGCGTTTGCGGGGGAAATTTAGAAATATAAGCCTCATTAACGTTCACGCCCCTACTGAGGAGACTGCAGAGTCGGAGCAGGATATCTTCTACGAGGCAGTTGAACGAACCCTCGAAGGGGATTTTAACAGCCAAGTAAGGACGGAGCCCGTATTCAGGCAATATGTTGGCTCCCATAGCTTACATCCAAATACAAATGATAACTGACTGCGGATTATCCAATTGGCGGTGTCACACAAAATGACTGCTGGAAGTACCTGGTTTGCGCAGAAAGCGGTCCACAAGCAAACGTGGGCCTCTTCAGACGAGACCACTTTCAACCAATTGACCACGTGTTGATCGGACGCGCCACCTCTTAGCCTTGATGAATGTCAGAGCATATAGGGGGGCCAATATAAATTCGGATCACAACACCACCCAGAATTCCCTCTGATTATCAGATCAGAGTTAACACTGAAGCCCTCCACAACACAACCCTCCGCAACACCTAGAAGAGGGAAATGGGTGCCGCAATAACCGCAGTCAACACAGATCCTGGAGATCAAGCATCAACAAATGATCTTCACAATCACCTGAAGAACGTTATCATAAATACGGCCACAAACATATTTGGCCCCAGTCGCAAAATGAGTCGGAGCAGCTGGTTTGACGATAAAGGTAACCTAGCAACGGAAAGGACGAATGCTGCACACCGGATAATGTTGTATTCTCAAAGGACGCGGGGACGCGCGGAGACTTATTACGAACTCCGGCGAGCGGAGAAGCGACTTCAAAAACGGAAAAAGGAAGCCTGGGACAATCAATAGGCCTGTGAACTCAAAAAGTACAGGGAGCAACCGCACCAGTCACGCACATCTCGATGCTCATCCTGCCGAGACAAAAAGGGAAATCTGATTTCAGACAGAATGGGCATATTGGAGCGGTTGGTTGAGTACTTCGGCGAATAGAAGGTCCCGCCAACCAAAGATTTTAGAGGTAGCACTTTGCTGAGGGCCATCTATAAGATATTCTCCTCTATCTTTGTAATGATCCGAGTGGTTATAGGAGTTATCGGACCGCTTCAACACCGTAACTTTCGGAGTTACTGTGGAAGACGTAGTCGAAATGCCTGCGCCTGCGTCCAATGCAGGAACGCCCTGATGACTGGGGCTGGGTTCTAGAACTCGACAGTTTGGACTTACGGGCTTACGAGTATTCGGGCGCCCGCAACCGAAACAAAAGACTTCGGGATCCTCCCAACAGTCTTCAAACAAATGTCCAATCAGGCGACAATTCCAGCAGACCAAGTCCAAATCACGATCCTGAATCTCAGACTGAGGATTTCCTGAGATGTTCTTTATGTCAACACCCTCTTCAGATTCAGCCGAATAGCTGTGTAATTGGTGAGGGAGCCTACTTGAGAGACGCTCCTCTAAAATTTCGCTCTGCTGCACTAACTTACGCAGCTCGCGAACCGTACTAGCCGGAAAATAGAGAAGTTGCCTCTGAACGTCGGGTATCAGCCCACGACGTAGCAACTCTACCAATTTGTCTTCCGTTAAGGAATTATCTAGCCTATTGGCTAGCGACCGCACAGCTTTATAGTAACTGTCGAAATCTTCTGTCGCGATCAAGGAGGGGAAGATCCACGACGGATCGCCGTCTCAAATATAGCCTCTTCCGCCTCAGATCTTGTATGAGGCGCGGCCCCTGAGGTTCCCATCCTCCCTTTCTTATCCTCCTTTCTCCCGCGGAACTTCTACAAGGGACATTCTTAAAATGATAAACTGGCCTGAGGATGTCGAGGAAGGGTGGGAACCTCAAGGGCCGCACCTCATACAAGATCTGAGGCGGAAGAGGCAATAATTGAGACGGTGATCCGTCGTGGATCTTCCCCTCCTTGATCGCGGCACTCGGGTCCGGAGACTTACGGCTCCACGCACGCGGTCGAGCCGTTTTTTTTTTCTTTTCTATTTTGCAATTTTAGTTCGCGCTCTGTTTATCATTTGATAGGCCGTCGCGAAATCCTTTTTAATGTCTATTTTAGAATCCGGTGCGGACCCACGCATCGGAATAGACACGTTGTTTTGTAGTAGTGAAGCGTGAAGGATCAAAGCGCTCAAAGGACCCCCCCCCCCCGCCCCACATTTCCGAGCCTGGCTAGCACAGAGGCGTGCAAGAACGTGACGACCGAGCACTTTGATGGAGCTTCAATCTTTGCGGGCGGACCTTCACGGTCAACTTAGCCAATTTTTTTAGGTTTCTGGGATAGCTCTGCTCTCTAGGTCGTTGTCGGCCACTCAGGATGATCGACCTGATCCTCCTATATCCACTCTAACCATTACATCTTTCTAGGCCGGGTAGCCCCATACGCTCAGAACATCATTGGCCTATACCAAAGAGGCTTCACTCCAGGCAAATCAGCAACAGATCAGATTTTCTCTCTCCGGTAAGCAATGGAAAAACTTTTGGAATATGGACATCAGTTGCATTATCTTTTCATCGACGTTAAAGCCGCCTATGATAGCGACGAAATTAATAAGACTGACTAGGCTGACCAGATAAAGGCAGCAGGATCCCTCTCAAGAACATTCGACATCAACAACGGTCTACGACAAGGGGATGCCCTATCATGCGTCCTCTTTAACCTGGCCCTCGAGAAAGTGATCCCTGAGCTGAGGTAAATGCGAGGGGTTCCTCTTTAAGTTCACCCAACTACTGGCCTATGCTGACGATATCGACATAATGGGAAGAACCACCCGAGACGTACAAACTGCCTACATCCAAATCGACCAGGCGCTGATTGGCGCGAGATCTTGGACTACACATCAATGAAGGCAAGACAAAATATATGGTGGCAACGTCAGCACTGAAGACGAACCAACCAACAACATCAAACCGGACTGGTCAAACAGGAAGAATAAGGATAGGAGAAAACAACTTTGAGGCCGTTGATAATTTCTCCTATCTAGGATCGAAAATCACAACCGATAACAGCTACGATGATGAAATCCGCACACGGTTGTTGTCAGCCAACAGAGCCTATTTCAGCTTACAAAAACTATCCCGCTCGAAACGTCTCTCCATAGGGTCAAAGCTCTCACCGTACAAGACAATGATCTTGCCAGTCCTCATGTATTCCTCAGAGACTTGGGTTCTTAGCAAGAAGAATTGCGAACTCTTGGTCGCGCTCGAGCGAAGAATCCTCCGAAGAATTTTTGACCCCCCACATGAGGATGGACGATTTCATAGCCTACATAACGACGAAATCTATGAGCGATACCATGACCTGTGTATCATCGACGCCCGCCACCGCTAAACCGCAGGCCTTTCCGACCTCATGGCTTCCGAGCGGTCCCTAATTGAACGTCGCCTCTCCACCGAAACAGCTGTTCGTGTCAAGACTAGCGTACTCCACTACGCCCGACGAAATTCTGGCCTATATCAGAAGCAAAACCAACTCAACTTTGTCACCACTTTCCTGTGTGAAGCTGACGAAGGATGGCTCTCCTGACCGAGTGATAGCTTCTTTCAAAGTGGCATATCCCCATGACTTCGATGCTATCGCCCAATCTTCCTTTTGACCACAGGGGGTCTTCGTTAAGCCTTATCAGAGGTATAAGCTTCGTGAAAATTTCCGGCCCGCCCGCCTGCCTCGCTGAACTTGAATGATTCCAATAACTATACACTATTTTATCAAAATGTAAGGGGTCTAAGGACCAAGCTGTCGGAATTCAAACTGTCTGCCTTAGCATTCCAACATCATGTCATCTGCATTTCTGAAACCTGGCTGGATGACAGGATTTTATATTCTGAGCTCCTCGAAGGTTACTCTGTCTTTCGGTGTGGCAGAGATTGCGTTGCGCGTCCTGACCGAGTGATAGCTTCTTTCAAAGTGACATATCCCCATGACTTCGATGCTATCGCCCAATCTTCCTTTTGACCACAGGGGGTCTTCGTTAAGCCTTATCAGAGGTATAAGCTTCGTGAAAATTTCCGGCCCGCCCGCCTGCCTCGCTGAACTTGAATGATTCCAATAACTATACACTATTTTATCAAAATGTAAGGGGTCTAAGGACCAAGCTGTCGGAATTCAAACTGTCTGCCTTAGCATTCCAACATCATGTCATCTGCATTTCTGAAACCTGGCTGGATGACAGGATTTTATATTCTGAGCTCCTCGAAGGTTACTCTGTCTTTCGGTGTGGCAGAGATTGCGTTGCGCTTAGCAAGACAACTGGCGAAGGTGCCCTAATAGCTGTTAAGTCCCTTCTCTGTGCCGAAATCATCTTTTCCTCCTCCTCCTACGATTCTGTTACCATACGTGTCCTTCCGCCAAACGTATGTCCCTTTATCATATCGTGTGTATATTTTCCCCGCCTAAGCCCGCCTTCTCTGTACAAGGATTTCTTCGACAGATTATCAGAGGCCCTAATCGTTTTGTTTCCCTCACTTCCTTTCATCCTCTGTGGTAACTTTAATCTTCCTATGCTCTCCTGGCCTTCCTTCCCTCCCTAATAACTCGACCTACCCTTCCCTTCCTCTATCCACTTTCATGTGCCCCTGTGGGGCCCTCCAATTTAACCTTTCTAGAAACCACTTAGATTGCACTCTTGACCTTGTCCTCTCTAACATTCCTGTACGTTATCTTTCCCAATCCTTTCATGCTCCGTCTTACGTTGCCCCTAACGCCCATCATCCTGCTCTCGAGTTCGATGTTCAGATATCCCGACTCTACTCTCCTGTCGCTCGCAAGCCTACCAAGTTCAACTTTCGTAAGGCGAAATTCGAAGGTCTGAACTCAGCCCTGACGTCAATCAACTGGATCTCCCTGCTCTCTCCATTTACGTGTGACCAAGCACTCAACACTTTCTTTACCATTTTATCTGATCTTCTTCCTTGTTACGTTCCGTCCTCTCCTAAATGCTTACGCTCTTACCCCGTCTGGTTCACCACTGAAATTCACAAAAGACTATGTCAAAAACAGACTGCGAGAAAGAAGTTCCTGTCTTCTATGATAGAAACGGTACTGACTTAGTTTTTTCAAATCCCTTCATTCCTCGGTCAAATCCTTAATACGTAAGTCCAAAAACTAATATTTGTCCAGCGTGGAAGACTCACTAAATCGCGGAAATCTGAAACCTTTCTGGTCCCACATTCGCAACTCCCGCTGCCCTGCCCAGTTATCCCCTCCGTCCATTAAATTCTCTGGCTTCTCAGCTAACTCCCCCGGTTGTGGATAAAACCCGCCTCCATAGGATACGGTGGGCGGGTCACTTAATCCGTATGGATGAGGATGATCCAGCCCAGAATGTCTATAAGGACAATATCTGTGGTAGAAAAAGAAGACGAGGCAGACCCTGCCTGGGGTAGAGCGATGGCGTAGGTCAGGATGCCAGACAGCTTTTGGGGTCATCGAATTGGTGGACCTTGACCCAAAACCGGGATGTCTGGAGTTCCTTATTAAGGCGCTGGTGGAGGTTGACAGGAAAGAAATCCTTGACTACCCCAGACATATTTTCAACTAGATTGGGCATCTTGACATTGAGAGGTTCACCTTGTTGGCATGCAGACTAGAACACAAGGGCAGGCCTCACTGGTATTCAACCCTAAACTAGGTAAAATATTATTCAGAGTATTCTCTGATAAGTATCCCAAAAAAATGTAGACTTCATCTTCCTTTTCAATATAACAAACCAGTCCCATAGGCAGCATCTGTTCTTTGTTACTTCACATGATCGTAAAAAGGCCCATGCAAAGGTCCTTCTAAAAAAATTTATTTCTCCGGTCATGCATCAAATTTTCCTGACTTCCATGAACTCGTCTCAATTTCGGTCATTTCGATTTTACTGCCATCTATTGATGCCTACCGTTCAGTCGGCTTGTAACAAAACGTGGCATAAATCATTAGATAAACCCTAACCCCTAAGTGACCCTAGAGCTGGCCGCAATGGTGGAGGAGCAGACGCGTGAAAACGCACAGGCTTTTATGTAGAATGGGTTCGCCTATTAGGGAATCTACAATTTTACGATTTGAATTAATTGACATTAAATTTGGACTTTTCGGCTCTTACGTGACGCGATGTCGGCACAAAGAGGAATTTCTGAATGCAAAGCAAGGCAGGAGGTCTTCATTTGATAGAGTCATTTTGTGGTCATTTAACTTTAGAGTATCTTAATTACTCTTCCACTATCAGCCAGCGCGCTTTCCACACCACTCGTCTGAAAAGAAAGATACCCGAAAGGTACGTCTCGACTTTATGACCTCTTAAAATCTCACCTACAACTATTAAGTTCAGTTTATGCCTACGATAGTATCTGCGTAGATCCCTCCATGGTACACTCGTAGATAAATTTTTATATCCCCTGACAGGTTCTCGGTTCGGGAAAATTTCAGCGACTCTTTGTGATGGATACACCTAATTTCGAAGCCATAAATTTTTTGATAGATTCCCTCCAGGCCGAACAGAGAGCATGTGCGGGTGGTTACCATGATTAGAATCTACATTCGTCTGCTGGCTCAGATACAAGTATCTACGTGACTTGATTTCTGGTCAGAAATTAGATGGATGGGCTGTCGCGTTAGAAAGTGCTAATGACGAGTCTGCCCGGAATTTTAAGACTCCAACCGTTTCCGTTTATGGGAAATTTATAGTTTTCAGTTACTCCTTTTGTTGACTTGATTTAGGTTCTAATCACAGAACTTTGGAGCCCCGAATTATCTTTCATTCTTGTCATAATCAACGATAAATCACATAAAGGATATCCTCAGCGAGGTGCTCGGGAATAATTCAGGGCGGAGGGTTTACTGCACGTGACTAGCTACTCGCTTCGGACAATAACTCATTCCTGCGGTCGTCTTCGCGGGCGAGGTAATAATTTTAAAATCAAAATTCAGAGGTTGGTCCCATCAATTATTTATGCATGATTTTACCTTCGGAAGGAATTTTTATTTAAAAAATTCCGAACATTTACTGAAGGTCCACATATCAAATAGCAAGTGTACGACGCTCTCCACCCGTATGAGAAATACTTTACCATTAAGGTCTTGGCGCGTCCCATTCATTGTCTGGTGTCTCAATAATATCGACCTTTTCAGATCTGCATTAATCCATTGTAGCTTCTTTATTATCTAGATTTCTTGTTTTGCAAATTGAGTTCGAAGTTGAGATAACGTATTGGATTGGGGAAAAAGAAATGTCGTATTTTGTCAATAGATGGCGACCTTTAAACATATCTTGTGTTGTACTTATCGCATCGGGTCATACTATACGGCGATTTGAAGATGACAATCTGTGCCACAAGTGTCTCTTTGACTGTGTTCTGTTCGTGCTTTTCACTCTCAAGTTATAGCGCGTCAAAAATGGAGTTCACCAAGCAAGAAATTCGTCATATTTTACGTTTTTACTACCTGAGAGGTAAAAATGCAACGAAGGTGGCCGAACAAATTTGTAAAGTTTATGGGTCCGATACTGTAACGATTCGCACAGCACAGCGTTGGTTTGATCGATTTCGTTCTGGTGTAGTGGATATCGAAAATACACTCCGTACTGATAGGCCAATCGTCGTAGAAACCGATAAAATCGTCGAAATCACCGAAGTAGACCGGCATGTGAGCACTCGCTCGATTGGCCAGGAACTGGGTATAGACCATAAAATCGTTTGGAACCATTTTCAGAAGATTGGATTCCAAAAAAAGCTGGATTTTTGGGTGCCACACTAGTTGACGCAAAAAAATCTCTTGGACCGAATCAACACCTGCGACGCACTGCTGAAACGGAACGAATTCGGCCCATTTTTGAAGCAAATAATGACTGGTGATGAAGAATAGATCCCGTAGGATAACCTCAAGCGAAAAAAATCGTGGTCGAAGCGCGGCGAGCCGGCCCAAACCATCGCCAAGCCCGGATTGACGGCCAGCAAAGTTTTGCTGTGTGTTTGGTGGGATTGGAGGGGAATCATCCCTTATGAGTTACTCAACTATGGTCAGACCCTCAATTCGGTCCTCTACTGTGAGCAACTCGATCGTTTGAAGCAGGCGATTGACCAGAAGCGGCCAGAATTAGTCAATAGGAATGGTGTTGTGTTCCACCAGGACAACGCTCGGCCTCACACATCTTTGATTACCCGACAGAAGCTATGGGAGCTCGCATGGGATGTCCTATCGCACCCACCGTATAGTCCAGAACTGGCACTAAGTAATTACCATCTCTTCCGGTCCATCCAAAACGCTCTTGGTGTTACTAAGTTGGCCTCAAAAGAGGGTTGCGAAAACTGACTGTCTGAGTTTTTTGCAAATAAGGAAGGGGGGATAATGAAGTTGCTTTCTAAACGGCCACAAATTTACGAACAAAACGGCGCATATTTGACCTAAATCGGATAATTCTAAGTATGTTAAATAAAGCGTCAAATTTCGATCATAAATACGAGATTTCTTTTTCCCCAACCCAATATTTTCACTTTTTGAAGGAGAGAAGTTTCCTTGCAGAAGTAGATTTATGGGACCCCAGCGTTCATGGATACTTATCAAAAAGGATTTGGAAATTCAAAGTACTCTCAAAATGTTCGAGTTTGGCAACAACGATATGGCATTATTCGTAAGCAAGAATAGATTACTGAGTGAAATTGAAAACTTTTTATTCGCTTCTGTATGAAACACACGAAACCCACATTGTCCTTTCATTTGCCATTTTTTTTTCATTTCACATGTAAATCCTCCCTTTAATGGGCGTGCGATACAGCGGTGGAATTCGCTGAACACGACCTCTCGATCTTAAGCCCCGAGTTCTAATCTTGGTTAGGTAATGAATATTTGTTTTTGTATCAAAACCTGAAGTTCCTTCTTGGTACTTGTTTCTAGGTTGATCCATTCGTCAGCTAACCTAGGATAGTGGTCTCACTGCATTCCATGAACAGGAATAGGGAAGGTAGGTATCAGTGCCCGCTTTGAGGAGCCCAATTAGCGCTAGTGACCCTGTTTTAATGCCACAAACTCCAAGACCCTAACTGCTATGGTAAAAGCAATAAAAGCAAGACGGGCATAGTCCAGCCGGTTCAGATCTCCGAAGCCAGTCCATAGCAATCACTAAGAATAGCAGCTCTCCCACCCTACACTAGAGATCTCCTTGAGGTCCTCAAAGAATGGTAACCTAGTATTCATAGTCCGGCTCTAGCTAGAGCTGGCCAATCGCCTTAGGGTTTTTCTTCCACCTCTCGACAGCTTCGGCAATGCGAATTGTGGGGCACGCCGAGCCTAGCGACATAGTCTCCTATAGGCCGGTACCCCGTGCAGACCATCGAAACAATCAAAAGCTCTTGGAATCCTTCTTGGCTTGGTGCTGTTTGTGAGTTTTTGCCATTTGAAGTCAGCGGCTCGGGAAAATTGCGATTAGATTCCACCCCTGATGTTTGCCTGTGGGACGCAGTATGTGCTCACCGAAAGATTGTCAAGAGCAGAGCCCCATTTGGCCGTCATTTGTTTATGAAGAATAGAGTGTCATAACCTTGCAACAGGTCGGCGGTCCTTCGCTCTGCCCTGGTTGGAAAGTCCTCAGCAAAGTTTTTCGTAAAGCTCGGCTTGCGTGTGACGTAGTCCGTTGGGAATGCGATGCGTTTCCTAGATACTTCGTCAAGAATGTTACTATGGCCGAAGGCCCAACATCCAGACTCACGTATTCTAACAGCACGGCATGCAAGAGCGTATTTCGAAGAAAGAACCATCCTTGATTAGAAACCTTACAACCCTTCGTAACATTTAGTTTTATGTTAAGTCTCCAATTTAATTTAGGATTGAAGATCACACCCAGATACTTTACATTGGAGGAAGGACCTTTACTCCGCTCCTGTCCAATAGAGGAGAGATAGCGCCACCCTGGGCCGCACGCAAAGCGAGGAAGTGCTCTGACCTAACGGAGGACTCCTTTGTTGCGTAGAACTGTGCAGTTGTGATACTCTTCAAAGTGGACCGGAATCTTACAGTCAGAATTCTGTCAGAAACCGGCTCGCAGGTCATCAGAACGCACCTTGCGCTGGTGGCCAAAAGTAACGCGACACAAGATTCGCGTCTGCTACCACTCGGCTTTTGTGGAGTACTCTTGATAGTCCTACCATCTTACTTCGCTTAGAGACAGAATATTCAACTTGTAACGTTGGAGTTCCCGCTCGAGTTGGAAAAACCCAGCATTATGAGGACTCTCATTGCCATTGGCGAGGAACGTGAGCCCATTCCAGAAACTAATCATACCCCGTTTTCGATAGCCAAAGGCATGAAATCAGTCCCTTGTGAGATGTGTTGACCTTTCGACAACACTTTGAGTACTGCAGACTTAACTGCGCTAGCTTTATCGAGATCTACTTACGTATCACGTTAGTTAGTTCTCTTCGAACTGTCACTCTTTATCACTCCAAAAGATCGTGAATGTCATCGACTGGTTTCGGGAAGCGCTACAATAACCCAGTGCTCTAACCACTTGAGCCATCCGGACACTTCTCAACTTATGCAAAACAGAAAAGGTTTGCTGTTCACTTAAAGTTCTTTTTCCTTCATAACTAGCTAATCATCCTTGGAGGTTGCTGGGCTTTGAAGAAGGAAAGATTAGACGAACTTATCCTCATTCATGCGAATCTCTGACAACCAGACGCGAATGACCAATCTCCTGGTCGTATGGGACCTCCAGTTTTACATTCTCCCAGCCGTCGCTGCACATATGGAGAAAGTCCTTGGAGAATTGGCCCACGCTTACTATGACATGGAACCTACGGACCACCTGAGAGAAAACCCCCCTTTGCAGTCAAAGAGATGCTCGATGACAATCTGCGACAGCCTGGCCTCAACACTAGTCCACATCTTAAACGCCGCTAGCCAAATTACCGTCCAGCCAAGGTCATACGTAAGTGATTCCTGACCACATCACTGAAGGATTTTGCAGTTCGTGCCTCATCGGCCAGCAGTTAGTGTTTTCCTGTTCACAGAGGTTACTTGACGTCCGTGCCCTTGCACACTCTGCTCCTTGTTTTGCTGTTCGATTTCATCAGCATTCCGGCCATCACGAGACAGGAGTAATGCGGTAATTCGTCAGGCTGACAACTTTGGTGTTACTCTTCACTTTTTTATTGGACTGCCTTCGTGGTAAAGCAGCAGAATATAGCATGGAAAGCATACCGATTATCTGGCCTGACCCTACTGCATCTTACCTATTTCTTTAATGTTGATCTGAGGCACTTCTACCTTTAACTGACCATAAACACTGACGTCGTCGATGAGCTACAATCCCTTGGATTCACTGTAGTTAAGCTCCTACGGTCTACCTGGTGAATCCTTGAAGGTTGATATGTCCCTACCGACAGAACTAAGTGCCTGCGTGTGTGAAGTTTTTGTAGTATAATGCCGAATTCTGTTTGCAGCCAATATGCCTCCATTGAGCTAGGATGGACAGATTAGAACCATTGGTATTGATAGATGACGTTTCAGTCGTTGCACAAAGTTTGCGCAAATTTGGCTGCACATAATTTTAATAGGAGTAGAGTGACAGTTTCTAGTAGTTCTATTCTGGATCTGGAAGTCCCACGGATAGGACCCCCTGTGAGTAATTTGCTCGTACGTGCACCACTGCTCCGAATGTATTTTCTGAGATATCTGCCCAAGCGTGCAGTAGGGAAGAGGTTTCTCACCCCCGTCTGTCAAGCTCGTCCTAATTCAAAAAGTATAAAGAATGACTGAAGGTTTCGTCCAAATAGGGGCAACTCATCAAACACCAAACAAGCGAAAGTAAGTTGTTATCCATCTGGTTCGATTCAACATCATGTAGATGTGGACTTAGGACCCCTCATATCCCAAACAAAGAAATAATCGTCCTAAATGTTTGGATGAACCAGTTTTGTTTGGGAGAATTTCCCTCGCCTTGCTTAGGAAGCAGAACCTTGCTAATAACACAATCCGTAATGTATGCCAGTGCCGGTAATGGCCTTGAACAATTGCCCAGCTGTCATCCGACTACCCTTGATAACCCGGTCAGCAAATGGAGGCAGCGGTAAACATTGTTCTACTTCCCAATTATATAATTAACTGTGTCATACCAACAAGTCACTTCAAATCTTTTGCTGATACAGCTGGCGATTTGCTGTGTGCGAAACATTCAGCCGCAAAAGCTGGTCGGCGCTATCGGTCACGATCCAGTCCTCCATTTCCAGAGATCCTTGTGTTTCAGGGAGAAATTAGTCACCATGATCCTTTTAAGAGTTTGTTGTTAGCCTATGATGGCTCCAATATTGGTTACGCAAGACATCTGATGGTGCTCCAAAGTAAGTAAAGGAGGGGATGCAAAATGAGTTACGGTCAAAAAGAAAAGGAAAGGAAAAATTATGCCAAGCCTGGAACCTACCAGGAATTATGGTGAGGCCCTGAAACAATTTGGAGTTCGGAATAACGTCAACAACTCCGCCTGGATGCCATTAGATAGCAAAGCAGGAGGAAGAGCTGAGAGCCGGTGTCAAAAGACCACATCACGCTCTCGGATCACAGGCGCATTGATTTCGTAATGAGCATGGATCCACCTTTACCCATTCCATTCCAGAATCCACATGATCACTAGGAGACTCATCGCACCTTTGCTGGAATTGAGAAGGTAACCCAGATGATCATAACTAGTGTAAGAGAAGCTTTCGGAAAAAGCACTCATGATGCCAAAAAAGGATGAAACACCATGGTGAAACTCGGATTTGGCGAAACAGAGTGTACTCCTCAACTGAGCTCTAAAGTCTGATTCAGCCGCCTATTGGATTCGATACAAAAGCTCTAAAGAAGAGCATAAGATCGGCGAAATGATTACCATGGAGACGCTTGTGCGAAGAGACCAACTCTCTTGAGGCAACCTCAAAACTAAAACGGATCTTTGTCCAAGAACGTAGCTAGCAGTTGGGTTATCTACGTTTACAGAGCGAGAACTACACAGAAACCGATGAGGAAGCGGCAAACCATTTGCTTGAAATGCACTTCCCAGGTAGCACTCAAAATCTCATCTTGAGACTCTGGCATGCAAAATAGTTTCACAGGAACGAGCGAAATGGCCATGTACCAGAAAGACAAATCCACGTAGACAGCACCCCATTAACAACGGCAAACATTGAAAAGGCAATGTACGATGGAGAATACATCTGATTGCCTCATTTGCGGCGAATTGCAAGACACCACCTTAGCAGAGGCGGTACAAACAGTCAAATATTTAGGATTACATCTCGATTCCAAGTTAACATGAAAGCACCATATCCAGGAACAGTAACGAAAATCCTGCATATTGCTCTGGTGCTGTAGGACTGCGATACGTAAGACCTAGGGACTTCTACCAAAACGCATTCATTGGATGTATGCGCCCATAATAAAACCCATTTTGATATTTGCCTGCATCGTCCGGTTGCCGAAACTGAACTTTGCTAACAACAGGAAGCTACTGACGCAGATTCAGAGGCTCAGTTGCCTAAGTATTACTGGAGCAATGAGTAGAACGTGGCACTCGAAGCTATTCTAAATTTATCCCTACTCCATTTGGAGGTGAAACGGAAAGCAGCTAACGACGCAAATAAGGTTGATACCATTGGTGCGTAGAAACGCGGCCCATCATATGGTCATGCGTCCATCTGGAAATTTCTTGTCAAACATCAGGTGGCTCCGATGCCCGTCGATCATATGGTTCACAGATTCGTCTTCCAAAATCTTTGTAAAGGAACTCGAGACCGCTAGAGTGGCGTTTTTGTTGTCCCTTAAGAAGTGAGACATGAAAACAGTAGGGGGCTTTTAAGGCTTTTAGAGGGACACTGCCCCTTAAACTAGCACATGAAAAAAATTGGAGTGCTGGTCTCGGCGCTGCACTTCGTGTTCAGCTGCCCGGTCTCCTCAGATCACAGACGAATACCTTGATTAGGTGTTCTTCAACGAAAGGCCTGCTCATTCTCTGTCTCTGGAGAATGTTCTTTGATTCGCGAATGCCTGCGAACGCCGTCGGCGAGAAGCCGATGAAAAGGCGATCTCCGAGAATAGTATAATAAGCGTAGCAAAGGTCTGAATGTTTAGAGCTACGGCTCCCCCCACTGAACTGAACTAACTAGCTACCAATACCAATGCAACCAGGACATCGAACATTTTTGCAGCGTTAATGATAAGACCGACACTTTGCTTGTGACCAACCTGCCGAAACCTCAGAGGTTTAACTGCGAAATCTGCCAATGATAAACAGCGTTATGAAATTGCTTCACACATTGACGCAACTTGGATGAAGTAGCGTTCATCACTTGGCGTTCATTGCGCATCAACGAATTTCTCAAATCCTATGACTATGAAAGACAATGATCGACGCCTGGTGGTAATGGAGACAAAGTTGTTGCGTTGGACCAATGATGTAACACACCATGACCCTATCCGAAAAGAGGATATCTGCGGTCGATATGGAGTTGCACCAATCGTGGCATCTTCGATGATATGGACAATTCGCGCTAACGAGAGTTTACTTGCCAAGATTGGTCTGAAAATTTAAGTCGGTGGGGAACGACGGAAAGGCTGGCCGAAACAACAATGGGTTGACACGCTGGATGGTGATTCGGAAACCTCGCGACATCACCTGGATCAGGTCTTTGACAGAATATCCATAATTCAACTCTGGATGTGGCCAGCCGTAACTGACAGGCTGAGTGATGTGGAAGTGTATATTACTTGGAAAAGGGGGCGGGGGGGCAGAATCGTTGAATAATTTCTTCCAGAAAATCTCAGCCAGTCGCCACTTTGAGTTGGCGAATATGCATTCGGAGGTGCTTTTTGGTGAGGTTTAAGTAATCCTTTGTACGCATGGGTTCGTATCCCCCAATAAGCACCCTGGACTGCTCCATCCCTGGTAGGCCCACCCAATATAGTTCCCTCAACCGTTTCTCTTCGTTTCTTAGATTCATAGCCATGAAACCGTTTCCAATTCCACCAAAGGGTCCTGGCCGGTGTAAAGGCGTCTCTGCTCCCTTCTTGGCTAGTTCATCCGCTGCCTCGTTGCCTTCCAACCCAGCATGGCCTCGAACTCAAAGTTTCCAGACCTTGTTGGACGAGCCGAGTGTATTCAGTGAGCAGTCAGCTATGTTCTACCCCCTGTAGTTCCTTTGCAGATTAAAGGAGACACACTTGTCTATGGCGTAAATTTCCGCCTGGAATATGCTAGTGTACCTGCCCATTGGCTCAAAGTGCACTTTCCTTGGACCAATGACACTGGCACCCGCTCCCTCTGCTGTGAGGGATCCGTCAGTATACCAAGTAATCAGTTGCTGGTTTAAGCCGTATGTCGCAGCCACGCTCTCCCAGTTTGCCTTGTTACTCCAACGTGTTTCAAACTTCTTATCGAAATGAAACCTCGTTGTCATGTTGTCCCTCGGTATCAGTAATTCGGGATACCGCCTAGAAAGGATATCAATCTTCCTTCGATTTAGGCAGCTCCCCGGCGCACTCATATTACCGGCCATCCTGAATATTGATCTCCTTGCCTGCATCTGTATGTGCAGATGGAGAGGGGTTAATCCCAGAAGGACCTCCAGGGATGCATTGGGCATGTCCTCATTGCCCCACTGATACACACACAAGCCAGCCTTTGGAGCCTATGTAGTTCCCTGGCTTGTGTGCTGAGTTGGGTTCTTTCTGCCCAGATTACCGCTCCATAGGTAATCATTGGCCTTACTATTGCAGTATATATCCAAAGTAGTATCTTCGGGCTGCAATCCCCTTTTTTTCCTGCTATGGATCTGCAAGTCATCAGAGCCCTCGTGGCTTTTCGACAAGTGTTTCCGACATGTGTCTTCCAGAGTAATTTTTGGTAGCGTAATTCCAAAATATTTGACCTCTGTTTCTCGTTTCACCTCCATATCATGTAATGTTATGGCTTTCAGGTGATCCAGCTTACGCCTCCTAGTGAATGGTACTATGGTGGTTTTGATTGGGTTGATCCGCAGTCCCACCTTCCTGCACCAGGCACTAGTAACCCTTAATCCAGTTTGGATTCTATCACATAGGGTATCTTCATATTTGCCCCTACAGATTAAAACAATGTCATCCGCGTAACCCTGGACTTGTATTCCAGTATTAGTTAACACGTCCAGGAGTTCATCCACTACCATACTCCACATCAGCGGCGATAGTACTCCACCCTGTGGACAGCCTTGAATGGTGTTCATGATAATAGAATTTGTACCTGTTTGTACCTCTATTTGTCTGCTTTCTAGCATTTTGCCCATCCAAAGTGCCAAGGTGTTTCCCACTCCTTTGTGGCTCAGGGCATCCTGTATCTCTATGTGCGATGTGTTGTCGAATGCTCCTTCGATATCCAAAAACACGCACAATGCAATTTCTTTTGTTTCTATGGCGTCCCGTAGTACCTCTGTCAGCTGATACAGAGCAGTTTCAGTTGACCGTCCTGCCCGGTAAGCGTGTTGACAGTGATGTAGGGGATTACGCTTTACAACGTTAGTTCTAATATAGTTGTCTATGACCTTCTCCACCGTTTTGAGTATGAACGATGTTAGGCAGATTGGTCTGAAAGATTTAGGGTGAAAAGGATCCTTTTTACCCGCTTTCGGAATAAAGACCCCTTTTGCCCTTCTCGATGCCCTTGATATGTAACCCAGTGCTATGCTCCCCCTTACCACCCTCAGAAGAGACTCTAAGATAATTCCTAGGCCTCTCTGGGTAAGTGCTGGGAAAATGCTCCTAATGATAAGAGTATCTTGATTTGATTGGACGAGCAACATAAAATATACAATTCAATTAGGCAGAGTGTAATGGTTCTGACTAGTCGAACTAGGGGTCTGACAAACTGCAAATTTGAATCCTTCTACGTCACTTTACGGACCAAATGAGCGCTCTTTTGATGTTACTCTATTTATCTTCGAATTGTTTAGTTGCATTTACTTTCAAACCTTCACTTTCTTCCCATGGGAAGCGTAATCTCCCCATACATGACAACTTTGATCCCCAGCATCTTCATGCGACATGCATGCTCTGGAGTAAAAGTACAAAGCCAAGTGTCCAAAACGATGTGTACTGAAGATCTTTTGATCTTGGACCAATGAGAGACCAAGAAGAAAAGACACAAAGCGTGGCAACAAGTGGATTCTCTACAAATTTGTTTGCTTGTCAAATAAACACATAAACACGAGAAAATGTTAAAATAAATCGCGTTCGAGGGCTAAGTGCCACACGAATGCCAAGACACCAACGCCGGTAAGACCATGTGAAAAAACCTAAGGTGAATGGTGGAATTAAGGTGAATTGAGCCTGGAATCTGAGATGTTTGAATCTCTTCAGATCTGAGTGTAAATATTTGTACGCATTTCGATGTTTATTTGACAGCGAGTTGTTAAAATGGAAATGAGGCGATTAATATGTTTCAAAAAAATTATGATGATCCGTGAAATTTTTGTCTTGTTTTTGTGTTTGACTTTTTCATTGGAAATGTGAAAGCTATTCCTCCTCCTCCTTAAGAGATTGGTCGGTATTTCCATTGTCCATGGTTTGTAGTGAAACCGTGTGGCAAATCAAGGGAACTAATTTTAAACAAGGGTAGGAGGTTTGAAGTAATGTTCAAATGACATAGGGTGATACTAGTAAGTGACTCTCCAAAAAGGAGCTGCCCATTGTTAGTCATGAAAAAGGGAAACATTCAGCAAAAATATGATGCTCCTAACGACAGGTTGTTACTTCAATGTACTACTTGAAGAGATACTGCAATATTTGTCCAGCGTGGAAGACTCATTAAAGCGCGGAAATTTGAAACCTTTCTGGTCCCACATTCGCAACTCCCGCTGCCCTGCCCAGTTATCCCCTCCGTCCATTAAATTCTCTGGATGCTCAGCTAACTCCTCCCAACGATCTTGTGATTTACTCTGCCGCTACTTTTCGTCAGTCTATGTTTCTCCCCCTTCCACCGAATCCCCCCCCCCCCCCCGATAGTAGATGTAGCCTGCCCCGCATCGCCTACCATTCCCCTACTTACCCCTATCCTTGTCAAATACCTCATTGGCGAACTTGATGCCAATGTCGGACCTGGCTACGATGGTCTTCCAAACCTCTTTTTGATCAAAACTGGTAAGTCCATCTCTCTTCCCCTATCTCTTATTTTCAACAAAAGCCTTGAAGAGAATCATTTTCCCAGCTTGTGGAAAGAGGCTCTCATTATCCCCATTCACAAAAGTGGCGATCGTTCGCTTGCCGAGAATTACCGTCCCATTTCCCTCCTCTCCTCCTGTTCCAAAATCCTGGAAAGATATGTCAGCGACTGGTTGTCCGCCCACTTTGGCCAACACATAGTGAAAGAACAGCACGGCTTCGTTAAACGTAGGTCCACTGCCTCCAACCTGCTTCACTTTACCAACTTTGTCGCCAAATGTCTAAATTCACCGCAAGAAGTGCATACCATTTACACTGACTTCGCGAAATCCTTCGACACTGTACATCACAAGATACTTCTATCCAAACTCTCGTCCCTAAACGTTCCCATACCACTTGTTTTATGGCTTGCCTCTTACCTTTCCAACCGATCCTGCCGCGTCTCTTTTGACGGTTGTACTTCCCGCTCCTTCTCCCCCTCTTCTGGCGTCCCACAGGGGTCTATTCTGGGTCCTTTGCTATTTTTATTTTTTATTAACGACCTTCCTCCCCTCCTTACTTGTCCCTGTTTGCTCTATGCAGACGACCTTAAGCTGTTTTCCGCTATATCGTCGCCTATAGACTGTGTTTCCTTTCAGAATAACCTGGACACTCTGGTTCGTTGGTGCTCGACTAATGGTTTAGCGCTAAACGTCAGAAAGTGTCACTCTATGTGCTACTCCCTAAAATCCTCACCCACTTCTTTCTCCTACTCGCTTGACGGGCATTCCTTATCCTGCTTAAATTCCACTCAAGACTTTGGAGTCACTTTCGACAATAAGCTCCGCTTTGACACCCATTGCCTCGATGTCATCAACCGAGCAGCAAAATTGTCAGGCTTTATTCTTCGCTCCTCCTCTGATTTTGACTTCATCCAACCCTCCTTAGCTCTCTTCAATTCCCTCGTGAGGAATACCCTCGAGTATTGCTTCATGATCTGGTCACCCACTCGTAACTGTGGTTGTCTTGCCCTTGAAAATGTGCAACGTAAATTCACCCGTTCTCTCTTCTTTAAGAAAAGTTTCCCTCGTGTGGATTATCCCTCCCGCCTCCGCTTTCTAAACCTTCCCTTCCTACAACAGCGTAGATCCTATCTGGATCTATGCACATTCTTTAAACTTTCCACGGGCCTGATGGACTGCTCCGCCGCTGACGAGATCACCTGCCGTCCTGCGTCTTATGACACACGTAACGCAGATATTTTCAACGTGCCCTTCGCGGAGCTCGAAGTCTATTTTCATTACCCGATTCCCAGGCTTTGCCGAAATTATAATGCAAAACAGCTTGATCCTTTTAACTTCCCTACTTTAAGTAATTTTAAAAGTAGGATAAGTTTTTTGCTTTCTCCTCCTCCTCCTCCTGAGGACAATAATTAATTGGAATTCTATCTGTTTGTGGTCCGTTAATTAAATAAATAAATATTTAAATCTTCGTTCCACTAGGACAAAGGAAAGGGGGTCCTTCCGACATTTGCGGCCAAGAGCAAATCTAAGCCCCTGCGGTCTTCTGACCACAGACAGCCTAGTCTGATTATGCTTCAGGTTAAAGTTGCAAATTCGGCAAGTCCTCACACGACCTCCTCGCGGTGGCCGCTGGAAACTGTCTTCAGATGGGCTAAGACTGTGTAGGGCTGGGCTTGGAGTAGGCTCATCCAACTGACGAGGATCTGCTTGTCTGCTAGTAATGTGTTAGGGGGATCTGGCGGGGGATAAGCCGAAGCAATAGCCCGGGGATCGTCCTCCCTGCACTGGAGAAGGTTTTAATAGGACCCCAAGCCCAGGTGGAACAGCATACGCCGAGGGCGGCGTGGCCAATGAGGAACATGGCCTTTAGTATGCAAACTCTGAATACCTTGAACACCTTCAGTTTCAAATATGACCCTTACTCCGGTGGCCAAGCTAGCCAAGGTGGATATTCTTCCCGGACTACTCGTGAGACCCGACAATAGAAGAAGAGATGATGATGCTAGGCGCATCATCGGAAGACGAGCTGCTGACATCTAGCAAAGAGAGACTAGCCGCCGAGAATAGCGCACACAATGCAGTCATAGCACCGCTGCGCTGAAACTAGTCGCAGGGACCTCCGGGAGTGAGACGGCAGACGGACTAATGATTTCCAGCCGACGAAAGAAGAAGAGTTGGTGACGCCAGGCGCATCATCATCGCCACAGTCATCAAGCTGGATATACCGAATACCAGACATGGTACTTCTAACGCGAAACCCTCGACGTCAGGTGATCTCTGAAAAGTAAAGACCAACAGTAACGTCGATCACCGGAAACCGGCTAAGAAGAGAAAGCCTGTCCTGTACTGCTTAAAAACCAGTACCAGAAGGCCATGCATATTCCTAGTAGAATTACGAAGAATAAGGAACTGTCGAGGAGCGAGATGAAAAAACTTCGCTAAACACCAGTCAATTGTCAAGCAATACAAGAGCAAACGCCTGGCAGACCAGCATTCAAACGCAATCGATCTCAAAACGAGGTCGAACAAAAGCACAAGCGGAGCAGAATAATCACAAGCGAAGCAGAGTGGGCAAGAGCTCGAACGCTAAGCAACATTTGGAGAAAAGTAGACCTACGAAACCCTCCAGTCACGTGGCCGGTGGTGTGAACCAATGTTGAGGCTAGGAGGATCGGAGATGGTCATTGAGCATCTCCTGGGCGCCAAAGGCAAATACACGGGATCCATCCCCTGCTTTGATTCCTCTCAGGTGGACCGCGCATATCACGTTAACTTGCGAGGACCAATTCTCCATGGACTTTCTCGGTTCGTGCGTCGCTAAGATCAGCGACGCTTGGGAGAGCGTAAAGCTCAAAGTCATCCCCTACGACGAGATTCCCAGGAGACCGGTCGCTCGCATCTGGTTCCCGAAGATCCCCATGGGTTGGGACAAGCTCGTCCAATCCCTACACATTCAAAACACCAGGATTCCCATGGACGACTGGGTTGTTATCACGGAGGAGGAACTCCAGAGAAACAGCCAACTTTTTCTACTCCGTATAAACGGAGTCTGTCCGGATAGCTGAGTGGTTAGAACATAAGACTATCGTACGGAAGGTTGCGGTTCAAATTTCACTGGAAGTGGAATTTGTATCGTGATACCAGTCGACTCAGCTGGGAATGAGTACCTGAATCAAATCAGAGTAATAATCTCGGGCGAGGGCAATGCTGACCACATTGCCTTCTGTAGGTTACTATAATCCTGTAGTGTACCGTTACGGTCTTGAATGAAGTGTTCTAACACACTTCAAGGCCCTGATCCAATTGGATTGTTGCGCCAACGATTATTATTATTATAAAAGGAGAGTGCCTGGAGGCACTGGAAAAGGTCAACTATAAAATGCGGTTCGGAGTCAGGAGTGCAATGGTAAAAGTGTTCCGTTCTGCAAAACCGGACGAAGACCTCGATCCGATCAACGCCGCCAACGAGCTGTTGAAGGAGATGAGGACCTTCAGCCTGGTGGGGCAGTGCAGAAACGCGCTCGGGCTCGGCATACCCTACAGTTCGCATTAGCAAAGCTGCGGATAAGGGGGGGTGGGGGATCTCAGGCGCTTCCTCTGCGATTGCCCAGCTCTAGCTAAAGTCAAGCTACGGACACTGGGTAAACCTCAGGGAAATTAATAGTGGCAGAGCTACTCTGAAAATCAGAACTGGCTAGCCTCTGCCTTCCTGCCCTTATGACAGCAGTCACGGTCGTAGGAGTTTGTGGCATTAAAACGGCGCAGCGCAGCGCTACCTGCCGTCCCAAATGATCAACCCAACGATAATGCGCAAAGCTCTCCAACAACACGCATATTGTTTGGGGAGATGGGCATCGTACCACTCTCAGTTCTCAGGACAACTTCGCGATGTACAAAGTTATAGTGCACGCATGAATCACGAATTCTGGGAGGAAAGGAAATACACTGCTCGAATTGTCGAAATAGTTTAGATGGTTATAATTAAAGAATCGCCAGAAGAAAGTAGCCATTCAGTACGTAAAGGAAGTTGAAAACGCCATGGTGCATTGGCGAACGTAAGGACACTCATTCACTGAAGCTTTGAAAAGTGAGTCAACTGAAGACCGGAATTGTTACAAGAAAGATCAGAAAGCTCTGATGGAGGGCGTAAGCCGGCTAAAACCTACGCTTGTAATGTGGAACTTTAATAAATGGACATTTAACTCGTTTTTTAGATATAAACCTATGACCCTCAAATGACGCATTGATCCTAGATGTCGATCGTGAAGAGTTTCCATAATGTGCATGGAGGAATCATCTAGGAAAGTGCCGCAAATACTTCGCCGATCTAGTTGAAATCGGAACAGATAGCTGGAGGAAAGATCCCATTCCAAGCTAGGCAACCAAGTTGCCATTTGCCATTAACATCGCAAACCATTGGTGCAGCCTGCTGCCCTGCATCCTGAGTTTTGACAAAAAGTCATTGTTGTGGAAAGGAAAGAGAAAGATACAAAATGACGGCCTGAATATTTGTTGCTGGCTGGGATACACCATGTGTTTCAAGTTGGCGCAGGGCTCTGAACCGTTCATCAACGCCTAATATATGGTCGAGGGTCTCGATTCCTGCATGAGCGCCATGTATTTCTCACGGAGATTGGGGTTGGAAGCCAAGCGTCGGTCGATATTCCAGAATTATCGTCGAGTTATCTATCATAAATTGGCCAAATATGGCATTTCAGCTCAAAGCGGTATCTGGTTAACGCCATCCTGACCGCGGAAAGATATAAATGAGGTAACGGTCCTCTTTCGGATCAGCCTTAGAGACTTTTCCTTGTAGCCAAAAGTATTGAACAAGTTCATTCAAATAGAGTTCTTTCCCACTGAAGTACGAAGCGCTGTAGAAGCTTCCCCAGCTCAGCTAAATAGAGTCTTTGGAAAAGGCTCCGGGTGAGAAGTTCGAGTTCTATAATGCTTGCTAGTTGCTTGAAGAAAACGTCGATATATGCAGGTGCTCCCAATGTTGGATTTGTCAGTTATAGTTAAGTTGACAGTCACTGGAGATACTAAAGCAATAGTTAGGGCAGCAACTGCGGCCAACTCAAGGGTGAATATAGAATGCTGCAAGCCTAGGGCAAAGTGCATTTTACCAAACAATTGAACAGAAGCTTTTGCAACAATGCATGTTACGCCACCTTGGTTAAAATGATGATCAAATGGAGAGTGGCGAAGCATGTCTGGGAAGCAAAGATGTCGAGCTGAATGTTTTTTGCCAGAACTGCCAACAATGTGGATTCCATTCAGGAAGTCCCTGACCATCTAATGGTCTGATATTACTGAACGGGTTTTGCGCCGAGGTCCACCAATTCGATATCCCTAAAGGCTCCTAACCTACGCCATCACTCCATCTCAGGCAGGGTCTGCCTCGTCTTCTTCTTCTACCATAAATATTACCATTATAGACTTTCTGGGTTGGATCATTCTCGTCCATACGGATTAGGTGACCAGCCCACCCTGTTTATGACGGAGAGCGAACTGGTAATTGGGAATGATATTGTTGATTTTCCAGTCCAGACTCAAAAAGTTTTCCTAGGTTGGAAAGCAGAGAAATGGGTCTGAAATTATTTGGCTCGGAGGAGATTCTCTTCTTTCGGATCGCAACGATTTTTGCTACTTTCCAAGTAGATGGAAAATAGCCGTTATTAATGCAGTTCCTGTAGACAGCTGAACGAGGGCATTCCATGCAAAGATGTCCTGGCTGACTGATAATCCCGTCAGATCCAACTGATTTTTTACCGTTTATGTAGTAAGTAAAGGTGGTAGCTTGTGAAAGACTCAGAAAATTGGTGAATCCACTGGTTTGACTGCGGTGTTCGTAGTCGAAATGGTCACTGACTTATTGGAATGTTTGGAAAGAAATTTTCTAATTATCGCTTCAACAGTCTCTGTTAAGGCCAGATCATTTCGAGGCGGAGAGGTATCGAGCTGAGCCTCAAATGATTCTACAAGAACCAGCGCTTTTCTAGCGTCACTGCTGGCAGGTTCCCTGTTCCTAGTGAGAACGAAGTTTCGGGACTTGTGTCTACCCTTCAACGTGTTTATATTCTGAAACATGTTAGGCCCGGGTTTTATGTCTGCTAATTTCTGGGTTAATTTTTTATTGCGGAAATTCACTACCATTTGCCGAATTATTGTACTCAAGTACTCTGGGAAAGCAATACTTTGTATTCTGCGTTGACTTTATTTACATATTTGTCAAAAGTCCGGTTGAGGTTCCTGCGCCATATTTGTCTGACTTTCATGTGTAACATGATGTCATGGGGTTGAAAATTATATTCGAACTTATCGACTTTTATTAGCTTGGTATTTCCGCGTGTAGCAGTGACAAGTTTCGGATTAGAACGAAGGATAGACTGACTACTCGGTCTTGTCAGTGTATCTGGCCAAACCATCTCAATATTGGTGAGCAAAAGAGTCATAGTTTTTTAGCAAGGTTTAGTCATCTTTATTAGCCGCCTTGTCGCCCCAGGAGGTGTGCCGTTAGTTAAAATCGTCCACAAGAAAAAGGTATTTTGATTTTAACTGGAGATTACCCAAGACTTGCAAGTCATCGCCCAGTTACACAGTTTTAGAATTACATTTGGTGTAGATGGAGGCCACCAGGATTCGTGTATCATCGATAGTTTTAACTATTGCCGCCGTAGCAGCAGAAATTTTCAGGTTCTTGATGGTGACCTCCTCAAAGACATAGTCTTTTAGGACTAGAAGAGCAGTGCCTTAATTGTTATCGCTCCGAATAATGTGTTCGTTTTGTTTAGTTTACCTTATGCCTGCTTTTAAGGTGAATCTCCGAAATACTGTAAAAGTCTGCTTTCAGAGTGTCGATTAACAATTGGGCGGTGTCACATTGGGCGTGTAAGATCAGGGACGCAAAGTAGAATGTGATAATGCTTAATTCCATAAGTTAAGGATAAGTTTAAACGCAGCGAATTGACGCTGGTGGGCACCGAAACGAGAGCTTCAACGAATTCTCGGTACCCCTTGATTGGTTGCTGGACTATTGCTTCATTCGCTGCTTTAGGAAGAGATTACTAAGCAGCCTGCGCAGGCTGGTCATACTCTGTGGAAGTTGGGTCACTGTTTGCTTGACTGAAAAGTTCTCAGTTGCCTTCCGGGTTTGATGGCTCATTGCGCATTTAATATGTACATCTGTGTATTATCGAGCAATTTTGGGCGATATGCCCCCAGTTTTGACAGTTGTAGCACTGCTTTTCCTCCACTGATTTGACCTTTTCGAAAGTAATCTTTTAATGAAGGATCTACTTCACCTTGAAAACTTCACTTAGCCCTTGAGAGGGCACACAGTTGACTATAAAAAGATCAGATTGGGATTTGATAGGGAACGAAGGATTCCCCCTGTGGAGGGCCCTATCTTGTTTGGTCACAAAATTTGCATCCATGCGAACTTTCAGAAGTGGGTACACTGAAGTGAGTTCGGTCATCATTTCTTCAGGGTCAACTTCCCTGTGGAGACCGCTTATAATTATGAACTGATTCTAAGGAATGGAGGAGTTTTTGCAGTAGCACTAAGCCCTTGCCCTTTAATGAGCGAACAAAATTTGACATGGTCTTCTGTGGACTCCGCAAAAATTCAGGTTCTATCACCTTTTATGTTTTTAGGGTCGCCTTTAGACCTTTGCCCTGTATTGATTTCAATAGTTGCGGGACATTAATATTATATGCCGTAATTGGATGAACTTTCTACTTTTGGGCGCTTGGTGAGCATTTACACTTTTAGCACTCACCTAGTGTCAACCGGTTGTTTGCTAATGAACCAGCTTTCATAGGCATCCAGCTGGTTAATTTTCCTTACCTGCTTTAGAACCTACAAATCCTCGGCGCTTACTTTCTGGCCGCATTCCACCATGTGTTTAGCCACCATAGATTTAGTAGGTTTTCGGGAGTACTTGACAGCCAGCTCTACCGCCTTCATGTGCTCCCTAAATCTGGTAGTTACCAATCTTTTGTTTGCCCGATTTACACCTTCGGACAATCTGCGCAGGCGATTTTATAAATGCCGCTCATCTCCTCTACCGTTTTTCGGTCTTTTCCCCAGCCAGCTGGGATTTTAGCTAGTAGATACGGCTTGATCCTGCCAGATGTATGTCAAACCTTTTCAATGTCCTTAGCATGTGCTTGGACAGATTTGAGAAGGTGACACTTGATCGTTTTTAGGCGGTAGAGGGCAATTGTTGGCTATATAATGCAGTGAGATTACTACGTTCTAATCATCGTGTGGGTCTCCTTAATCATTGTGTCTATGGTGGCGCTGGTGTACCCGTTCTTCTTTGCCGTGTCCATGATGTAGCGTTTTTCGCTCCGGTAGTCTTCCTCTGTGAGAGGAATTGTTAGGAGGTGGTGGATCATAGCGCCATAAGTAGCCATTTTGTGCTGGTAGCTGTGGTACGAAGTGGCCGGGATTGCACGCTGAGTGCTGGTCGGTTTCCTGAAAATAGAAAAAGAAAATTGTCCGTTTTGACGTTTGGTTAGTAAATCTAGGAAAGCCAATTGGTTGTTAACTTCAATCTCATGAGTTAAGGTTATTTTAGGGTGTAGCGTGTTGATTTTATCCAGCATATTTTAGATACTTGTGTCCGGGATCACTGTTAAAATGTCGTCCACGTACCTCAACCATAAATTTGGCAATAATCCATCCTGCTCCATTTTTTCCTCTAGTGATGCCTGAAGATTTCACTTAGGAGTGGGGAGAGAAGATTGCCCATCGCTACACCCAAGGTCGTTTTGAAATATTTTCCCCTGAATGTGAAATAATTTTCATTCATGCAGAGGGAAGCCAACCTCGCATATTGTTTAGCCTTTCTCCTCCATTCTGGTGTCCAACCAAAACGTAGTAGCCACTCTTCAAATTTTGTTATGGCTTCTTTTACAGGCGCACTTGAAAATGGAGCTTTGACATCAAATGACACTAGGCGTTCATTATCCGCCAAAGCCCCTACTGCAATCAATCTATCAATCAATTCTTTCGAATTTTTGACGGATTGGTTTCCGTTAATAAACCCCAATTTTTGGCATTCCTCGACCAACCATTTTGCAATGTTGTATGTAGGGGAGTTAGAATCTGCAATAATCTCCCTCATCTCTTTGCCTGATTTGTGTATTTTTGGTTGGCATCTAATTCTAGGTAAAGAGGGGTTTGGCATCCGCAGCCGGGCTGGGTTATCAACCACTAGAGAGCATTCTTTGAAGGCCTTCTCTACTCGTTTTATGGATCCTGGTAGTGGGTCATTCCTTAGTTCGAAGTAGTTTCCTCCAGTCAACTTTTCCATTACTAGGTTATCGTAATGTTGCTTGTCCATAATTACGATTACATTACCTTTGTCCGCTTTTAGGTAGTATACCGGCTTCTTCTTCAGTTCTCGTATGATCTTGGTTTCTCGCTGGTTAGCAGACTTCCGAATCCTGTTTTGATGAGCGATGGCTTTAGACATTTCATGCCGGATTTCCTCTTTTGCTTCATTGCCCATGAATTTTATAGCTCCTTCCACATCTACTACAACGTGCTCAATTGGCAGGTCCGTTTTTACAGCGTAGTTCCAACCCTTGTTTAGGAGATCCATTTCCTCATTGCTGAAACGAATAGTTGATTTGTTAATAACTAGATTAGGAATAGTACTTACCGTTGGTTTTTCCTGTCTAGTGTGCGGGGAGTTTTTTATCAACAGGTTGAGCTTCTTCCTTAGCAAAGTAGGCATTTGTTGCTGTTTTTCGAAGTCATTGTCATCGGAATAACTCCGGCCCCACGTCATCCTTGGAAACGTCGTTAATACGCTGGACATCGTTGATGATTTTGCGGCGCTTAGGGCCGCTTTTCCCCGTACCCATTATCAGCAATTGCTAAAATCTATTTTTAGAAAGCATTTTCTTAGCTAATGAAAGAAAAACAACCTTAATTTCGAAAATTGCTGGACACAGAGTGCTCCAGCGACAATCTGACGGCAATGCAGGTTAGTGGCAGTCCACTTTCTTTGATCCTGAAAAAAAGGCATCTGCTGTCCATGGCAGTCAAATGCAGAGTGAGAGCCGACGTTTTGTACGAAGCCAGATATTGTTAAGTCCATTCTGAAAACTGAAGTTTCAAAGACTCAGTTTCACATTTAAACTTTTGTAAATAAACAGAGCGATATTTTTATTGCCCCTTAATCCACATACCATCGACTGAAGAAATTCGGGGTGGTTGGTTTCACTTAGTAGACCTTTAGTGAATATGAGAGATGGGGGGGAGAGATGGGGGTGGCATTTCATATTAAGCTATGCATCTTTCTATGACTATCTGGCACTGCCTCGCCTCTGCCCTGGAAAAGGACTCCTTCAACTGCCTTTAGGAGACAAAATTCGCTTTGCAAAAACCTGCGAGCCGCGTAGACGAAGAAATTGGCCGAAGCCATACCAGGGTCACAACGGTGGACCAATATATGGAGTATGGGTAGGTAGGTAGGTATCAGTGGCCGCTCCGAGGAGCCCCATTAGCGCATTGGTGCGCCGTTTTGATGCCACAAACTCCTAAGACCGTGACTGTTGTTATAGGAACAGGGAAGCAGAGTCCAGCTGGCTCGGATCTTCAGGGCCAGCCCGTAGCATTCACGAAGGAAAGCAGCTCGCCGACCCTGCAGCTAGAAATCTCACTGAGGTCCCCAAAGAATGGTTTACCCAGTGTCCGCAGCCTGACTCGAGCCAGAGCTGGGCAATCGCAGAGAAAGTGCATGAGGGTTTCCCTTCCTTCTCCGCAGCTTCGACAATGCGAGTTGTAGGGTAAGCCGAGCCTAGCGGCATGGTCCCCAGTGGGCCAGCGCCCCGTGCAGACCGCCGTAATCTTGAATGCATTTGCACGCGTCTGGCACAGGAGCTCTCGTTATCGGGCTATGTTATAAGCGGGCCAAATTCTCCTTGATTTGGCATAGCTTGTAAGCCTTCGCCATCTCAGGCCCGCGGCTGCTAGGTAGTGCGGGTAGACTCGGCCCCCGACAGCCGCCAGCGGAACACCGACTGTATTCCCCGAGGGACTGCCAAGAGCAGAGCCTTGCCTGGCCAATCCGTCAGCCCGCTCATTCCCCTTTATGTTCCTATGTCCGGGAACCCAGAGGAGAGTGATCTTCAACGTGCCGCCCAGATGGTTGAGCTAATCTCTGCACTGCCCCACCAACTGGGAAGATGTCGTCGTTGAGTACAAGGCCTTGATGGCCGCTTGGCTGTCGGTCAGAATGGCTATGTTACGCTTCGGGCTCGAATCACGCTCCAGCCATCGACAGACTTCCAATATCGCCAGTACTTCCGCCTGGAATACACTGGTGAAACCTGGGAGACCATACGACTCGGATACACCGTGTGTATTCGAGAAAACCCCCGCGCCGACTTCATAGGCCATCTTTGATCCGTCCGTAAAGAATACCGTGTCATAGTCTTGCAACACGCCGCCGGTCTTCCACTTTGCCCTGGTTGGAAGGTCCACAGCAAAGTTTCTCGTGAAGTTCAGCTTGCGTGTGACATAGTCCGTGGGGGATGCCCAGATTTCTCGAGGTATTTCATCTAGAATGTTGCTGTGGCCGTAGGACTTCGCTGCCCAGCATCCGGACTCACGTAGTCTGACGGCACTGCACGCTGCAACATATTTGATGTGGAGGTCTAGGGGGAGGAGATGCAGAAGCACATTGAGAGCATCTGCCGGGCAGGACTGCAGAGCCTCCGTAGCACCTGCACACGCGGTTCTCTGAATCCTATTAAGCTTCGTTCTATTGTATTTATTCTTCAAAGCCTGCCACCATACAATAGATCCGTACGTCAGGATCGGACGCACTACAGCGGTGTACATCCAGAGAACCATCCTCGGCTTGAGACCCCATTTCTTCGCAAAGGTTCTCTTACAGGCATAGAAGGCTATACATACCTTCTTAACCCTCAGTTCTATGTTCAACCTCCAATTTAGCTTAGGATCCAGGATTACACCCAGATACTTCACATTAAAGGAAAGAACCAATCTTTGTTCATTCAGCCGTGGTAGATGGAATTCAGGTATCCTTGTCTTGGTGGTGAATAGCATCAGTTGCGTTTTGGTTGGGTTTATGCTGAGTCCGCATCTTGCGGCCCACAGGCATACCTTTCGCAACGCTCCTTCCATGATGTCGCTCATAATGGACAGAAACATCCCTGATACTAATATCACCAAGTCGTCGGCATACGCCACCACCTTTACCCCGCTGCTGTCAATGTACGTAAAATTTTGTCCATTACTATTAACCAGAGCACTGGTGAGATGGCACCACCCTGGGGCGTGCCTCTGTTCACAGCTCTGGTCAAGTGGTTGTCTCCCAGATCCGACTGGATTATCCTGGTACTCAGCATGGATATAATCCAATGCGTGAGATACCCCTTCAATCCAATACCGGTCAAGGCTTCCTTGATGGCGTTGTTGAAAGCTCCTTCAATATCCAAGAAGGCAGCAAGGGTATACTGCTTGTACTGCAGCGACCGCTCAACCGTGCCAGTTACCTCGTGGAGGGCGGTTTCTGTGGATTTTCCTTTGAGGTAGGCATGCTGGGATTTAGAGAAACGCGTTCTCTCCATAATCGTCCTTAAGTGAATGTCCAGGACGCGTTCTAGGGTCTTCAGCACGAAAGAGGTCAGGCTGATTGGCCGAAAGTCCTTCGCGGACTCATGACCGCGCCTGCCCGCTTTCGGTATGAAAACCACCCGTGCGCGCCTCCAGGACTGCGGTACGTATCCTAAAGTGATGCAGCTCCGGTAAATCTCAACAAGCCACGGCACAACCCTTTCCTGCTGCTTCTGTAGCATGACTGGCATTATGCCATCTGGGCCTGGAGATTTGTATGCGGAGAAGCTGTTTATAGCCCAGTCGATCCTATCCCCGGTAATTACCGATTTGATAATCTCGCACAGCTGGGGTTGCCGCAAACCCTCCAAGCGAAGTTCTGACTCACAGTTCTCCTCGCTGGAGGGAAAGTGCGTTTGCACCAGCAGCTCCAAGGTTTCACTAGAAGATTCCGTCCAAGAGCCTTCCGACTTTTTAAGGAAGGATGGACTCTTATGTTCCTTGGACAGAATCTTATTGAGGCCCGCGGATTCACTAATGCTTTCAATGTTCTGACAATAGTCTAGCCAAGACCGCCTCTTGGCGGTCCTGATGGCCGACTTGTACTTCTTTAGGCAGTCCTTATATGGCTGCTAGTATTTTTGCCTGTAGCAGATGTTGAAGATTTCTCTGGTCAGCTTCCTGAGACTAGAGAGATCTTCGTTCCACCACGGTGGCAAGGTCTTTTTGCTGTACTTAGCCGGGCACGAAACTTTGAAGGCGGTATCAAAAGCCTTCTCCAGAGCCCCGACCTTTGACTCCAGTTCGTCTGTCGTGCCAATCCTACCAATTTGCGCACCGGAGAGTTTGTTCTTAATTACCTGACCAAACTTTCTCCAGTCGATCCTCCGGGGGTCTCTAAAGGGCTTGGGAACCTCTGCGGCGATATCTAGACTGAAGACCAGAGGTCCAACTGTGGTCAGAGAAGGATCTCTGGTCAGACACTCTCCAGTCCTCCATCCTAAGAATCCCGTTGTCTGCTATTAGGGTGTTATCAAGGACCTCCTCCCAACCGTCACAGTTCTCCGAGCAGGGGAAATGAAAGGTTGGTGTACTACCTCTGTTACACACCGATAGATTTGAAGTAATAATAAAATCAAAGAATGACTCACCCCTTTCGTTGATTTCGGAGCTGCCCCAAAGCGTATGCCTTGCATTTGCTTCGCAGCCTATCAGCAGGTTGGCTTTCTTTGCTGTTATGGTGTTCGTCAGATGTTGTAGTTCTTCTGGCGGAGCTGATCGGTCATGAGCCATGTACGCCGAGAAAATATACACGTTCTCTGCCCCCACCTGCTCCAGCTTGACCACAACTAGGTCACTGGAACTCAGGTCCGGGCACAGGAAAGCGTGCAGACTCTTCCTCGCAAGAATACCTGCTCTAGGTCTATCCTGATCAGCGTCTCCTGTGCTGTGAAATAAATTAAAATATTTGCTTTGGAGCCCTTTGACGGTACGGTCGCTTCCGACCCAGGGCTCCTGTATTAATGCGATGTCGATGTCTTCCTCTAAGAGGAAGACGAGCAGATTAGCCGAGGCGCACTTCGAGTGCTGCAGATTTATCTGCGTTACCCTCAGCATGATCTGCTTGCGTGGGGGGTTTGTCAGCCCCCGTCGGACCGTCGATCGTCATCTCCTCTCTTGAGCAGGACACCCGTGGACCTTCGCTTCTTAGCCGGTTTCCGGCGACCGACATTCTTGTCGGTTTTCGCTTTCGAGGGATCCCCGACGCTGAGGGCTTCGGGTCAGGAGTACTATGTCTGGTACTCGCTACACCCAGCTTGACGGCAGTGGGTTCTAGGCTGGAAGCCACTAGTCCGTTTGACGCCTCGCTCCGGGAGGTCCCTGCAGTTGGTTTCAGCACAACGGTGCTACGGCTGGCACCGAGTGTACTGGTCTTGACGGCCACTGTCTCCTGACTGAAGGCCAGCAGCTCGTCTTCCGATGATGTGCCTAGCATCATCTCGTCCTCTTCTATCGTCGTTTTAGTTTTTTTGTTAATTGAGTCCATGTCTTGGTCCCACGAGTAGTCCGGGAAGAATGTCCACCCTGGCTGGCCCGGACACCAGGGTAAGGGTCTTATTTGAAACTGAAGGTGCCCAAGGTATTCAGAGTTCGCATACTAAAGACCAAGCTCCCCATTGGCCACGCCGCCCTCGGCGTATGCTGTTCCATTTTGGCTTGGGGTCCTATTAGCACCTTCTCCGGTGCAGGGAGGACGATCCCCGGGCTGTTGCTTCAGTCCATCCCCCCGCCAGATCTACTTGCCCCTAACACATGACCCGCAGACAAGCAGATCCTCGTCAGTTGGATGGGCCTACTTCCAGCCGGGGCCGGGGTATGAGTGTCTGAAATTACGGTTTCCCTATTCTTTAGCCTGCTTATCTGACTCTTTTCTTTGCCCAAAGTATTATACAAATATCTTCTTTCTTGTGGTATAAAGGACTTTCCTGGCGAAAATCCATTTCATTTTGTAGATATTTTGCTTAGGCTGACCTTAGACGAGCCGTATTTCATCAATCTGGCATCAGTCAAAATTACAAAAATTATGGCAAATTGTGTACCTTTATGGCCATGACTGATCAGTCATTTCATCAGTTCAGTTGTGATGGCTTCACCTATGGCAGACTGATGGAATACTGATCGTGTAAGGTCAGCCTTAGGGAACTAGCTCCTTCTCCCTTCATCAGTGCAAGTAGTACGAAGGACACGTTACGTATTGTGTCGTATAATGTTAAATGACCTTATGATTGGCAGCGGTACTGTGACGGCTGCTTCCTCACCAATTTAAAGGTGTAATTTAACTCAGATTTATGCGTGCATATATAAAATTTTATATGACTGTCTCAGGTGTCATTCAATAAACTTTACAGTCCATTTACAAGCATTTTATTAGCCTTTCCACGTCTTTGACATGTGACATCAATCGACTTTCAGTCAGTTGGATTCCAAACTTCCGAATACCCTAAAGATGTCAAATCAGATTATCGTCTCATCCATAAAAATCGAAATTGACTTAAATGGTTGTTTCATTGCTGCAATTAATTTCCCATAAGATGGCTATCGGGGCAGCAGCAAGAGTTGCGCGGCCCGCTTCCATCTGGACCAGTATAAATCCCAGCCAACGGTTGTAGACACTTCCAATACAAATAGGCACATTTGAGAGCACGCTTACTTACATATATACATATGTACGAACAGTATCTACGTACTGAACATTTCGATCTAAAATCTAGATGCGAGAATTTCATGTTAAAGAGTTTTAACGCCACACGGACGGTCGCGGTAATACCGCGGCTATACTACGGTCGTCCTAATTACACTTGAGATATGAGATAAGCCTAAACGCGTAGCTAATTGCTGCGTGAATTCTTTTAATTCGAAGATTAATATCGAATCGATCACCTGTAAATTCGAGGGACCATGTCACGATTTCATGGGGAACAGCCGCGCCGACAAATGAACATGTATTTCGTGCGGGGGACATGTTACGAGCCGACTGGTGAACATAAGGTCTCTGAGTAATATTATAAATTGTTGGGACTGATATGCCAGGCAGCTTTCATCTGATTTCAATTTGGAACTGTCTAGAAAGTTTCCGTCACTTTTCATGTTCAGAAAAGTATATCGATCTATACGCACTTGTTCAGGAAAGATCTAATCCCAATTTCCTCTGGTCTAGAAAAGGTCATTGTCAGGATTACTGATTTCTAGTCATTGATATATAATGAGCCTTTGATGATGGTTGACGGTCAATCCGTATCTATTGCGAGTTGTGGTGAATAAGAACGTCAATTTCACGTCACGTTGCTGAGTACCATCTATAAGATATTCTCCGCTATCTTGCTCAGAACATCATTGGCCCATACCAAAGAGGCTTCACTCCAGGCAAATCAGCAACAGATCAGATTTTCTCTCTGCGGCAAGCAATGGAAAAACTGTTGGAATAAGGACAAGAGTTGCACCATCTATTCATCGACTTTAAAGCCGCCTATGATAGCATAGCCAGGGTAAAACTGTACACGGCCATGAGAGAATTCAGTATCCCGACGAAATTAATAAGACTGACTAAGCTGCCCCTGACCAATGTGCGAGCCCAGATAAAAGCAGCAGGATCACTCTCAAGACCATTCGACATCAACAACGGTCAACGACAAGGGGATGCCCTATCATGCGTCCTCTTTAACCTGGTCCTCGAGAAAGTGATCCGTGAAGCTGAGGTAAATGCAAGAGGAACGATCCTCTTTAAGTCCACCCAACTACTAGCCTATGCTGACAATATCAACATCATGGGAAGAACCACCCGCGACGTACAAACTGCCTTCATCCAGATCGAGCAGGTGGCAATCGGCGCGAGATCTTGGGCTGCACATCAAAGAAGGCAAGGCAACGTCAGCACCGAAGACGAACCAACCAACAACACCAAACCGCACTGGTCAAACAGGAGGAATGAGGATAGGAGAATACAACTTTGAGACCGTTAACAATTTCTCCTATCAAGGGTTGAAAATCACAACCGATAACAGCTACGATTATGAAATCCGCGCACGGTTGTTGTCAGCCAACAGAGCCTATTTCAGCTTACAAAAACTGTTCCGCTCGAAACGTCTCACCATAGGGTCAAAGCTCTTACTATACGTATTCCACGGAAACCTGGATTCTTAGCAAGAAAAATTGCGAACTCTTGGCCGCGTTCGACAGAAGAATCCTCCGAAGAATTTTTGGCCCCTTACATGAAGATGGACGATTCCGTAGCCTACACAATGACGAAATCTATGAGCGATACCATCACCGTCCGGTTGTGGATAAAATCTGGCTGAATAGGTTACGGTGGGCGGGTCACTTAATCCGTATGGATGAGGATGATCCCACCTGGAAAGTCTATAAGGGCAATATCTATGGTAAAAAAAGAAGACGAAGCAGACCCTGCCTAAGATGGAGCGTAGCGTAGGCCAGGCCGCCAGACAGCTTTTAGGGATATCGAATTGGTGGACCTCGGCGCAAAGCCGGGATGTCTGGAGTTCCTTATTAAGGCAGGCCTAGACCGGATACCGGTTGTTACGCCGTTAATGATGATGATGAAGAACGTCAATTTTACAGGAGTTATTATTCGTTACATTACATTCGTCACGTTATTCTTCCTTTTTTGGCTGGGGTAACCAACCCCATCATAGATCGAGGATGCACATGCTGGGCTCTTACCGACTAAGACCTTCCATACTTTGCCTATGCTCACCCTGCGAAATTACCGTTCTGGTATTGCTTCGCGGGACTGTCCAGTTGTCAACTATTCACCCTACATGAATTAGCTATTACTGGAGTGCTAATTGCGGTAGCGTCTCTTCTATGCATCTATCCGGCTTTTGCTTGTTTTAGTCGGTGGTGCATCTTTTTAAGGTTTTGTTTGCAAAACGGCTATGTGAGACTTTTACTCACTAAAAGCACCTCCTTCTCCTTCGCTTACCACGCGGGAATGCCATTTCGGCATTACGTCACAGCGGCTCCTGTCGTTATTTGTAACTTTCCTCCGAAGCTCCTCCCTCCTCAGCAGATTATGGATCGCCTTCAATAATTTTTCCACCGCCCTCCAATATGTTTCACAGGCTAGCATGTGGTCCACGATATTCTCGGGTGGCAACCGTGCCCGGCGTCAATTTTCGCCTCTGCTCTGTGTGAGGCAAACCACGGGCATTTAAAAACAACATGCTTCACATTCTCCGGAATCATCACGCAGGTATGCACGGTACCCTCCGTGTCCGCTTAGAAATTGAGTTAGATGGTAACTAACCTCACCATGCCTTCGTTTGATTCATTTACAGACATCTGGAATAATCCTGTGTGTCCAGCATCCTTTAGGTGAATCATCCCATCTTTTTCGCCGTTCCAAAATTGATTCACTTCGTGCCAATTGCCGACGATAGGTATAGGATTCGCCAATTGCTTATGAAGGGTCGCCAAGATGTCGATAGGGATCATGCCTGCTATCATACAATTTGCTTCGTCTGATATTCTTCGGCAAGCGCACGACCTTCGCAATGCACTCAATCGGTATGGGGCTGCAATTTTTCTTCTATTACCTCCCAACATCAAAGACGGTGCCCAAACTGGAGCTGCATAAAGCAAAATGGAGCTGACAACTCTCGAGATCAGGAGCCAACGGCTTTGCCTAGGACCACCATTGGACCACATTTGGTAACATACTTGCCAACAATGTAGCCACTCCGGAAGCTTTGGTTGCTAAATTTTCAAGGGGGGGGGGGGGGACTTGAATTTCAGTCTTTGATCAACCATGAATCCTAGGTATTTAAGCGTTGATGTGTTCACCAATCCTGATCTTTATCGACGCTTGCTTCCTTTGCTTGGTAATCAAAATTACCTCAGTTTTAAACTCCGCAGGTGTCAGAGCAGCCTCCTCTAGCCAAAACCTGATTTCAAAAATTGCCTCGTTTGTGAGTACCTCAATCTCAGCAATACCTTGTGCCACGATAGTCACTCCGATATCGTCTACGAAACCACTGATTGTCACTCCTCTGGGTAGTTGCAACTTTAAAATTCCGTCATACATTATTATCGACAGAAGAGGACCGAGGACTAATCCTCGTGGAACCCCGCAGGTTATTGTATACGTCTTATCGTCTGAATCGTAACAAAATATCCTCTCCCGGAGAAATTCCATGACTATCTGCACCAGGTATTTAGGAGCGCCCAATTTGCCTAAGGCGCAATTACTTTGCTCCTTTTTGCCGTATTAAAGGCATTCTTCATGTCGAAAGTAACTACCACGCAATATTTATTGGCTTCCATTGCTTTTTCCGTAATTTCTGTCACCGTTCTGATGGCATTGACAGTAGATCTTGCCGTTCGAAATCCGAACTGCCTACCTGAGAGACCACCGTCCTTTTCTGTGGCTGGTACCAGCCTATTGAAGATGACCCGTTCGAAAAGTTTGCCGATGCCGTTTAGCAGGCATATAGGTCTATAAGACGAGGTGGTCCTTCGTCTTACAGACCTATATGCCTTTATTTGGCTTCGGAATTAACACAAGCTTCTGTTTCCTCCACTCTTCCGGGAAAATCCCATCTATGAGACACGTCGTAAATGTTTCAGCGAACCACCTTGGAACTGTTTCGACGACCGCTGTCAGTGCTTTGTTCGGAATCTTCTTCGCGGCTTCCAGGACTTCTTCAGTGGTTACCTCAGGAATTTCACCGGGATCTATCTGGACAGTGGGTACGTTCGATTCGCTTGAAACTTGTGGGAAGAGAGTGCTAATGATATCCCGCGGATATCAGGTATGGTGATCGGCGGTGAGCGCTTTCCCTTGATTGATGCCATAACTGCTTTGTACCTCCCCATGGGTCATAGCAGCATGGTCGAAGTCCGCTTCCTTGCATAACCTCTTGAAGTATTCAGTTTTTTTTGCAATGCTCTCCTCGCCTTCTTATATCGGTTGTGCAACTCTTCAGACTCAGGCTGGTTTCTGCTACATTGGCTGTGTCTTCTGATTTTTAGGCAAACTTTACGAAGTTCTTCGATTTCGGCATTCCACCAGAAGTTGGGCATTCATTTCTTGAGTACCGTGCGGCTGGGCATAGAAGCATCACACGCTTTTTGTATCATTTCAAGGACATGCGTCACCTTTTCTCGTACATTTCCCACCGGCATCGCTTCCTGCAGAAGTATTTCCTCGAACATTCTTTATATCAAGTTTTGGGATGTCCAACCCGATATTGCAGTTTTCTTGATTCGCTTTGCTCCTGTTGTATGCGTCATCTGGAAGATGGTCACTGTCCGTCTGTCCGTCTGTCTGTTTGTCACACATACTATTCTCAGAAACGGCTATCGTCATCCTATGTTCGGGATAAACCTGTGCGCGGCTGGCCTCCACAAGATCATTCCCCTCCCCCCCGGGTCTCTGCAGTTCCAGCCACACCACTCACCACCATTTAGGGTAGGTTTGCCATTAGGCGACCGTCCTTCTCCTCATTTCGGCTTTCAAAGAAGCTCCTTCAGCAACTCGTCCTGTATTTTCACGATTGCGGAGGAAACCGTTGACCAATTCTCCTTAGATCTCAGCATCTCCGTAATTAAATTCTTCGTGTTCACACTCCTGCCCAACGCTTGGTTTAAATTCATCCTCCTCATTGCAAATCCTAGGCAGTGAAACATCACATGCTCTGGATCCTCTTGTATGCCACCGCATCTAGAATAATTCACAAAGTCATCCAATCCAAAGTGGTGAAGATACTGCCGGCAGCAACTATCGTGTCCCATGAGAAACTAGGTAATACGGTAGTTGGTCTCTCCAAGTTTCCGTTCAAGCCACACCCTAATGTGCCCCTCCATACGTCTTTCATGATATAGTACACTCATTTCTTTTACCAGAATATCGAGAGGAATCATCCCCGGCACCACCAATACTGCCTCATCTGATGTGGTTCTTAAAAGCACTCCAAATCCTCAAAGCCATCAGCCGACATACTAAGTACACCTGCTTCTCTCTCTGAGAGTTTAAAAACGCTTCTGCCCACACAGGTTACGAGTAAAGCAGGATGGAACACACCACTCCGGCTAGGCTATATTTCGGCCACCGATATTCGGGATAATTTTTGCAAGTGCCGCGGTGGCACTGGTTTCCTTTTGGCAAGAATACTCTAGGTATTCCCTAAACCTCAATTTGGTGTTAATTATCACCCCCAGATATTTAATAGCCGGCTTTGATACGACTATACATCCACCGACTTCTACTTTCACAGTGATTTTTTTTCCTGCGGCTCGTTGTTACAACCGCTTCCGTTTTCACGTCTGCCAAGGTCGGCCCGTCTCTTTCTAATCAGGGCTTTACCGCTGTCACTGTTTCCATCGCATAGACTTCCATATATTCTACGTGTTTTGCTGTAACAACGACAACTAGGCCATCAACAAAGCCGGCAATCGTAGTCCCCTCTGGGACGGGAAGAGCAAGGACCACATTATAAATGATATTCCACAACAGGGGACCCAGTACCGATTCCTGTAATACCCCGGCTGTGACAATGTACTCTCGCTCGATACCCGGGGACACCTTTGTCAACCAACACCCCTTTAATCCTGTTCTAGTTGACCGAGTTGAGCGCGTTTTAACATCCAGCGTCAACACGGCACAGCAGCCGCCAAGAATTTGTGCGTCTTTTACCAGGTTTACCACTATGCTGATTGCATTTACCTTAGAGTTGGTACGTCGAAAACCAAACTGGCTTCGGCGATGGGTAGAAGTCTGTTGTAGATAACTCTCTTCGTCATCTTCTGTGCATGTTGCCTGTGCCTCTGGTAAACCCTCCATGCCCGGAAACATTCGCTTGCAAACTTACGACTTCGCTATTTCACCAGTTGCTGGGTGGCCTACTGGGGAGCAATCACCTTCTTCCGTCACCCATCGGGTGATTTGGATGGCTCTTTCTCTAACCTTACTATTCAGGGATATATCAGTTTTGAGCAGCGATATATCAGTTTCTCTCTCAGCCAGTTAACCATGGTGTCCAGCACCACATCAGTACTACTGCTTCCCCAATCTTCACGAGAGGCTCGCTGTTGCGTCGGAAAAGTTTTAACAGCTACTTAAGCAAGGTATATGCAGACCTTCCAACAGCAGTTAGTCATCTCCACTCGATTTAGCCGATCAAGCCCATTGGCGAATGGCGACCTTGTGGAGATTATAGACGCCTGAATTCTCAGACGATTCCGGACCAGTACCCCAGTCCATTCATTCAATACTTTGCATATTATTTGGCACGCTGTCGTCTTTTCTCATCCTTGGTTCTCACCAAGGCCTACCATGATCCCTGTACTTCCAGAAGATATTGCAAAGACAGCAATTTGCGCATCTGTTGCACTCTTCAAGTTCACACGGATGGCTTTTGGCCTGTGCAATGCAACGCAAACCTTCCAGAGAGTCGGGCAACGAACCGGCTTGTCTCCAGTAAATATTCCTGGTCGTCCATGAACAAGGACGTAAACTCATGGACCAAAAAGTGCATCGTATGGCAAAAATGTAAAGTCACTAGACATGCTAGAAAAGGAATTAGGTATGCTCTCCAGATCGAAAAGGCGCTCCCATACTATACACCTCGACGTTATAGACTCTTCGCGAGACTCGCACGGCTAGAAGTATTGCCTCACGATCATTAATTAGTTTACGCGGTTGCTTGAGGCAATACCTCTGAAGCTGGTGTCCACGGCGTAATTATCACAGGTCAGGGAATGTAACTCTTTACTCTCTTCTCCGAGCTCGGAATGCTCTTAGGATTCAATCGTCAGCAGACAACTGCATACCACCCGCAGAGCAATAGGATGCTAAAACGATGGCATAGTACACTGAAGGTAGCCATTATGGCCTTTCGTTCTGCTTGGCTTCCATACAGCCGTCTACGAAGAATTTGCGGCCAGCCTTGGACTTCCTGGCGACCTGATCCTTGGCCTTGGAGAGACTGGATTGTTGCGTCTACTAAGAGAAGCCGTTCCCAGAATAAAGCACTTCCATCTCGCCCCCGCGGTGATAACCCCTAGGGAACTCGAAGTGTGTAACCATTTTCTGGTGAGGACTAATGCCCACCGGAAGCCGCTACGGCCACCATACGAGGGCCCTATAAAATCCTGGAGCGTGGGGAGCAATCCTTCACTCTGTACGTCACGTCGATGGCAAACCCAAGAGTCCCCCCTATCAGAAGTAGATTCACCGAAGCGATACGCGCTGCCGGAGATTTATCTTCCCGGCAGTTTGGTTTTAGGGCAGGGAGATCGACGATTGATGCTATCATGCAGGTTGTGGACGCCGTTCGACGAGCAGAGGCACATAGCCGCCGAACTCGACGGGTGGTGCTCCTCGTAACGCTTGACGTCAGAAACGCCTTCAATACCGTAAGATGGAAAGACATTCTAGGCACACTAGACAATACCTTCAACGTGCCGAACTATCTCTTACGGATTTTGAGGGACTATCTGAGGAACCGCTCCCTCCTCTATGAAACACTAGACGGTCAAAGGTGGATGGAGGTCACGTCGGGGGTAGCACAGGGATCCATCCTAGGACCGGACCTCTGGAACGCTACCTATGACAGTCTGCTTAAACTCGACATGCCAGAAGAGTCGCGCCTGGTCGGCTACGCAGATGATGTCGCAGCGCTGGTTGCTGGACGCACTGTCGAACAGGTGCAAAGCAGACTCGGCATATTGATGCGACGGGTAAGCGGATGAATGACTACTCGCGGTTTCAACCTTGCACTGGAAAAAAACCGAAGTAGTCATCCTAACTAAAAAGAGCATTCCGACCCTGCGTCCCATATTGTTCGGCGAGTCGATAATCGAGTCAAAATCAGCGGTCAAGTACCACGGGTTGACTCTTGACTCAAAGATGAGCTTTTCTGAGCAAATCCAAGCAGCAGCGAACAAGGCTGCGGCTGGAGTTTCGGCGTTAAGTAGGCTAATGGCAAACATTGGAGGTCCTACGTCTAGCAGGCGACGTCTCCTGATGAGCTCAACGCAGTCTGTCCTGCTCTACGGCGCAGAAGTATGGGCTGGCACTCTTAACAAGGAGGTATATCGTAGACGCCTCGCGCAAGTACAGAGACGGGGAGCTTTACGGGTGGCGTCTGCGTACCGCACAGTCTCTGAACCGGCCGTGATGGTGATCGCGGGAGTGATCCCCGTTGCCCTTCTTGCTAGGGAGCGTCAGGCCATATACAAGCGCAAGGAAGATGAGCGAAGGGAGGTGGTTGCTCGCGAAGAACGGCAACACACTCTAGACAAGTGGCAGCTCTGTTGGCAAAATGAAACTAGAGGCAGATGGACTGCGCGGCTCATCGGCAACTTAGGTGCGTGGTTGAATCGGAAGCATGGTGAGACTGACTATTTCCTTACCCAATTTTTAAGTGGGCATGAAAGTTTTCAGTCCTACCTGCACAAGATTGGAAAGGCGCGTTCTCCGGATTGTGTGCTTTGCAATGGAGTTGTGGACGATGCCCACCACACTTTTTTTTCTTGTGGAAGGTGGGATGGGGTTCGTCAGCAGCTCTATTTAAACACAGGGGATCTCTCTCCAGACAACATTGTGGAAGAGATACTGAGGACTGCTGACAGGTGGAACCGTGTTACCCATTACGTTCGGGCCCTTCTCGTTACTAAGAAGATAGAACTCGACCGGTGGAGGAACCGGATGGCAGGGGGCTCCTTGAACTGACAGTTCCCTTCCTCCTCTCCCCTCCCGTTGGTGAAAGAAATTCCCTGATTTGAAGGCTCCGCAAGGCGGGAGAGTTCGGGGGCTGGCCCGAAGTAACGTGACAAACGGTTCCAGGCTAGCTCTCTGACGATGGGAAGGTGTTTAGTTGGTAGTCCAACGACATAGCGAATCGGGAGTCCAACACTGTGTGCGTAAATGCATTCACCTACCCTATCCCAAAAAAAAAACCCAAGAGTACCCTTGGACAGGCTGAAGTCTATCTTCCAGGAAACAGACAGCACTGGAAGGAAGTAAAGGCGCCACGTTCATTTTGACGTCCACCTCTCGGGTTCTCTCGCAAAACCCCTAGGTTTCCGCTGGGGCGGAATGATACCAGGCGCTCGGAAAGAGCATCGCCGGCCACGAGGTGGATTAGAAAGAGCGGGACTACATTATACTAAATAACCTTCTGAGGTAGGCGTTCCTTGGCAATTGTAATAAACCGAAAAAAGGATAACGGATATGATCGCATAACACCGTGTTATTTTTGCCGTTATTGGTTAATGTTAAAAGGACTTTGTTTCATTTATTTCCCAAGAATGTTAGTCCATGTGTCAACAATGGTTTTGAATCTTTCTCACATTCTACAATTTATTCAGCTGGACCTTTTGCTTTTTTTCGATATCTCACACCATCTTCTTTTTAGAAGGAATTTCACATAAACAAAAGATGATGCTGACCATCATGTCCTTCTTCTATGCCATCCGAAAACTATATGGATGCATCTGGAAAAAAGAAACGAAACTGAAAGCAACACCGAGATAAGAACGTCTCCAAAGAGCGATGTAATGTGATACCGATGGTCCATACTTCGCTGATGGAACACCTTCGCTCTTGAAAAAATGCAAAAAAAAGTGAGGTAAATCGTGAAGGATATAAAAAGGAAAGAAAATTGAATTCTGTATTCAAGAGGACCAGCAGCAACCCAAAAAGACATGTTCCCTTGCTTGGGAGGTGGCAGAGATTTCGGTGGTAGCGTTGAAAAAAATAACACGATGTACTTGTTCCGCGGTTGAAGCTGGCGTCAAGTTTCAGACCTTCCTCAGCCTATTTGTTCTTCAGATGGTTCTTCTCACCTTTTTGTGGGAAACAACCACGTCTGATGCGACGATGAAAAAAAAACGTCCCAGTTCGGTGACTATGTACTCAGCACACTCTATAGTGCTTGCTTGCAGAGGATCATCTTCATTTGATGAAATTGAAGTCTTTACCATCTTTTCTGTAAATCACTTCTAAACTGGAGGGTATTAAACGCCTATTTGTTGCGCTTCCATCCGCCAACAGAACCAACAATCCTCACGGATGCTCGTGGCTTGCAACAGTCTCGACATAATTGTTACAAGGACGGATCGTCCTAACGCTAGTATCTACTTATCTGGGCAATAAAACCACGCCGTGACCAGGAGATAATGATCGGCGTAAAAGAAACCGAGATAACGCCTTTATGACGATTTAATGACACGTTCGAATGGCCAGCGTTCTGTTTGTTTGATTGCAGGTCTTCCGGCAATCGGTGGAGGGCACACGGCCAGGACTGACTCATAGGCTAGCTTTTCTGCGCGGAGTTCCCGACAAGATGCGCTCCAAACTCTGAACGGATTACGAGCTGCTCCCAGACTGCCGGGGACTGTGTCCACCACAGCACTTGCACCTCCTCTCTCGCCACATCGCGGGGGCTAGCTCTATTGCACCTTACCTTGTAATTACCTTGAATTAGTGGAAATTGATATTTAATTAACCGCGACTACACTAGTCTTGGCTCCTCAACGATGCTTAGTGGTCAAATAAGCACGTAAATGCGGATAGAAATGATGGGGAAGCCGCGCGACCGCGCCAACTCCGAGCCTCATCCACGAGACGCAGCCACGGCTCCTTGGCCGCAGCACTTCTTGCACGGAACAATGAGGCGGTTACCACAAATTGGTAATTGGATAATGGCGGTGTAATTCGGTTAAAATGATTCTTAGATTGTTGGTTTTTGATGATTCAATTGAATGGGAGACAGAGAGTGCGGCAACCAGGGGCCGGATGATGACTCGACTCGGAGTAGCCGTGGTTTTCGCGGTGCCCTGACTTCTTGGCGATTGATGCTCGTGGACGTGCAAGAGTTGTTGAAGCCACCGATCAGGGGAATGATATGTTGCGCATGAACTGCCACGACTCGAACAAACATTTCACACAAGCCACGTGAAATTGTACTTTTCGATTCGACTCAACCCGACCAGATAATGAAAAAGTGATTAATCAAGAGAAAATGGGCTGGCGGAAGATACGCCAGATACGCCAATTTGTAATCGAGGGGGCTTAACTCAATTAAAATCTCGTTATGATTTGCTGTTGAGACGAGACCGTGTAATTCGGTGTAGTAGCTTTTGTGGTTAAATTATCACACAATTATCGCTCATTTCGTTGGATATGTACATAATAGCGGATTTGAATGGCGGACAATTGAAACAGATTGATTTTCCGCGTGGAAAGAGGTAACCAACGAGAAATGGGAGTTGGGCAAGTCTTTTTCAAACGTCTGATCATATTCTATTTGAGGGGTTGGGTATGTCTCGGTCGAGGACGGGACAACAGCCCGTTGTTCCTGAAATCTCGGGGTCAAGCAGGTGAAGGAAGGCCTGAAACCAGAAGAGACCCTTAAGAAGGCTCAGGACAGACCTAAGCCATCTCTACCGGAGCCGAGAAAGCGGGGAACAGCAGAGATCAGCCCGCATGAAGGGAATGCTCCCAAAAAACCCGAACTTGAACCCAAAGGGGGAGAAAACCCGGGCAGGTCAGGAGTGAAGGCAGGACCCAGGAAGCCCGCCATTAGCTATGCTAGTGCGGTCAAGGGCATTCGACTGGTCATACTGCCAAAAAGGTTTCCCGAGCAAGTACTCACTCGTGAGTAGCAGGAAATCATTGAGGACCTTGTCGTCAAACAGATGATCAAGGGCTGGACGTCGAAACTGGTGTTCACCGGGATACGCTTTGGACCAGGGCTTATACTGGTGGACTGTGCGACGGAAGACACCGCAGAATGGGTTAGAACCATAGTTCCTAGATCGCCAGGCTGGGAAGGGGTGGAATTGTCAACATGTATTGGGGATGATATTCCAGGAGCCCACATGGTGACAGTTTTTCTGCCAAAATCCGCGGCAATAGAAACGGAAAACCTAATGAGCCTCCTAATTGCTCAGAATGAAGATCTCCATACTCGACTATGGAGAGTCTTCAGAAGCAAGGTGGAGGGCAAGGGTAAACTCCTCACGATCGGGGTAGATGACCGATCCGTGGAGGCAATTAAACGTCGGAGTTGTCATATCAACTACCGATTTGGCAACATACTCTGCATGGGCCCAGGGAAAAGCCGAGGAAAGAGACCTCGGAGGAGGCATCGGATGGAAAACATACCGAGGTCCCTGAAAAAGTCTCGAAAGCCATAGAGGCGAAAAGGACTGGATAAACCAGGGAAATAGACCTGCTGCCCAGTGAAGAGCAGAAGCTGGACGACCTGGACCTAGGACTTCTAGGGCTCAGGGCGGACAGCGATGCGCAGAAAGCGCCATGTCGGAGGAGAAGAGTGACACTCCGACAGTGGAGAAAAGCTCCAAACAATAACGGAGCCAATAGCCAGCACTAAGATAGCCCAGATAAACCTCCACCATGCGAGAGCTGCATCTGCAGTGATTGCAAGGGCAACTTCGAAGGAGAACATTGGAATAGTGCTGGTTCAGGAGCCCTGGGTGTACCGGGGGCAGATTGGCGGTCTGCAAGGAGGAGACATGCAGGTAATTTGGGACTCCTCTTGTGAAAAACCAAGACCTTGCATAATTATCAAACGTAATTTAAAATACATATGTCTTCCAGAGTTCTTAACCGGGGACCTTGTGGCTATCCAAGTCTCAATGGAAGCCGGGAGGAGCACTCGAGAGGCAGTCGTGGCATCGTGATTCTTTCCAGGAGACGAAATCCGGGCTCCACCAGAACAAGTCGCAAAACTGACGAAGTATTGCGAGGAGAGGGTGTTACCACTTCTTCTCGGCTACGATGCCAACGCCCACCACAAAGTCTGGGGAAGCAGCGAGACCAATCGTAAAGGTGAGTACCTTCTTGAATTTATTGTTAGCAATAAGTTAGAAATATACAACGTAGGGAACACTCCGACATTTGTGACCAGCACCAGACAGGAAGTACTAGATAGACCTCTAGGAAATATTCTAATGAACGGAATGGTCAGGAAGAGGGGAATTGGTCAAGAACTGGAGGGTGTTGGATGAACCCTCTATATCTGATCACAGGATAATCAGATTCGGCATTGAGGGTAACTCCGAAATAGTAAGACTAATAAGGAATCCCAGGAGAACGGATTGGGAATCCTACACAACGTACTTGAGCAACAACATTGCTCACCTTCAAGGGGGTGGTGACATCAGGAGCGAACTGGAATTAGAAACGGTGGTGGAAAACTTCAACTCAATCGTCATTGGCGCATATGAGGCCAGCTGTCCGGCTAAGACAGTCAAGTCATCATCACACCGAGAATGTCAGCGTTACGGGTGCTGTATAACGCGTTACGAAGAACCATATCAGCAGAGGCGGAACAGTCCATTAACCCAGTAGAGAGTTTGAAGAGGATGCAAAGTTCTTGGAGGATTCTCCATTGTTATAGGGAAGGGAGATGAAAGGTACGGAGTCGGGCGGGATGGTCAACACGGGGGTACATCTTGAAGAAAAGCGAGCAGGTGAATTTGCGCTGCATCTTCTCCAGGGCAAAACAATCACAATTACGGAAGAGGACCAAATCACGGAAAAATACTCAGGGATACTTTTCACAAGAGAGTTAAAAAGCATTATGGAAAGTTGGGCCGAGATGAAATCAGTAAGGAACGCAGTCTGGAACCCAACATTTTGGAAGCACAGTTGGTGATATCGAAGTTGTGGCTGTCAAAACGGAGTTTATCGTCGAAGGTTACGCCCAGGTCGACAATAGAGTTCAGATAGGACAGAGAGCAACCACCAAAATAGTAGGAGAAAGGAGTGGGAAAAGTTTTAAGCGAGTAACACATCGAGTGGCATTTGCTAATATTAAGAGCCAACTTATTAACTTTGCACCAAAGGACCGAAGTATCTAGATTTGCCTGCAGGGACACGCAATCCATTGGGGACGAGACAAAAGAAAACAGCTTGAGGTCATCGAGGTATAACAAGCAAGGATAAGTGAGAATAGAGGGGAGGTCGTTAATAAAGAATAAAAGTAAAAGAGGTCCTAAAATAGATCCTTGTGGCACACCTGAAGACGGGGGAAAAGGACTAGAAGTGCAATCATCAAAGGGAACGCTACAGGATCGGAAGGAGAGGTGGAAGGCAAGCCATGTAATAAGTTATGAAGGAATGTTGAGAGAGGCGAATTTGGACAATAGTATCTCGTGGTTAACGGAATCAAAGGTCTTAGAAAAGTCGGTGTAAACGGCGTGGAGTTTCTGCGGAGAACTGAGGCATTTGGCCACAAGGTTGGTGAAATTCAGAAGATTGGTAACAGTGGATCGACATTTTATGAAGTCGTGCTGCGTGCCGAAATGGATGGTCAACCAGTCATTGACGTACCTTTCGAGGATCTTGGAGCAGGATGAGAGGAACGCAAGAATATGGTCACCGCCTTTCGAAAAATAAGGGCTTCTTTCCACAGGAGTTATGCACAGGAGTTATGCACCGAGGAGAAGTAACTGCAAAGTAAATGACAGGATAGCTGAGGAGAGGTGGCAGTGGGATCAGAGAATTTGATAAAAGTGGAAGGGGACCGGGAAGCATTGCTTTAGGGATGTCAGACCAGAAAGAATTCAACACTGTCCAGATAATCCTTCCTAGACTTAACTATCAGCGACTTAACTGAAGATCGCAGAGTGCTGAAATGGTCAAAGTCTGCACGGCTTCCGGTGGATTAAAACTTTTTCCTCCCATTTGCTTCTTTTATGGATTTCAGTGATGAATCATAATGAGTAGGTGTTCAGGGATTTGGGGGAGGAAGGAGCGTAACTAAGAAGAGGGTCAGACATAATGAAATAAAAGGACAGGGGGACTTTGTCGCAGGATAATGGTGAGGGAAAGGGAGCCCCTTTGATTGATGCCTGAGCTAAGACCAAACCCTCAAAATTGTCCTTACGAAACTTGAGCTTATTGGGCATAGTATGGGAGCTCAGGAGTGGAAGTTGTACCTCGAACTCAAGAGCAGGGTGATGGCCATCAGGAGCTACATAGGGAAGAGCAAGACAAGATTGGCCAAGGAGCCATTCTGGCATGTTGGAGAGGACTAAATCGAGAGTGCGATTTAGATAATTTGTGGTGCAATTGAACTGAAGAGCAGCACGGGTGTTCATGAAAGTGAATAAAGGGTGAGACGGATGAGCGGAACAAATTGGAAGTTGTGGTGGGCCATGAAAGCAAAGGGAGGATAAAGTTACCACAGACAATGAAGGGAAGAGATGGGAAAATTACAGTAAGGACTTCTGAAAGACTGTCGAAGAATCCATGGTACAGATGGGAAGGACTGAGATAAGGGAAGTATACACAACATACATAATAAAAGGGCCAGCGTTGGGAGGGAAAGCACGTAAGGTGATACAATCATAGGGGGTAGAGGATGGAAAAAGGATGGATTCGGCTCGTAGGGGGGACTTAACCGCGACCAAGGCACCTCCACCAGTTGACTTACCTAAAGCTACGCGATCTCTGTCGCAGCGAAAGACAGAGAACCCCTCGAAGAGCTCAGAGCTAAAAGATCCTATCATCCAACCACGTTCCAGTGATATAGATGAGATGGTGCTGGAAAGCCAGGGCAGAAAGATTGAAACACGACAGCTTGGTACGTGGGCCTCCCACCTTTTGATAAACAGACTTTACCTACTCGACAAGTTGTTTATGCTGGTCGGAGAGGCACGCGAGCGACACGGAAATTTGTTGGTATTTTGTTCCTCTGATAAGGCGCGGGGGAGGTCGCGGTCGGAGGAGCCAGTTTCTCGCACGAAAGCGTCGGAGATAAGCCAACTATACTTCCGATGTAATTAAGAACTTCATCAAAAGAAGTAGAATAGGCAAGTCTGCTAACGAAAAGTTGCTTAGGCGGTGGTGCGACATGCAGCAGAGGGCCACCCGACTGCGTAGGAGAAGAGCTCGGAATGAAGGTGGCTGATGTCTGGTGATAGCGCGCTGAGGATGAGTTAGCTGCTACTGGAAGAGCTACGGCGCTCCCAAGTATTCCTATCGACGGGTGAACAGGAGCCTCTCCTGGTGAAGCGTGTTCGTTGGGCAAAATTTAGGCTGGAGGGTTCACCGGGAAGGTCGAAACTATCGTAGACGCATCAAAACAGTGCGAAGCAGTTGGAGTAGGCGAGTTACATGCACGGGGGGACTTAGGTATAGCACCCGTATTTTGCGCGACTTTTGCTGGCATGAACGCGTAGTGAGGATGATCCAGTTGCCGTTAATATGTTGGTGCCAGATAAAGCGCCGGATAGCGGAAGTAAGCCAGCGGATGCACCTGGTGGCTGCAGATTGGAGTTGGCCGTTCCAACTGCTTGTTGGATCGGCGCTAACGCCACTGACTGTGTGCTGATGCAGAAGCTGGATCGCATCAGAGAGGATGGTGTTACAACGCTGTTACAGCAGTAGGACACATTCGAAGCAAACGAATGTCGAGGAAAGCGGCGGAAATGCCAAGACCACACAATACCCATCGCAATCAAAGAATTTTGAGCGGGTTGATTCAGGCTAATTACAAATAGCGCAGCGAATGTCGTAGATTGGCAAAGACGACGTCATAGTACTAATAATGAAACACAAAAATCCGTAGGTAAAAATAATGCAGAAATTAGTCAGGTGACCTTAAATGTATGAGCTCTCGTTGGGAGTGTGAAAAGCGAATAAGTTCAGAATCAAATCCTGACAACGTCACCCCTTACAAGTTAATATTTTTTATTCTAAAAAAGGATAAGTTCATGCCAGATATGGAGCGAACCAGGAGCTACCTCGTGACGACCCAGAGTAATACCACTGATCTAGGACAGCTACGACGAATTATTCAGCAAGAATACGAACAAGAGTCCAACCAAGCTTCATTGGAGCAATGAAAAAACCAGGACGAACTCAACGAAGGGAGAACAAAGAATAATGAAATCAGAAAACAAAATTATAATTTGTCCACTTAAATGCACAGAAATAAGGACGAAGTTCATAAAAACCGTGCACAGGCAAGTTCAATAGGACATAGGTTATCACTGAAACGCATACGCGGCTTTACGGATCTAGATTGACCGAGGCGGGAGCGGTGATCCACAAGAGGAAAGTTTTTCTTCAAGAAGAAGGAACGAATGAATTTTCCTCGCACCTTGTCAAGGGCACGACAATCAAAGTTGCAGGAGGGTGACTAGATCACGGAGCATTACTCAAGGGTACTTCCACGAGGGTGTAGAAGTGAGTTAAGGATGGTTGGTGGTGGCTTATTTGTCGAAAGTGACTCCGAGGTCTTGAGTGGAGTTCTGATATGATAAGGAATGTCCGTTAAGAGAGTAAGAAAGAGAAGTGAGTGAGGATTTAAGCGAGTAGCACATAGAGTGACACTTTCTGACATTTAGGGCCAAACCATTAGCAGAGCACCAACGAACCAGAGTGTCAAGGTCTGATTAAAGGAAGACACAGTCCATGTGCGACGATATAGAGGAAAATAGCTTAAGGTCGTCGGAATACAGCAAACAGGGACAAGGAAGGAAGGACGCTTAGAGACAAAACGTTGGAGATCACAGAACAGTAATCGAAGGTATATCTCACGAGAGAGTTGAAGAGAGTTTCGAAGGGTTGGATGGAGTCAAAATCAGAGCAGGAGCGAGGTATAAAGCCCGACAATTTTCCTGTTTGATTGGTGATTTTCAGGGAGCGGATGTGAAAACGGACCTTAATGTCGAAATTGACTCAGAGGTCTGAAGTGGAGTTCTGATATGATAAAAAATGAAAATTATAAAGTGCCCAGAATGGGGTGCCAGAGGAAGTGAAGAAACAGGATGTGCAGCCATCAAAGGAGACATGCCAGGATCAGTTGTAAAGGTAAGATGCAAGCCTTGAGACAAATGGGATTGAAATGCTTAGAAACGAAAGTTTGGACAAAAGCATCTTGTGATTTAGAGTATCGAAGGCTTCAGCAAAGTCAGTGTAGATAAGAATGCACTTCCTGCCGTGACTTTAGATATTTGGCAACAGAGTTTGTGAAGTCGATTAGGTTGGAGACAGTGGACCTACGCTTAACAAAGCCGGGTTGTTTTCGGCTATAAGGTGGCCAAAATTGACAGACAACCAGTGACCGACATAACTTTCGAAGATCTTGGAACAGAAGGAGAGAAACGAAATGGACGATAACTCTCGAAGGGAGAGCATATGTGAAGAGGGAAGGAAGTGACTAAAAGTCCTTCCAAGGAACGTAGTAGGTATTAGCTTTGAATTGGATTGTGGGTCGAGTTTAACGACTTCTAGGCTAGGAGATCGTTAGCTACTAACTCAGAATTGGCATTCTGCCAATATTAAGGTTCATGTGCTCTATCGAACTGAATGTTTTTTAGTGCCTATGACCTTTAATTTTAAAAAAAGTTTATGTGGTATTCCTTAGTCTATCGACCCTTGCCGTTGTAACCAAAGCGAACTATGATTCTCTAAATATAGAAAATCTTCGCGTCGCTGCAATTGTCAATAAGAAAACTGCGGTCATATTTCTCAAAAGCACTTAACGATGGAATTCATGAAATTTTTCCATTGTAAACTGGATTTGCATGCAATGTCTCTTGGCAGACTAGTAAGTAGTGGATTCTGTCGCTTGGTAGCTTTCATCTCATTATTTTTTCCCTGAAAGATACGATGTGACCAGTCACGACATCAATTATGACTTACTTAAAGATCACACAGCACATTAACGACGATATATTAGTTATCTCGTGCATAAGGCATTTAGCCATCAGAGCAGAAGGTACCATTTTTCATATCAGGAATCCCGTCCCAGGCGATAATGCCCAATTTACGATTTTAATATTTGCCTGACATGGTTGCATCTCTTCGAATCTGAACCGAGCATATGTAGATGTGTTCTGAGTTACTATGGATGCGACATACATTGGTGCAAAAAAGAGGAGCTATCTGGTAGAACTAGAGAACGAACTGGGTATTTGACGCCGTAAATGAGTAGCCTCCGTGACTTTTCCACCCTTTCCGCTCGTACACTCTGTCATGGTCTTCAGCTTCTTAGGTCCCTTGTACTTGAAGATCCATCTGAAGCCTTCAGCTTCCACACATTAAATCAACTACCAATATATCGATGGTCGCGACCCGGTGCAATCTATTAAGGCCCGCGTGCTTCTTGAGTGTCCTCTTGTGCTCATTTTTGTTCATGTCTCCATTGCTAATCGCATAAAACTTTTAAAAGTGTAATCTCAAATATTCACAAAATGCTTTTACAGAACACGCAAAAAGTGCTCTGGTCGCCCATCATTTACATGTTATCGCGAATGTGGCCCATTGCAGAGCGACTGACCAGCGGACAACAGCGACAAGTCAGGGATCCAGGGGAGGACGCTAAATGACATAAAAATGGATTTGGTGTAAATTTATGCGTTGCACATTTATTATGTGTTTTTTATGGAATTTGGGTAGTTAGAGAGTGATGTGTTGTGATGTTGTGATGTTGTTCATTGTGATGTTATCGAGGATAGTCTGTTACTTCGACTCGAGCCTTTATCTTTACCATTAATGGATATCTGCTAATGACATAGTAAATGGAGACATACCATGTCTTCTTTTCTTCTCAACTGATATACAGATAAATACCCTAATCCAGATCCATCAATATCAACGTACATACCAAATAAGTTGGATGTGACAGACAGACTAAGGGATCGATTTACAGATAGGGATTGTCTCTGGGGACTCGCGGAGCTAATGCTACAAAATAGCACAGCGTAGGGAACTCATCCTCTAAAAAATATTTGTAGATCTATTACCAAGCTCTAATCTCACCACCCTCTAGTAACCTCTGGGCAATGCTTAGAAGGGGAGCGGGTGGACGGCTAACAGTTGACAAGGGCAATCAAAAGAAACATTAATAGAAGGAGCGACTCAAAAATGTCCAAATTGGCTTTACCATGGAAGAAATCCTAGTTAGAACTCGTTCTTTGTTAAGGTAACATGAAGTTACAAGCGAGAAATCTTTGGCGCAGCAGATCCCCTTACCAGTTGGCTCCAAGAGTTTTCAGCGCTTTTGGAACCACCTCAGATAAGGCAGTACTAGAGGTTGCCGGCATGATCACAGTCGACATTCTACATGGAGACAGTGGTGGCTACAGACTTCATCGTTAGTACTACTTACTTACTAAGTCAAGTCATCGGCGAAACCAACAATCGTAACCTCCTCTATGCCGCGGTAGCAAGAATACTTCACCAGCCTAGTTTGACAAGCACCAGAAAGTATTAGAAAGCCAAATTCAGTTTTTCGACCATGGGACAAACCACACTATCAGTGAACCAGCCACCTGGTGAGAACTCATCTATTGAGAGAACTCACCACAGTTCAAGGCCAACTGGATCATATTCTTCCAACACAATAAGAACCACTTCCCTCCCAATCAAAGGACCGGAAGATGTACGAGGTAGTCGAAGACTCAGAAGAACACTAAGGGTGTCCAAAACATGAATATGGAAACAAAGGATTTAAACTCTCCAAGCGGTAAGAAGTCAGAGACTTCGCATCCACCCGTGACCATAAGTAATCATGTCACGAGTGAGGCGTGAATTTTGGAGGCCTCACCACATTCATACCCCCTTATGGATAAATCTGTAGAAGGCATGCTTTCCGACTCAATGGAAAACTTGCATTTAGTGCCTACCGCGAAGCTAGCCAGAAAGGAAAATACGAAAACTCTAAACTTGGGAGGAACTGGGAATCCGACTATGGCCGGCCCGTCCGCGGTACTACAACCCAAGTCTACCCGGAAACGGAAGAGAAAGGCTCGGCCTAAAGCCGACGGCAGAAGAAGGCACTACAAAGGAAAATTAGGCACCTTGGGAATGAGGACATGGACGTGGTTGCACCATTAGTTGCGGTAATGTCTAGAGAAATCGAGCGCAACGAAGCGGAGTCTTCGGCAGAAGGTGGGGATAAACTTGTAACCCCGGTGCGACCTACACTGAACATACCAGACTCTTCTGTCAGCCGTGATGCGCGCAAGAAGCGTAAAACCATCACATCTGTGGTGGCCAACACTTTATTGTGCTCCGCACCAGCACTTACATCCACGCATCCCGCGGGGACACGAAGGCGGAAAGGAAGGGGACGTATGCACAAGCTGCAGCCCCAGTTCTGACTGCTGCTGTGGGAGTTTCCGCCAAGGATGCCAAAATGTCGGAGGGACAATTTACCATCCTCCGGGAATGCCTGGTGGAAAAAAATGTTGGAGCTTGGAACGACGCCAAGGTTTAACAATCAAGGTTTCCACGATGGGCTTCTTCTTTTGGAGTGCACTGGTGAGGAAGGTCCTCGGAAGAAGGCCGAGGACATAATCCGCATGTTGGATGAACAGAACTTGGGCATGGACTTCGGACACTGGAAGGTAAAGTGTATGAATGTCAGGAAGGACAAATCTACAAACATGGAGGGTTTCAGCTTGGTATTCGAACTGGACCAAAAGAGTCTGAATGTGCTCACGGAAAATCATCATATGGTGTTCCACTTTTTCCAAGATAAATTGAAATTCAACCATACCAGGAAAGGGTAGAGTTACATGTCCATTTTGAGAATGAAGAACAATGACCGTCCTCGACTCACACAATATAGAACAAATCGCAACATCTTCGGTGCGCTCTCTCACAATAGAGCTGCGCGCGGAGGATAGTGCATATAGTGGCGGAACCCTCGTGTGGGAGTTCGCACGGGATGAGATGAGACCTTTCATGATTGAGGGCATGGGAACTGTTACACTTCCAAGTATGACTTTTCTCTGAGAAATCAAACACGAGGGTATCAAGCCTCCAGCGGTACGGTGTGGGGGAAACCCCGTCATACGGGGGTCATAGCATACGCTTCTAACAGTTTTTCATTACATATTAGACTAAGTTTGTGACGAAAAGCGAAACATAAAGATTTATCAAATTAGCCTGCAGCATGCCAAAGCCTCCTCCTATCTGCTGGCAAGGAAGCTAGCAAAGCTGCAGGACTACCCCTGCATTTTTCTGGTGCAAGAGGCATATCAAGCCGGTCAAAGGCAACCATGCTGAGACAGTTTTATTTCCAGGACTGTGACTTAGGAGCAAAAACATCATAGTTGCCTCCGCTTATTTACCCTATGATTCTTTGTATCCTCCACTAAGGAGCTGATCTTATAACTGCAAACGTAAGATGCACCCCTACGTCCGTGGGACCGAGAAGAAGTGAAGTAATTGACCTAACAATTTGTGCTTCAAAACTGTTAGAGTTGATTAGACACTGACAGGCGCTAAACAAGGTCTCACAATCAAATCATCGACACCTAGAATTCAGTTGACTATTGCAGGCCAACAGTTTGAATGAACTTCTTAGCAATAAAATACAGCTCCCTAGGCCACTAAGGACTCCTTTGAGCCTTGAAAATGAATTGGAAACTCTCAACTGCATACTTTTAGGGTGTCCTATTTCCCGAGGCCAAAGCGGTAAAACGGTTTCTTCCAGGAAACCAACCAGGCGAATTCTGAACCGTACTTGCAAAAGCAATAAGAATGAAGATTGGTTAATCTTCCGGAACTTACAGTCTGAACATGAGAGGCTCGTTAGGTGTTCGAAACGAGAGTCCTTTAGAGCGTACTATGAGGAACTGGAAGGCGAAAGAGAGATTTCAAGAGTCCTTAAAAGGGATGACTCGGCCAAGTTGGACTCTCTTTGAAAACCCGATAGTACTTTCACGAGCTCCAGAGTGAAATCAGTGTAGACCCTCCTGAAAGTATACCATCCAGGAGAACGAGTGAGAGGAGTGGTAGGGGGAGAGTTAACGGTTCTTGCAACCTCTTCGACACGCTCCAAGGTGAACTGGAACACTGCGAAAGCGGTTGTTACCTATGAAAAGTTGAGAGTGGCCATACTGTCCTTTAAACATTTCAAAACACCTGACATGGATGGCATCTTTTCAGCAATGCTAAAGGAGGGTATGGAACACTTTGACCGATTGCTAGCAAACATTTTTCTAGTCTTGCCTTGGACTATGTGCGTACCTCTTGGCAGAAGGTTTAGGTATTCTTCATACCAAAGCCTAGGAAAGATGACTATTCTTATCAAAAGAATTTCTAACAGATCAGCTTGACTTCATTCATTCGTGGGAAGGCACTTAGGTCACACCCACACAACGTGGAAAGTCCTGCCAATCTGCTCTTTATTTCTTGGTTTCAAAGATAGAGGATGCAGCTCTGAAGGGTGAGTACGCGATGGGGGTGTTCATGGGAATTGAAAGGGCGTTTGATTGTGTGCCTTTTCAAAATCTTTGTTATGCCATGGTGTTGATAATGCCTTAATAAAGTGGATCCATGCTATGCTAACGCAGAGATTGCTGTGCGCTGAGGTGGGTGTCGATCGCTATCTGACAGCAGAAGCAACGAAAGTCTGCCCCAAAGGAAGTGAGCCTTTGCCACTTCTGTGGAGTATGCAGAACGATTCGCTACTATGCGGACTGCATTTGCCAATACACGCTCAATCTTATGCTGATGGCGTGGCTACGCTTGCTGTTAATCGGAATCTTGGTACGATGTGTAGAAACATACAACGTGCCGTTGATCTGATGGACAGTTGGTGCCTCAGGCATGGTCTTTTAGTTACTCCAAATAAGACCACGATGGTATTATTTACAAAAAGGTGGAAACTAGATGGAGTTTATCCGCCAGAGATGAAGGCTTCAACACTTCTTCGAAGAAATATCTAGGCGTCACTCTCGATAAAAAGCTTCTCATTAGGCCGATGATCGCTTATGCATCCGTAGTGCAGTGGGTTAAGGTGTGACAAAAAGGTTTTTGCCGTAAGCTAGTCGCACTGCAAAGAACTGTGTCTCTGGGCATTACCGGTGTCATGACCACGACATCCGGCGCAACTCTAAATGAATTACTCAATTTTCAGCCCCTGGATATATTTATTGATCCCGCCCGATAAGAGCTCATCGACTAATTCGATAAGATGTATGGGGAAACAACGGATTTGGGGGCACAGCGCATTGGAAGGAGACTACTGCGAGTATTGAATCCAGTTCTTCCAATGCCTTCCAATTCTCGGGTCCCCATACATCTGTTAGGTAGAAGATATGAAGTTATCCTGAAACGTAGAGAGAACTGGGAAATCCCAGAGAAATGCATGGCGGGATATACCAAAGTCTTCTACACCAATGGCTCAAAAACAGAACAGGGCTCTGCAGCCGGAGTCTACCTCTCGGATTAAAACGGGAAGTAGGCTTTTCCTTTGGGACAATTGGCAACGGTTTTTCAAGCCGAAATATATGCGATCCTAAGGGATCAAAACTGGGTGATTGATGAGCGGTTGGAGAGCAGACGCATCGCAATCTGCAGTGATAGCCAAGCTGCATTGAGGGAGCTGGGTATTCCTTTGATCACCTCGAAAATCGTTCAGGAATGCAGAAAGCTTTTGAACTCTACCTCTAGATTTAATACGGTGGTACTAACCTGGGTACCTGGTCACTGTGGCGTAGAGGGTAATGAAATCTCGGATGCTTTAGCAAAAGAGGGTTCAATCTCACCCATGTCAAGACCGGAACCAGCAATTGGTGTCAGCAGCATTGGCTAAGGCTGCCTTCAAAAACTGGGAAGAAGCTTCTCATAATGACAGGTGGCAGAGCCTAAATGCTGCTAGCAACACCAAACTTTTCCTGTCAGAATCGAACATGCGTACCGCACAATTTACTCTGTCGAAAAGCAAGAGGACTTGCAGGAGTATTGTAGGCATTCTGACAGGTCATAATTCACTAGCTGGACATATGTTTAAAATAGGAATTATTCAAGATGATACGTGGCACTCCTGAAATGAGGAAACGAAGTCCACAGAGCATTTCCTATGTGAATGCGCCGCCTATGGACGCATTAGGCATCAGATTTTGCCGATGTTCTCCAGCTGCGGCGGGTAGCATCACATCCACTAACGGATATCCTGCGATACGTTAACCAATCTGGGATGTTCTGTTAGATGGGAGTGTCGGGTGCAATGGCCCACCACGGCCTGAGTGCTCAGAAGCTATAGCTTCTCCCCCACCACACACATGCTGGTAGCTTGAGGTTCAAAAGTATTTATTCGGACACCTCAGGCACATCACTTCCCGTATTGTGGGCAAACCATTAAAGATCGCGGACAACTCCTGGGAAGCAATGGGTTATGGGTCGAAGCTGAGCACAAGGTCTTCGGAGTTCGGTTGTCGCTCACAATAAGGGTCTCACCCCAACTTTCAGAAGCATTGTTAAATGCTGGTCCAAAAAAAATACTGTGAGGAGTGCATGACAAGGGCGGATTATTATTATTCTGTTAAGGGAAAGTCGCACCGCGTCCTGGAAGAACTATTGTGCCCCTTTTACTGGTTATAGTGTACCTGTTGATCATAACATCTCAAGCAGGCCTGTAACCGTTAAGAACTTTAGTATGTTCCCCACTTCCAGAAGTTTCAACTTTGCATCTGGTATTAAGTGTTCTCCCAGATGTATCGACCTACTTTGCACAAGTGCCGGACACTGTCCCAGGACGTGTATAGAGGTTTCACCCTCCTCCTCACAGAACCTGCAGGCAGTGTCCGTAGATATCCCTAGCTTCCCTAGGTGATAGTTCAGCCGACAATGACCAGTGAGAATTCCCACTATGATTCGGCGGTTCTTTTTTGTACGCATGGGTTCGTATCCCCCAATAAGCACCCTGGACTGCTCCATCCCTGGTAAGCCCGCCCAATATAGTTCCCTCAACCGTTTCTCTTCGTTTCTTAGATTCATAGCCATGAAACCGTTTCCGATTCCTCAGAAGGGTTCTGGCCCGTGTAAAGGCATCCCTGCTCCCTTCTTGGCTAGTTCATCCGCTGCCTCATTGCCTTTCAGCCCAGCATGGCCTGGAACCCAAAGTATCCAGACCTTGTTGGACGAGCCGAGTGTATTCAGTCTCTCAAGAATTCACCTGGTTGGACATAAGTGCCTTGATCGCTGCTTGGCTATCGGTGAGAATAGCTGTGTTCTGCCCCCTGTAGTTCCTTTGCAGATTCAAAGAGGCACATTGGTCTATGGCGTAAATTTCCGCCTGGAATATGCTAGTGTACCTGCCCATTGGCTCAAAGTACATTTTCCTTGGACCAATGACACCGGCACCCGCTCCCTCTGCTGTGAGGGATCCGTCAGTGTACCAAGTAATTAGTTGCTGGTTTAAGCCGTATGTCGCAGCCACGCTCTCCCAATTTGCCTTGTTACTCCAACGTGTTTCAAACTTCTTATCGAAGTGAAACCTCGTAGTCATGTTGTCCCTCGGTATCAGTAATTCGGGATACGGCCTAGAAAGGATATCAATCTTCCTTCGATTTAGGCAGCTCCCCGCCTCACTCACTTACCGGCCATCCTGAATATTGATCTCCTTGCCTGCATCTGTATGTGCAGATGGAGAGGGGTTAATCCCAGAAGGACCTCCAGGGATGCCGTTGGGCATGTCCTCATTGCCCCACTGATACACACGCAAGCCAGCCTTTGGAGCTTATGTAATTCCCTGGCTTGTGTGCTGAGTTGGGTTCTTTCTGCCCAGATTACCGCTCCATAGGTAATCATTGGCCTTACTATTACAGTATATATCCAAAGTAGTATCTTCGGGCTGCAAGCCCATTTTTTTCCTGCTATGGATCTGCAAGTCATCAGAGCCCTCGTGGCTTTTCGACAAGTGTTTCCGACCTGTGTCTTCCAGAGTAATTTTTGGTCTAGCGTGATTCCCAAATATTTGACCTCTGTTTCTCGTTTCACCTCCATATCATGTAATGTTATGGCTTTCAGGTGATCCAGCTTACGCCTCCTAGTGAATGGTACTATGGCGGTTTTGGTTGGGTTGATCCGCAGTCCCACCTTCCTGCACCAGACACTAGTAACCCTTAATCCAGTTTGGATTCTATCACATAGGGTATCTTCATATTTGCCCCTACAGATTAGAACAATGTCGTCCGCGTAGCCCTGGACTTGTATTCCAGTATTAGTCCACACGTCCAGGAGTTCATCCACTACCATACTCCATATCAGCGGCGATAGTACTCCACCCTGTGGACAGCCTTGAGTGGTGTTCATGATAATAGAATTTGTACCTGTTTGTTTCCTTTTTCAAGCAAACAGAGGATATTCCCCCGTCTTTGACTACAGCCTTGTACAGCCTGGTTGCTTCTGGGATCTGTTCAATCCCTCCACAGAATTCCCTAAAGCTGTTCCGTTTCGCTTCCCTGATCGCGTTGCTATACGCAGTCAGTGCATTTTCATACCTCCGCCAGTCCCCGGTTTGTTTTGCCCGGTTAAAGAGTTTTCGTACCTCTGTTCTCATTCTGACTAGGTTCTTGTTCCACCATGGTACATCCCTTGATGACTTCACTGTCTTGGCCGGACAGCTGGCCTCATATGCGTCAATGACGATTGTGTTAAGGTTTTGCACCACCGTTTCTGATTCCAGTTCGCTCCTGATGTCACCGCCCCCTTGAAAGTGGGCAATGTTGTTGCTCAAGTGCGTTGCGTAGGATTCCCAATCCGTTCTCTTGGGATTCTTTATTATTCTTTTTATTTCGGAGTTACCCTCAATGTCGAATCTGATTATCCTGTGATCAGACATTGAGGGTTCATCCGACACCCTCCAATTCCTGACCATCCCGTTCATTAGGGTATTTCCTAGAGTTATATCTAGTACCTCTTGTCTGGTGCTGGTCACAAATGTTGAAGTGTTCCCTACGTTGTATATTTCTAACTTATTACTAAGAATAAATTCGAGAAGGTACTCACCTCTACGATTAGTGTCGCTGCTTCCCCAGACTTCGTGGTGGGCGTTGGCATCGCAGCCGAGAAGAAGTAGTAACGCCCTCTTCTCGCAATACTCCGTCAGCTTTGCGACTTGTTCCGGTGGAGCCCGGCTCTCGTCTCCTGGGAAGTATCCCGATGCTACAACTACCTCTCGAGTGCTCCTCCCGGCTTCCAATGAGACTTGAATAGTCACAAGGTCCCCGGTTAAGAACTCTGAAAGACATATGTATTTTGAATTACGTTTGAGAATTATGCAAGCTCTTGGTTTTTCACAAGAGGAGTCCCAAATTACCTGCATGTCTCCTCCTTGCAGACCGCGAATCTGCCCCCGGTACACCCAGGGCTCCTGAGCCAGCACTATTCCAATGTTCTCCTTGGAATTTACCCTTGCAGTCGCTGCAGATGCAGCTCTCGCATGGTGGAGGTTTATCTGGGCTATCCTAATGCTGGCCATTGGCTCCGTTATTGTTTGGAGCTCTTCTCCACTGTCGGAGTGTCACCCTCCTCCTCCGACATGGCGCTTTCCTGTCCACCCCGAGCCCTAGGAGTCCTAGGTCTAGGTCGTCCAGCTTCTGTTCTTCACTCGGCAGCAGGTCTATTTCCCTGGTTGATCCCGTTCTTTCCGCCTCTATGGCTTCCGCGACTTCTTCAGGGATCTCGGTAAGTTTTCCACCCGATGCCTCCTCCGAGGTCTCTTTCCTCGGCTTTTCCTTGTGCACATGCACGGGTATGTTGCCAAATCGGTAGTTGATATGACAACTCCGACGTTTAATTGCCTCTAGGGATCGGTCATCTACCCCGATCGTGTGGAGTTTACCTTTTCCCTCCACCTTGCTTCTGAAGACTCTCCATAGTCCAGTATGGAGATCTTCATTCTGAGCAATTAGGAGTCTCATAAGGTCTTCTGTTACTATTGCCGCGGCCTTTGGTAGAAAAACTGTCACCATGTGGGCTTCTGGTATATCATCTCCAGCACATGTTGACAGTTCCACCCCTTCTCCGCCTGGCAATCTAGGAATTATGGTTCTAACCCATTCTGCGGTACCTTCCGTCGCGCAGTCCACCAGTATAAGGCCTGGTCGAAAGCGTATCCCGGTGAACACCAGTTTCGACGTCCAACTCTTGATCATCTGCTTGACGACAAGTTCCTCAATGATTTCCTGTTCCTCCCGAGTGAGTATTTGCTCGGGAAACCTTTTTGGCAGTATGGCCAGTCGAATGCCCTTGAGCGCACTAGCATAGCTAATGGCGGGCTTCCTGGGTCCTGCCTTCACTCCTGACCTGCCCGGGTTTTCTCCTCCCGTGGGTTCAGGTCTGGGTTTTTTGGGAGCATTCCCTTCATGCGGGCTGATCTCTGCTGCTCCCCGCTTTCTCGACTCCGGCAGAGATGGCTTAGGTCTGTCCTGAGCCTTCTTAAGGACCTCTTCTGGTTTCAGGCCTTCCTTCAGATAGCGCAGGTACCATTTAACCCCGGCGCCACTGAGACCTGTCTCCTTCCTGACGTCTGTTATATTTATCTCAGACGTGCTTTTGCTGGTCCCTGCTCTTTGAGCAGTGGTGTTCGTTGGCTGTAGTCCACGCAGTATACCAATGCTCACCTTGGATCCACTGCTTGACGTCCCAACTTCTCTCTTCTTGGGTGTAGTCACCTGGCTTTCAGTAATTCGGAGACGTGCCTCCGCCTGATTAACCAGTTTTGGTGCGGTACGGGGCCCCGCTTTTTTGGTTTTTGTTTTCTTTTCTAGTTTTGTACTCATTTGATTCTCACGAGTATGGGGGTTAAGAGGTCCGCCGTGCCATAGCCCCCCGTAGCACGGTAAGATCTAACTTACTCACTGAGGCGACCAGGTATCAGTGAGGCTCCGTTTGAATACAGTCAGTTACCCCCGACTGCAAACTATCCAATGGGCACGGTTCGCATGACACCCTGGATTGGGGGAGGTGTTTTTTGACTGCCCAGTCTAGATCCGTAGCGTTTTGTTAATAGTAGGGTCACCTCGTACAGCACTCACTGACGGTCTTGGTAGACGAGAGGCTTGGCTCCTGAAAAGGCACACACCGTCCCAGAGGAGAGACAACTCATCCTTAGAGAAAGATAGGTTGGCCTCAGGGAGCTATGTTCCGCATCAGTCTATCCTGCAGTACACTGCTTGACCCCCGTACAAGGGTGAATAGTGAATTAAGTATAATAAGCCAACGCAGAGACAATTTCTACCATTATTCAGGATAAATATTGATGGATGTTCCTCTATTTTGCTATGCCAATTCGCAATCTATTATCCTTGAATAGATTGCAATGTTCGCTACATATCTACATCCGAATTAAAGAACAAAACCCTTTTCCCTAATTCATTCTCCACATCTTTCTCGGTACAGAGCAGCTTGTCTAAATAATCGTATCTAATAGTTACAAATGAGCCATCATTATCCAAAACATCGAATTATGGACTCTTGGATCTTCCTTTCGTAGGGCATAAATAAGTTCAGCTTGGCATGGCTGGACGATTGCACCATCGAAGCACTTCCCTTTGCCACATACTCCCAGATGGTGACACTTTCTGGTGGATAAGGTATTATCATAGGCAGAAGTTCTTGGACAGGTAAAAAACAAACTCTCAGACTAGGTAAAGAATTAGACTTATAAATCTTGTATGCAACATGAGCAACTTATTCTAAGTCCACCATGCAGTAAGCCTGGAGAATGTGGAATGGAGTACGGGCATTTGTTGTAGATTTTCACGGGTTGTGCTTGCCTACTACTCTCTTTTCGAAGCATTTCTTTCTGAAAAGACAGGGACGGTTTTGCTTCGAGAAATCCTTGCTTGACTTTTTCTCATTTAGTCATTTCCTAACGAGCATTTGGAGTACCACCTGTAGCACAAGACCCATCCATTATTCGAAAACTGGCTACTAAATCGGATAGGAAAAGCAACATAGATACAAGATACATCCTCAACCACCCTATAGAGAGCATTAGCCTAAGTACTGCTAATGATTGAATGAACTGCATTAGTAAAAATTAGTGCAAGGCGCTTTCACATCTGCTCACACTCAAGGGGGAGCTAGGAGGAATGCCACCTGCATTACTTTTTCCTCTATTTTCTGTAGAGTGTGGCCAAAGCGGGAGACACTGCTACCACCAGTCTAACACTGGTTACCCCGTTGAGGACTTAATCGATCATTTTCCTAAGTCTAAGACACTTTTCCTTGTAAACATTCCAGTTATCCTGGTGCCACTGTTACGATCCCTGCCTCTGTGGCCTCCGGTTTGATTAATGCCTGGTCATTTATTTAACCCCAGGGATTTACTTGTACTTCCCATCTTGACTACTCGCAGAACCCTAAACCTGCACGGCAACAACCACGTACACACACGTTACATACGCAACGCTGGGAATCGATCAGATAAGATTCCAACACTATTTAATTGTACATTTGTTGTCAAGTAGGTTTGTATCTGGGTATTATTGTGGCGATTTTTCATCGCAGCTAGAGTCCTACTAGCGCAGCAGCACTTGACAATGATTGGTATCCCTGAACGCCTCGGAACCTCGATCCGGGGGACGATAGATTAAAAGCATTAATACCGTGGACAGGTTTGCCAATACAATGGCTTTGGGTAAATAAGTCATTAGCCACTCTCCTGTGAATTGAATGCGCATATGTCCACGTCAATAACACAAGAAATTTCCAAGAAGGGAATCGCCTGGGATATGAGCTCCATTGTTTCATCCCTTGCAGTGCATTCACAGAAATGAGTCACCAACGGCCATTTCAGACTAAGTGCCCTTATCGTGATTGACTTCTTTCTAGCGTGCACCAATGCCATAGGGTTCCACTCCCAAGACCTCTTTATTGATTTTGTCCAGCGTAATCCATCGATTGCAACACTTGAAGCTGACGGTCCGTAAGAGCCCCCGGTCCCCGTAGCCCAGCTCGCGGTTGATGAGCCTGTCACTGATGCACATCTCGATGCACCCAGCGTTGCAGTCTGCTGGTACGCAGCGGCCGGAATGAGCTTATGCGGATGCAACCAGAAAAGAAGAAAAATTATGTTTGTGTACGTAACTTAATGTCATCCATTTAAGATAAGGAAATGTTGCAGGTACTAGAAATTAAATTGTAACTGATTGCATTGATATGGGAAATACATCTGCAGCGAATGTGTAAACTCTCCGCGATTATCAAATACACTCTGCAACCCTCTCCGATGGCAGCGTCCAGACCGCGGGGAATATGATGGTCAGAGATAAAAATATCGCGAAATAAAGAAATCAAACGATGGAAGACATTCCTCTTTTGGCCAGAGCCAGAGATTAGGACGACGGCATAATCGTATGTTTGTATGTTTCGCAAAATAAAGGAAATTATCATCCATGATTCACCGTCACACCGTACACGGGCCGTGGTAAATGGCAAGAGGGATTTTCGCAGCAACGCAAAAGACATTAGGACGTAAATATATCTGCTTAGCCTGAGTCCGGCACTCACTGGCACTCACCGGACCCAAGCCATCCTAGAAGTGGAAGCATCTTATTGCTGTAATATCAGCAATTTGTTTTCTAATTATGTTCGCAACGGAGAATATCCGCGGGAAATTTATAGAAGCCGATATTTTTCCGCGGACATGTTTAATACGATTACAGAATTTTACAGAGCAAAATACCATTAACATAATTGAAACGGAGAAGATTTATAATTTTCGTAAAGTAGTTTACAGCCAAAGTGAGCCATTACTTGCAAAGGAAACGCTTTAACAGTTGTGGGGGAAACATATGTATATGGACCGTGATGGCAGATACGGTCAACGTACGCTTTCCTCTCGCCATCAGCCTGGGATAAGGCATGAGCAGAATCTGCAATCACCTCACCAGGAAGTAATTTCTCCAAAATAAGCGTCGTTCACTCCATCCGGATTATATTTTTCAAGTTTTTCATACTCAAATGCAAAATCATATCCTTTGGACGATTTCTAATATAAAGATCTGAACATGAGGGAGCCTGGTCTGATTATGCTTCAGGTTAAAGTTCGACAAGTTCTCACACGACCCCCTCGCGGTGGCCGCTGGAAACCGTCCTCGGAAGGGCCAAGAGTGTGAAGGACCGGGCTGGGATTAGGCTCATCCGGAGGATCTACTTGCTTGCTGGCCATGTATTAGGGGCAAGTGGATCTAGCGAGGGGATGAGCCGAAACAACAGCCCGGGGACCATCCTCCTTGCACTGGAGAAGCTGCTAATAGGAACCCAAACCAAGGTGGAACAGCATAGGCCGAGGGCTGTGTGACCAATGGGGAGTTTGGTCTTTGGGCACCTTCAGTTTCAAATAATACCCTTACCTTGATGGCTGGGCTAGCCAGGGTGGACATTCTTCCCGAACTACTCGTGGGACCAAGAAATGGACTCAATTATTAAACAAGTCGGGAAACCGGAAGCTGGGCGCTTCAGGTACGAAAGGTTTTGTGTATTTCTTTTATAAAGAGATGGGGGTGCATTTGTTCCATTAGCATGTAGCACGTAAAATATGCATATATTATGTGAAAATAGCCACTTTCAAGTGATAGTGACATTCATAGTCTTGAATTTGCAGAGGAGCGACAGTTTGACCTAGTATAACTTTTTTAGTAATAGTGCAATTTTCAAATTTGGCAGGATCATGATCTATACTGTAGCCTACATTGCTGCAAAATTTTGCGATTCTAGGGTGAACTTAAGGGGGTTTTCCCTGTCAATTACTAAAAATTATAGTAATATACTATTATTAACTTTATTTGAACAGGTATTGATATGGAGGGTATTTTCGAGCCTAGGCACCATATAGTGGCAGCCCCCTGATTTTTTCCAGATTTTTCGGTTGGGTAGTTCCTGAGAATGGGTTCGTTAAAAAAATAACCACTTTTAACCTCCCGCACTCCCCACCTTTTCAGCAAATATCAAAACTAATACCGGCTTCGAAAAGTACTAACGGAGGCCTTTAATTTGATACCCCACATGACTATATTTGATGAAAAAAAAATTTACACCCCTTTTTTGCATGTATGGGAACCCCCCCCCCCCCCCCCCCCCCCTTAAATTCGTCGTAAGAGGACGTAACTCACTATATGCGTGAGCGGTCACAGTTCCCACCTTTCTACCAAATTTGGTGCCAACCGCTATAACCGTCTCCGAGAAAAATGCATGTGACGGACAGACAGACAGACGGACAGACAGACAGACAGACAGACCTGTGCGGAGTTGCCAAATCTCCCATCAGGCGCGTCCCTTCGTGCGGATAAGGGAATGCTCGGCGGATGCTTAGAAATATGTACATATACGCATTTGGCGGTGTGCGTGTATGGGCATGCTTATGCGCAGGCCGGGTAGGTGGGAAGTAAACGCCCGCCCGTGGATAAAAATTGGCTATGGGAAGGATACCCAGAAATAAAACCAAACATGGAGGCACAGAAGGAGAATAAAGTTACGGTGCAGGGCTTCGGAAACCCAGTACCGGCGGCTTTTGGGAGTGGGCAAGCAGGCTCCCGGCCGTCGATATCCCTCGACTGCAGTGCCTCGGTGGTGGATTACTTGGCCACCGTTGCATCAAATACTACAAGTAGCCTGGAGAAAGAGGCATTTAAAAGGAGTACATCACTCCCGAGAACGCCTGTTCAAAACCCAAGAAAAGGTGGGGCACAAACTGGTCAGCTATTAGCCCACAGCGGGGTAACTACACCTGGACGAAACATATCGCAGGACTTAGTGGTTGATCCATTTAAGAGAAGCTCGACGATAGTGCCATCTCCTCCGAAATCAACCTTGATGAAGGAAGGAAATCAGGGAAGCTCTCGGAAGGCTAATAAGTACGTAAGCGCCCAATGTAAAAACCAAGCGGAGGAGCTATGTCAGTGTCCGGAAGAATCATCGTTTGCCCTACTCGGAGGTAAAATAATAGAGTTGTCTGAATTTATTAAGGACAAACACAACGTGCACCAGGCCATCAAAAACATGGTCCGTACCATTCGGGTACTATACAATGATGCCAAGGAAGAAAAAAACGCCTCGAAGAAATCAAGCGTCACCCAGGCAACACAAGTGACACCCCCTCAAAATCCCAAAGGCGGTAAACTTGAAAAGAGGAGTAGAGAGTGCGCCAACGATTCTTTCGGATCCTCACAGGACGCGAAAAGGCAAAAAGGCCTCTCGCCGGCAAAAGGCAAGGGAAACAAAATTACCAACATCGTGGAAACTGCGACGTCGGCTCCACTCGACCCAAGGGAGGCAAAGCCTTCAAAAGGGACCAAGGAAGCATGGACCAAGATTGGCGGAAGGAAAAATACGACGCAGAAAAGAAGATTATGGCCCGAATTAATCATCACCTCCAAAAAAGGGGATATGAATTACGCCGATATCCTTAGGAAGGTCAAATCCGATCCTGAGTTGATGGACCTTGGAGAAAACGTCAGCCGAATCAGACGCTCCCAGAAAAGAGATTTGATGCTGGAGCTGAAGAATTCTCCGGGCAAAACGGCAGAAAATTTCCTCGGCAAGGTGGAGAAGTCCTTAGGAGAAGAAGCTCAAGTACGGGCCAGAAAGCAGGAGCTTGTCATAGAATGTAAGGACATTGACGAAATCACGACCAAGGAGGATATCCGTGACGCCTTAGAAAAGCAGTTCGGACCACTTGGCTTGCAAGATTCCGCAATCAGGGGACTGAGGAAGGCATACGGAGGCACGCAAACGGCAACCATAAGCTTACCAACTGAAGCAGCGTTCAAACTGCTGGCGGCTGGGAAAGTAAAAATAGGTTGGGTCGTTTGCCGACTCAGGGAGCAGATATCCCTTAAGCGCTGCTTTAGATGCCTGAAATTCGGCCACATAGCGGCGAAATGCACCGGTGACTGTGACACGTCAAAATGTTGCAGAAAATGTGGGGGAGAAGGCCATATGTTCAGGGAATGCAAGGCTGAGCCTGAATGCATGCTCTGCAAGGAAAAAAAGGGCGTCGACTGTCGGCACGTTGCAGGCAGCAGCAGATGCCTAGTGTTTAGGCGAGCCTTGAATGCAGTAAAAAAATGAGGTTGATACAAATCAACCTCAACCACTGCGAGGCAGCGCAAGACCTTCTCTCGCAGACCATCTATGAGAAGGGAATCGAAGCTGCCATAATCAGCGAGCCTTATCGCAACAATAAGAGCGGTGCCTGGACTGCAGATGAAACTGGCAAGGCGGCAATATGGGCGTGTGGAAATCAGGCCATTCAAGAAGTGATGGAGTTTCCAGAAGTTGGATTCGTCAGGGCAAAAATAGCTGGTATCTATATATATAGTTGCTATGCTCCACCAAGCGCGACGATAACAGAATTCGAAGGAATGCTAGGAATGCTAGTCTCGGATGCAAGAAGTCGAAACCCCAAGATCATAGCTGGTGATTTCAACGCGTGGACCGTGGATTGATGCAGTCGCACTACGAACACCAGGGGCCGTATCCTGCTCGAGGCTTTCGCGGAGCTAGATTTGGTGCTTGCCAACGCGGGAAACGTTTCCACTTTTCGTGGGACAGGGTCGGGCTCAATAGTCGATCTGACATATGTGAGTACCACATTGGCGAGGAGAATGACATGGTTTGTCAGTGAGCATTATACTCACAGCGACCACCAGGCGATTTTCCTCCAGATCGAATATGGGCCATGCGTCGATGCGTGCTCCCGTGAGGCTGGAAGCCGGGGCTGGTCCGTGAAAGGGCTTGAGGAGGATGCATTCATAGATATGCTATTGGGAGGCCAATGTCCCGGTGGTGCGGCTACGGAAAAGGTAGAGCAAATGATGGGACGCATAACAAGAGCATGCGACGCTGCTATGCCGAGGCGACGAGTTCTCGCAAAAAGGCGCTCAAACTATTGGTGGGATGAAGAGATGGCGGTGTTACGGAATGCATGTTTTCGTGCTAGAAGGATCTGCCAACGAGCAAGAGCAAGACCAGACTTCGACGAGAAACGGCTAGCATTTCTGAACCTTCGAGGTAGGCTTAAGCAGGCTATACGGACCAGCAAGCGAGAATGCTTCAAGGAGCTCTGCACAGAGGCAGACCAAAGCCCCTGGGGAACAGCGTACAGGATAGTTATGAAGAAGATGAGAGGGCGAACACCACAATTGACCTGCCCGCATCTTCTGCTCGATATCGTGACGGCACTCTTTCCCCCGGATAAAGGGGAGCGCAAACAACACAAGCGAGCACTCGACGCCTACACCATACCTGCGGTAACTGAGGAGGAACTTATGCAAATTTGCCGGAGAATTGGTGATAACAAAGCACCCGGTCTGGATGCTGTTCCCAATAGAGCCCTTAAACTCACTGTTAAGACCAGACCCGACTGGTTTATCAGCGTATTTGAGACATGCATGATAGAAGGAATTTTCCCCGATCGGTGGAAGAGGCAAAAACTAGTTTTGCTCCCGAAGCCGAAGAAACACCCAGGACACCCATCATCATACCGACCGATTTGCCTTATCGACACTGCAGGAAAGATGCTCGAAAGGGTCATTTACAACAGACTGCTCCCTATCATTGAATACAAGGATGGACTATCGGAGCGACAATTTGGATTTCGTCAAGCCCACTCAACGATCGACGCCGTAGACGTTGTTTTGAAGCTGGCTCGAGACGCGATGTCGTCTAAAAAATGCTGTGCCGTAGTGACATTAGACATCAAAAATGCGTTCAATTCCGCAAGCTGGGAGTGGATAAAAAGTTCACTGGCTAACACGGGTGTCCCTAGTTACTTGACTAAGCTCCTCAACAGTTACCTTTCGGAGAGGACACTGTGGTACGACACGGATGAGGGATCCAAGCAGTACACCGTCACCGCAGGAGTACCACAGGGCTCAGTGTTGGGTCCTCTCCTGTGGAACGTCATGTACAATGGGGTCCTTGTCCTTCCCGTGCCAAAGGAGGCCACGATAATCGGTTTCGCAGATGATCTAGCTGTGGTTGTCGTCGCGAAAGAACCTGAAGACGTTGAAATGTACGCTAACGAAACCATTAGCGCCATAAAAGCGTGGCTGGAGATGGTTCAGCTTGACCTTGCGGAACAAAAGACGAAGGCGGTCTTGATTACCAATCGTAGGAAGAGAAATACGATTAATATTCGCGTTGGTGGTCACGTTATCACTTCGAAGCCGGTTATCAAATACCTAGGGGTGATGATTGACGCTAAAATCAATTTCAAGGGACATCTGGACTATGCCTGTGAGAAAGTGGCAATTACCAGCGTATCATTAGCGCGGATGATGCCTAACATTGGAGGTCCAAGGTACAGTCGCAGATTACTTGTGGCCGGAGTGGTTCGCTCCACACTATTATACGCGGCACCAGTCTGGGAGGAAGCATTAGCGTGTAAGAGTAATCGTAGGAGAGTGAATATGACTTACCGCTTAGTGGCGCTAAAGGTGTGCAGCGCCTTCAGAACAATATCAGGCGAGGCAGCGTATGTTATTGCGGGAATGATCCCGAAAGACATTCTGGCAAGTGAGATACGCTGCCTGTACGAGACAAGGAAAATGAATCCTCTTGAAAAGGATGCAGAATGCCGAAAGGCGGCAAGGCGAGAGTCGCTGGAGAAGTGGCAGAAACGGTGGGATGACTCGTAGAGGGGTCGCTGGACCCACACTTTGATTCCCCGTATTGAAGAATGGATCCAGCGACGACACGGTGAGATTAACTACCATCTGACGCAATTCCTGTCAGGACATGGCGGTTACAGGAAGTACCTGCACCAATTCAGGCTGGATGATTCTCCCTTGTGTCCTAAATGTGGTTGCACACCTGAGGACCCGGAGCATGTTATGTTCCACTGTCCACGATTTCTCTCAGAAAGTAGGAGTCTGGAAGACTCCCTGAAAACCACTCTAAGCCCGCAGAACATCGTCGGGGAAATGTTGAAATCGGAGGGAAACTGGTGTGCGGTGAACACCGCCATCAAACGAATACAAGAGGAACTGGGAAGAGCGGAGCGCGCAAGGAGGACGCGAAGAACGGAAGGCGTGGTCGCGTAAAGCGCAGTCCACCCCGCGAAGTAATGCTTTGCGGCGGTCCCGCGGGGAAGGAAAAAAGAGGAAGTGGGGGTGGTTCTAGTGGGTGAGAATCCCACACACTGCTGCAACCTGGCGCGGCAGTGTGTTTCTAAGATTTCCACCTCCATCCATAAAAAAAAAAAAAAAGACAGACAGACAGACAGTAAACCTTAAAAAGGTAAACAAACCGACGATAGAAGAAGAGATGATGATGCCAAGCGCATCAGCGGATGAGCAGCTGGCATCCAGCAAGAAGACAGTGGTCGTCAAGAGCAACACACTCAGTGCCAGCCGTAGCACCGCTTTTCTGGGACCTGCGCAGGGACCACCCGGAGCGAAGCCGGAGATATCCTAGTGGTTTTCATCCTGAAATCCGCTGCCGTCAAGCTGGGTGTAACGAGTACCAAACGTAGTACTCCTATCCCTATCCTACGTAAGTCCAGAAACGAATATTTGTCCAGCGTGGAAGACTCAATAAAGCGCGGAAACCTGAAACCTATCTGGTTCCACATTCGCAACTCCCGCTGCCCTGCCCAGTTATCCCCTCCCACCAATAATTTCTCTGGCTGCTCAGCTAACTCCCCCCAACTATCTGGTGATTTACTCTGCCGCTACTTTTCATCAGTCTATGTTCCCCCTCCTTCCTCCGAATCCCTCCCGATAGTGGATGTAGTCTGCTCCGCATCGCCTACCATTCCCCTTTTTACCCCTGTTGCGACTCTTTTGCCGCAATTTTCTTTCCTAATACGCAAAGTTTCAGCCGTGGAATTGTGAGACTTGTCATCCCTTCTGTCATCTTGGCTATGGAAGCTAATCGAGACCTTGAGCACAGTAGTCTGCTTATTACAGTACCGTCGGGCTTGATGGATCTCACGTATGCTGCAGCTCCATATGCTTTCTCCGAAGCATCCGCAAATGTGTGAATTTGTACTGACGTTGGCACTCCTTCAGCGAACACATGTCTCTGGATCTTCACTTTGTCTAGCTTTTGCAAGCCTTCCCGATATGTGCACCACCGTGTCTGCAGCTCCAACGGAAGAGCCGCATCCCAATCATATTTGAGTGCCCACAGCTCTTGAAAAAACAGTTTGGCGACCATTATCACTGGTGCCACCCAGTGGATCGAAAATCTGTGCTATTTCCGAGGTGTTGCTCGGCGCTGTTCTAATGGATTCACCTTAATCTGAAATACGTCGGACCTTGGCAGCCAGATCAGTCCTAGTGCCTTTATTGAAGCTTCATTGTCATCATTAAGACGCACCTCCAAAACTTCAGATGGGATCGGCAGTCGAAATCGCAATAAAATTGTGAAAAGTTCGTCTTGTACGGTTGGTCCCACATGCAATATGTTGTTCAAGGAGACGTTCGTAGAGGTCTTTGCTGATGCGTCAAATACGACCCTTAATTTTGTGCTGGTACTATCTGGTTTAAGTACGCAGTGATGCGGTAAGAAATAATGCGGGTGAGGTATCTGATCCGGGTTGACTTCCTTCATGTGACCAAGGTCGAGATACTCCTTCATGAATTTGGTGTATTGCTTTCTCAAGTCCCCATCCTTTGCAAGCTTGCGTTCTAGTGCATAGAATCTGCTTTTGGCGATGTCCGCTGAAGATCCAAGTTTCTCAGCACTGTCTGAGAATGGCAAGTTTACCGTGAACTGGTTATTGCTTAACATGGTGTTCTGATTGAACATTTCTTCGCATTGTTGCTCCGCAGGTGTCTGTGCCGCGGAGGCCTCTGGTAGCTGCTCGATCTGCCAAAATCGCTCAATACTGCGCTCTAGAGGTTCGTCCATGGTGCAGATGCCGCATGTAGCAACAGATGCATCTCCTTCCTTCAGCTTTCCTGTAACTATCCATCCAAGTAACGTATTCTGCAGCAGCGGCAAGTTCTTCCCTAGTTTGATTTGTCCAACGCACAAAAGTTCATGGTAGTATTCTGCTCCTATTAGCATATCGACTCGTCTCGATTCATTGAACCTTGGGTCCAATAGCTTAATGTTTTTAAGAACATTCCATGAAGAGATATCAAACGTTCGCGAAGGCTGCGGCGCCACGATCTGAGGCAGAACAATTGCTTCAACTCTCGTTGAATACCTGGTCACTCCTGATTGAACCTCAACGCTCACTCTTCGGTGCGTCTCCAGCTTCGAATGTCCCACTCCTTGTAGGCGCATTGACTTAGCAGCCGCCTTAGAAGGCTCTCGACTCGAGGCAATTTTCTCAGGATTCTGCGTTTGGTCATCCGATGATGTTTCTTCTCGGGGCTTAAAGTGAACCAAGGTGTTGTGTTTCTTGGAGCACTTCGTACACCCTCTCGAGGAGCAAGATGATGCAAAATGACCACCTTTCAAACAATTGATGCAGAGCTTGTGTTTCCGGAGATGATGAAAACGATCCGTGGGTGACAAACGCAAAAAGTCGTTGCATGCAAAGAGTTGATGCGCCTCTTTACACATTGTGCAACCTACGCTGACAGTAGTGACTGACATCGTTGTCCTTGGTAGCTTCTTTTTGCTGTCCTCCGCTTTAATATTCTTGGCACCCAGCGCTTCCAGCGACTGAAAACGAGTTTCTAAGAATTGCAGAAACTCGGCCAGCGATTGTTTAGGATTTGCCAACGACTGCTCGTACAACGTGAGGGTCGTTTTATCCAATTTCCTGAGTACTATGTGTAGGAGTATTGGATCCCAGGTGTCCACTGCAACTCCCATTTTCAACCCATGAAGAGACTCTTGTGTGGTGTCATGCAATGACTTTAGAGTTGCGGCTGATGTTGTATCTGATGATTGCGATGGTTGGCCCAGAATTTTGTTGAGGAAGGCTGCACTAGAAGCCGAGGATTGTTGTATCGGTCTTGCAGTAATTGTCTAAATTCACGGCAAGAAGTGCATACCATTTATACTGACTTCGCGAAAGCCTTCGACACTGCAAATTACAAGATACTTCTATCCAAACTCTCGTCCCTAAACGTTCCCATACCACTTGTTTTATGGCTTGCCACTTACCTTTCCAACCGATCCTGCCGCGTCTCTTTTGACGGCTGTACTTCCCGCTCCTTCTCCCCCTCTTCTGGCGTCCCACAGGGGTCTATTCTGGGTCCTTTGCTATTTTTATTTTTTATTAACGACCTTCCTCCCCTCCTTACTTGTCCCTGTTTGCTCTATGCAGACGACCTTAAGCTGTTTTCCGCTATATCGTCGCCTATGAATTGTGTTTCCCTTCAGTCTAACCTGGACACTCTGGTTGGTGCTCGACTAATGGTTTAGCGCTAAACGTCAGAAAGTGTCACTCTATGTGCTACTCCCTGAAATCCTCACCCACTTCTTTCTCCTACTCTCTGAACGGACATTCCTTATCCTGTTTAAATTCCACTCAAGACCTCGGAGTCACTTTCGACAATAAGCTCCACTTTAACGCCTATTGCCTCGATGTCATCAATCGAGCAGCAAAATTGTCAGGCTTTATACTTCGCTCCTCCTCTGATTTTGACTCCATCCAACCCTCCTTAGCTCTCTTCGATTCCCTCGTGAGGAATACCCTCGAGTATTGCTCCGTGATCTGGTCACCCTCCCGTAACTGATTGTCGTGCCCTTGACAATGTGCAACGGAAATTCACCCGTTCCCTCTTCTTTACGAAAAGCTTCCCTAGTGTGGATTACCCCTCCCGCCTCCGCTTTCTGAACCTTTCCTTCCTACAATAACGTAGATCCTATCTGGATCTATGCACATTCTTTAAACTTTCCTCGGGTCTGATGAACTGCTCCGCCGCTGACGAGATCACCAGCCGTCCTGCGTCTTATAACACACGTAGCGCAGATATTTTCAACGTGCTCTTCGCAGGGCTCGAAGCCTACTTTCATTCCCCGATTCCTAGGCTTTGCCGAAATAATAATGCAGAACAACTTGGTCCTTTTAACTTCCCTACTTTAAGTAGTTTTAAATGTAGGATAAGTTTTTTGCTTTCTCCTCCTCCTGAGGGCAATAATTAATTGGAATTTTCTCTATTTGTTGTCCGTAAATTAAATTAAATAAATAAATAAATAAATATCCCGAAACCCTCGACGTCGGGGGATCCCTCGAAAGTGAAGACCGACAAGAACGTCGGTCACCGGAAACCGACTAAGAAGCGAAGGTGTCATGTTCAAGAGCCAGTACCAGAAAACCATCCATATTCTCAGCAATATTGCGAAGAATAAGGAGGCCGGTACTGTCACCGAGCGGGATGAAATAGACCTCGTTAAATACCAGGCGATTTTTGAGGAATATAACCGCAAATGCCTGACAAACGAGCAGAAGACGAAGCCCATCGCTCTGAAACGCAATCGATTTCAAGACGAGGTCGAACAAAAGCACAAGCCGAGCAGAATCAGCAAGAGCTCGGACGCTAAGCAACCTCTGAAGAAAAGCAAGCAACAACTACCAGCCGACGGGCCACGAACTGCGAAACCCATCCACGGCACCTACGTGTGGCAAGGGAAGATATCAATTCCGCTAGCGGCAAACTAGCACCAGAAGTGTGGACCAGTGTTGAGGCCAGGCTGTCGGAGATGGTCATTGAGTATCTCCTGGACGCCGGGATCTATCCCCAGCTTTGATTCCTTTCCGGTCCGTGAGTTCAACATCATAGCTTGCAAGGACTAATTTTCCACGGACTTTTTCGTTTCGTCCGTCGCTAAGATCAGCGACGCCTGGGAGTAAGTAAAGCTCAAAGTCATGCTCTACGACAAGATTTTCAGGAGACCGGTCGCTCGCATCTAGTTACCGAAGATTCTCATGGATAAGGACAAGCTCGTCCAATCCCTGCGCCTTCAAAACTCCAGAATTCTCATCGACGACTTGATAGTTATCAAGGAGAAAGGACCTCAAGCAAGCAACCAACCTTTTCTGTTCCGTATAAACGGAGAGTGTCCGGAGGCACGGGAACAGGTAGATTATAAAGTGCAGTTCAGAGTCAAGACCACGAAGGTCAAAGTATTCCGCTCTGCAAAACCGGACGACGACCTGGATCCAATCGACGCCACCAACGAGCTGTCTAAGGAGATGAGGGTCGACGATCCAACGGAGACCGATAAACCCCTCACGTAAGCAGATTACGGTAAGGGTAATGCAAATAAATCTGCAGCGCTCGAAATGCACCCTGGCTAATCTGCTTGTCTTCCTCCTTAGGAAAACAGCAACACCGCCCTAATCAAGGAGCGAGTCGGAAGCGGCCGAACCATCAAAAGACTCCAAAGCAAATATTATATATTATTCCACAGCAAAGGAGGTGATGATCAGGACAAACCTAGAGCATGTATCCTCACAAAGAAGAGTCTGCACGCTTTTCTATCTCCGAACTTGAGTTCCAACGACCTAGTCGTGGTCAAATTGGAGCATGCGAAGGCAGAGAACTAGTATTTATCTTCGGCTTACATGGCTTACAACCGATAAGCTCCGTCAAATGAACTACAACATTTGACTGGCACCACAGCAGCAAAGAAGACCAATCTGTTGATAGGCTGCGATGCCAATGCAAGGCATACGCTTTGGAGCAGCTCGGAATTCAACGAGAAAGGGGAGTCATTCTTTGGCTTTATTATTACTACAAACCGATCAATGTGTAACAAGAGCAGTACACCAAGCTTCCATTTCCCCAGCTCAGAGAACTGTGAGAGTTGGGAAGAGGTCCTTGATATCGCCCTACTAACAGACAATGGGATTCTTAGGGTGGAGAACTGGAGAGTATCTGACCAGAGATCCCTCTCAGATCACAATTGAATGCTTTTCAGTCTAGATTTCACCGCAGAGGCCTCCAAACCCTTCAGAAACCTCAGGAGGACCGACTGGAGAAAGTTTGGTCAAGTAATTAAGCATAAACTGTCCGGTTGGCAAGGTTGCCACGACAGACAAACTGCAATCAAAGGTCGGGGCTCTGGAAAAGGCATTCGATACCGCCTTTAAAGTCTCATGTTAAGCTAAGTACAGCAAGAAGACACTGTCACCATGGTACAAGTCGGCCACCAAGACGGAAGGCTCCTGGACGGAATCTTCTGATGAAACCTTGGAGCTACTAATTCAGACGCACCTTCCCACCACCGAAAAGGACTGTGAGTCAGAGCCTTGCTTGGAGGGTTTGTAGCCACCCCAGCCGTACGAGACTATCAAATCGGTAATTACCGAAGCTGGGCTATAAACAGCTTCTCCCGGGGCATACGTACCACAGTCCTGGAGATGCACACGAACGGTTTCTGTACCAAAACCGGGCAGGCGCGGCCATGAGTCCGCGAAGGACTTTCGACCAATCAACCTTACTCCTTTCGTGTTCGAGACCCTAGAGCGCATCATCCCCTTAAGGGCGATTATAGAGAGAACATCTTTCTCTAATTCCCAGCATGCCTACCTGAAAGGTAAATCCATAGAAACCGCTCGCCACGAGGTAATTGGAACCGAGTTGTATGGTCTCCAAAGTTTCGCCAGTATATTCCAAGTAGAAGTACTGGCGATGCTGGAAGTCTATCAACGGCTAGAGCATAATCCGAGCCCCAAGGGTAAAATAGCCATTCCAACCGACAGCCAGGCGGTCATTAATACCTTGGACTCAGCGACGATATCCTCCAGGCTGGTAGCGCACTACAGAAATGCGCTTAACAGTCTGGGCGGCACGCTGAACGTCACCTTCCTCTGGGTTCCAGGGCATAGGAACACGCACTACTTAGCAGACGCGGGGTGTACCACCTGTATCAAGTCACGAAAGATTGGGCCTGCTTATAACAAAACCCAATCACGAGTGCCCCCCTACCAGACGCACACAAATCCGTACCAGGTTACGTCGGTCTGAACGAGGCACTGACCCATAGAGGACTATGCCGCCGGGCTCGGCATACCCTAAAATTCGCATTGCTGAAACTGTGGGGAAAATGAGGAAACCATCAGTCACTTCCTTTGCGATTGCCATTCTTTGGGGACCTCAGAGATATTTCTAGATGCAGGGTGCTTTCCTTCGTGAATGCTACGGGCTGGCTCTGAAAACCAGAACTGGCTGAACGCTGCCTCCCTACTCCAATAACAGCAGTCACGGTCTTAGGAGTTTTTGGCATCAAAACGGCGCACGACGGCGCTAATTGGGCTCCTCAGAGCGGCCACTGATACCTACCTACCTGCGCATGCTTTTCTCTCGCCATAAACCTAGGATAAGGCATAAGTAGGGTCTGCAATTAGCTCAGCTACAAATGCAAATCATATCCTTTTTTAAGGTTGGCTTTGGAAAAGACGAAGGAAGGACTGTCACCAAGTCGCAAACACTACAGGGCAACTGACATCCGCCCAAGGAAAGACAGCTAAGGACCAATGATGCAATCCATGCTGGAAAGCGACGGTGTGTTTAATTCCTGCACGAGGAAGGCATTTTTTGATTCAGATGTTCCTAGACCTAGACTCAGATTACCACCATCCATGTCCTCCAGCTAGTATTGAACCATTCCAACCCCATTGATGACTTTCGCTTTCACGAACTTCCGATCTAGTTGGTCAACGTGCCGCTTTACTCTATATCTCCGACCTGAAATCTCATCTGGCAAGCCTACTGTGAAGATCTGACCGGCTCATCAGCCATTTGAGCGAAACATTCCTGTTTAGTGACAGTGTAGTTTCGGTGAGGCTAAGTAAACTTCCTCGACAGATACGATGTCGGAATTTCATCTTCCTCCTCTATGCCATGTTGACTTCCATCATAATGTATGGCGAATGGTTTGGAGAAGTCGGGGCTGTACAAGACCGAAGCCGAAGAGAGACTCGTTTTTAGAGCGTCAAAGCCCGACATAGCTTCATCAGTTCAGCAAAACTGACGCTTCTTCTGAGGCACGTCTGTCAACGGTGCAGTCTGTGATGAGCAGAAAGTCATCTAAATATACAAAGACTGGATGGCTCTCTAGGGTCTCATAGAGCAGGGAGTGGTCTTTCAGATGATCCCTCAATATCCGCAAAAGATAGCTTGGCACGTGCGCATATTTATCCATCTTACGGAATCCCAGGCATTTCTGACATCAAGCGTTATGAGGAGCACTATCCGTCGAGATAGGCGGCTTTGCGATTCAGCTCAATGAACCGCACCTACGACCTCCATAATAGCATCCATTGTTGATCTCCCTGTTCTGAACCCGAACTGCCTTGGTGATAAGTTCCCGGCAGCGCGGATTGCTTAGCGAGTCTACCTCTCATGAGCTTCTCGAGCACTTTCCCGATCGTGTCAAGCATACACAGCGGTCGGTATGCAGACGGAAGCTCCGGGTCTCCTTTTTCATTAGCGCGAGTCTGGCCACTTTCCAGCGACAAGGAAACACGCCCTCCTTCAAGCAAGCGTTGAACGCCTCAAGCAGCAAGTCTAGCCGTTGGCAGAACACCAGTTTGTAAACTTCCACCGGAATGCCATTAGGACCTGGCGCCTTCTTGTTTTTCATAGTGAGGACCGCTTCTTCGAGCTCTCTCATTGTGAAAAGGGGGCAATCCTCGAAGCTTTCCGCGCTATTGATATCAACCCGTACAGGATGTCTAAGAAACAATGCTTGTACAATGCGATCCATCTGGTCGGTACTAAGTATGCAGGGCCTCCGCCGAGCCCCGATTTTCCGGGTGACAAGCTTGTAGCCAAGTACCCACGGGTCTTCATTCACCTCGTTCACTAGGTTCTGCCAGCCGTTAGCTTTGCTGTTTTTTATAGCGCTGCAGAGTCTCCTTTTTTCTGGTCTATATTCTGCCTTTATGGCGCATGCCTTCTCGTTGGCGTGCAAACGGCGGAGCTTATAACACTTCCTCCGTAGGTGGACAATTCCTGCTCCCCATCAGTACATAAAGGGCTTGTTGCGACTGAGGCCCCTCCGTGGCATGGAAGTCTCACACGCCGTCGTTATCAGGTTCATCACCTGATTCGCCTTCGTGACATTCCATAAACAGAGTAGCGCCGGGTTGGTGTTCGCCGGCAAGTAACCTGAACCACTTCGAACACGATGTATTGGTGATCGCTTGCCGAGAATTCTTCAAGGACTCACCACCCATCCACCGATGACGCCAACGATTCCGACCCAAAAGTGATGTCAAGGATGCTTCCCTCGCAACCTGGGCGCCGAAACGTTAGTGTGGATCCGGTGTTTAAAACTTCGAGACCGGTTCACGCCGCCATTTCCAGAATCCGTTTCCCTCTGGAGTCAGACTGAGTCATGATGCCCCATTCAAGGGCCCTGGCGTTAAAATCACCACCTACCAGGATTCGTCCTTCTGTGCTCTAAATGGTGTCCTCCCAAGCAATCAAGCCGACGCCGAAAGCCGACATCGTCTCGTTCGACGTCTGGTAAACGCTGAGAAACGTTTTCCCTAAACACCAGATCCAGACAAACCCACTCCCTCGGCCTTGGGCAAGAAGAACACGAAGTCAAAAATCATTTCGAACCCAGATGGTAGCGGTGGTCGATAAATCGAGACGCCATGACGCCGGTCCCTGTTTCGGTACTGCTCGCCAATTAGCACTAAATCAGCATTTACTTCTGCAGCGAACTGTGCTAGCAACTGGTGAGTGGTTGCACTCCAGTGCATGCGGCCATTCGCACCCTTTCAAATTCCGCAGTGTGCGCGACGCTCTCATCAGACGCGCCACGATCCCTGCAGAGAACGCAACTTTCGCTTTCAAAGCAGGTCTTTGCTTGATGCCGCATCTCCGGCATTTGGTCCTCCTGTCCGGCTTCTTGCAAGTTACTCACGAGTATCCATAGTCCAGATACCTGTAGCACTTGGGGCGACTATCCGCGTTCGTACTCTGCATACTACCCATCCAATTTTGATTCTTCTGCTGCTAAGGAGTTTCCTCGCATATTGCTCGGGGACTTCCATCACCTCGAGCATTTACAGAGGTAATACCTATCCAGGCATTGGTTACCTCTGGACATTCAAGCTTTATCGCCTCCTTCGCTTCGACCTTTTCCGTGAGGTAGTCAGGATCTCGGATTTCGGACTTCGCCACTCTTCGTTTTCCGTATGGAAGACATCTAATCCTGTACCGGATTTCACTAAGGACTTCCGCAAATGTCTTGCCTTCCGTCGGCTTAATGAGCAGAGACGACGGTCTAATCCTTCTTCGTTTCATCGAATTTTCTGCTACTGGCTTTTGGTTTACAGCCGCCTTGTCTTTCGACAGCAGAGTCTCTGGCGGTGTAGTCAGCTGTTTCCTTTTTTCGTTCTTCGCCTTCTTTTTTAGGGCCCGGGAAACTACTTTGTTAAATTCTCCTTGAGACACGTCGTCCTCTTTCCGCTTTTTCCCCAGTTCGCTTTGCTGGGGGCTATCTGCGCTCCATTTGGCGTAAGCAGTGTTCTCAGCGGGGAGTTCGGCTGTTTTTACTCTCCAATCGTCTTCCACTGCTCTTGCGGTCCAATATTTCCCCCAGTTCGATCAGCCGGTTTTTGACCCCTTTGCTAACGTTCCTCTGGAGGGACGTTGCCGATCACATACGCTTCACCACTGCTGCACATTTCCATGGTGAGTGGGTTGGATTATTTCTTGTCTTTTCTCGCGGAACTGCTGCTATTCAATAAGCGCTTTGAATTGCAGGATAGCAACGGCTAATCTTGGGATAGGATGGTCTAGTAGGGAACAGTTGGAAATCAGTGAGGTTGGGCAAAAATGGGTTCAGGTATTTTAGAGACAGTTTTCTCTAAAGTGGACAGATTTTGTGGATTATGCACTCTCTCTGCCGAGATTGGATTCCTTGTTGAGGTACTGGTAACAGCATAATCTCATAAAAGGACGGTTTGAATACTTTCTTATTCGGAGATGAGCCTTCTAGTTATTTTGGGCCCCTCAGTGTCATGCCAGGGACATTTTTTCCAGAAACTGAAATATCTGTATCTGCATTGCTTTAAACTCTTTCTTTCGTGCTTCTAATGAACACTTCCAAGTGGTTTTCGTCCTTTCCAAATCTCAAACAATTTTCCCTCTAAAGCAAATTTTGTTTTTGGTTTATTAAGAGCATTGCGCACTTTTACAACAAGTTGACCCTTGGGCTGTTTGCTGTTGGTTTTCTCGGACACGGAACAGACCATTTTTGTACAGAGTCGGAGTCGTGTTGTCTCCTTGGTCTACATTTGTCGATGTTACAACAAGAGTTTAACTCGAAAACCGCTTGTTCTGGGGACTTTATTGTTTTCGCATCACCAATAAAGACAATCGTTAACAAATGTGTTTCATGTTCGATTTTGTAATGACCTTAGCAAGTCTAGTGCGCATTTCTCCATTCACGCATATCTCTCTCATGTCTTTCATAAAAAAAATAATCTTTAATGTCAATTCGTTTGCAAACAGAATCAATAATGAAAAGTGTTAAGATTTTATGGCGAGGCGGATCGCTGTGAATTAGTTTTAAAGAGTTCGCCACCATTAAAGACCGATCTGTTGGTCATGATGGGATTTTATGATGTACCGCTCAAGTGTTTGTTCTATGGCGGCAACGTTTTATGAACTTTTTTTTTGTCAAGCGTGAGTACACTATTGAAACACGCTTTGTGGTATGATGTCAGATTAAATGATTTTCTCAGCCACTACTTGAGACAAAGGAGGCTCTGGATTATGACAACTTGGGTGGACATACAATATTTATTTTTTGAAACTTGTGCATTCACGTTTAGTTTCTAGAGAAGTAACAAACGACTAATATGTATTTGTTAATTGTTCGATCATTTTTCTGATCATTGAAATCAATGTACTTTCATTTATACATACCAGTAGTAAGGGATGTACCCTCCCAATAGGCTCTGTGTGTTAGAGGGAGATAGCATGATAGAGCTTTTAAGCTATTCAAATTCGAGTTACTCGCTTGAATCTTTCGTTTTACCCAAGAGTGAGAGAAAATTGTTTTCTGTTTTTTGAGAAAAAAATCACAAGGGGACAGATCGGGAGAGCGTGCCGGCCATTCCAAATCGCCTCTAATTGAGATAAGGCGCTCTGGAAAGTGTTCCCTCAAAACAGCCATCGATGCTCTTGAAGTGTATGCTGTTGCACCGTCTTGTTGGAACCAAGTGTCCCCCAAATCCAAATTTTCTAGCCCCGGGGAAAAAAAAATTCTGTAGCATGTTTACATACCGGTCCGAATTCACTGTCACTGTAACTTCATTTTCCTCAAAAAACCAGGGACCAATAATTCCAGCTGAGGAAATTGCACACCACACTGTGACTTTGGGTGAATGCAAAGGCTTTTGATGCAATTCTCGAGGGTTGGTGTCAGCCCAGTAGCGCATGTTTTGTTTGTTAACCGACCCACACAATGAAAATGGGCTTCATCGCTAAAAAAACAATAGCACCCTCGGGAACGACATCAAGAAGAAGCTCACACGCGTTCATCTGAGAATTGAAGTCACGTTCTGAAAGTTCGCCATCTTATAGGGATGAAAATGAAGATCATCACGAAGAATTCTCCTCACAGAACGAACGGATAGTCCAAGGGCAGATGCGTGTTTGCGCGCAGAACGCCGTGGCGATCGCAACATTGACGCTCTCACTGCTTCAATGTTCTCAGGTGATCTAACGGGCCGAGGGACTCCAGTTCTTCCTTTTGTCGCACTTGCAGTTTGTCTGAATGTAGTGACCCACGTAACAATTGATTTGCGGTCAGGGACGGGAACCAACGGGGCTAAATTAAAGCGATTCCGAAATGCACGCTGAGTTTGCAATAGCTGAACATCCGCTTGAAAAGTAAACCTCAACGGCAAAGGCACGCTCCTCACTATTCCAAAGCATGATGACGACTGAACCGTGTCGGGACAAAACTTTACAGTATCCCCTCTTGAACGAGACCACTAGCGCTCCGCTATGACTGGACAACAAGATTTAGAACTGATGAAGGGAACAGTTTTTATTATTTCAAAAAACATTTTTTAGTGTCTATCTTACGCCGAATGAGACGATGCCGGACTCTCGTCGGAGGCTTGATGCTTTGGAGGACGCTATCTTAAGCACGGATGGGCGGATCCTGGTCGGGGGTGACTTCAATGCTAGGGCACTTGAATGGGGCATGCCTGACACAGATTCCAGAGGGAAACGAATTCAGGAAATGGCGGCGAGAACAGGACTGGTAGTTCTAAACACCGGATCCACCCCAACATTCCGGCGCCCGAGCTGCGAAGGAAGCATTCCAGACGTAACCTTCGCGTCGGAATCACTGGTGTCGTTGGTGGACGGGTAGCGAGTTCTGGAAGACTTCTCGGCAAGTGACCACCAATACATTGCTTTCGAAGTGGTGGACACAAACTCTCGGTGTGCGCCACCCCAGCGATCTTTCTGTGTATGGAACGTCGCGAAAGTGAACACCGGGAAGTTTGTCGAAACTGTGGGAACAGATGGGACCACGCTGGAGGGTACTCCTGGGGGCGGTGGCGCCGCAGCTGATACTGTCGTAAATTCAGTTATGAACCTGATAACGACGGTCTGCGGAGCCTCCATGCCCAGGAAGACATCGAAGCGCGGCAAACCTTCCATGTATTGGTGGACAGTGGAAATCGCAGATCTCCGGAAGGAGTGTCACAGGCTCCGCCGCTTAGCACAACGTCTAGGCGACCGAGGCGGGGGGGGGGGGGGTCATGTACCATAATCATGGAGTACAAATCAGCCAAAAGGAGACTCCACAGTGCAATAAACAAGAGCACAGCTCGCTGCTGGCAAGATCTGGTGGACGAGGTGAATGGGGATCCGTGGGGACTCGGTTACAAACTGGTAACCCGAAAAATCGGGGCTCTGCGGAAACCCTGTTCACTTAGGGCCGAGCAGATGGACCGATGGTGGTCAAAGGGTAGTATACTCGTAGGTCGCAGGGCGAAACGTGGATTGGTACCCACGATGGAGCATAAAACCTGGGAAATGCCTGCTGAACCAACACCAACAGCTCTACTACCAAACCCTATCTCCACCTCCACGTGGTGACCGCTGGAAGCTCTTTCTTTACGAAAAGCTGCAGACGGAGAAGGATGAAGGCGAGTCTCCCGCGCCTAAAAACGGGGCAAATTGTACCAACTGGTCCTCCAGGTTGGGGGTTGGGTAGGGCTGGCAACCCTACATGGAAAACCGAAGGTACGAAGCCACAACAGGAGCCTCGGACTGGACGGATTACACATCGACGAACCCCGCAACGACAACAGAATAACGATTTGCGTGTGCTCCCTGTACATAGATGAAGCTGATGAGCAGCTAGCTGATACCCTGTCCCAATATAGGGCTGATGTAACAGCGTTACAGGAGATGCGTTGGACAGGGACCGGTTTTCTGGAGAAGAGCCACTACACCATATATTATAGCGGTTATCCAGTAAACCATGTGCTCGGAATAGGTTTCTTGGTCAGCCAAAAAATGAAACCTGCTGTTATCGACTTTGAAAACATAAGCGAACGGCTATGCACTCTGCGCTTGCGAGGCAAGTTTAGAAATATAAGCCTCATTAATGCTCACGCCCCTACAGAGGAGACTGCAGAGTCGGAGAAAGATACCATCTACGAGGCAGTAGAACGAACCCTCGAAGCCTGTCCCAGATATGATATCAAAATCATACTTGGGGATTTTAACAGCCAAGTAGGGAAGGAGTCCGTATTCAGGCGATACGCTGGCTCTCATAGCTTACTCCAAAATACAAATGATAACGGACCGCGGATTATTCAATTAGCAGGGTTACACGAAATGGTTGTTGGAAGTATCTGGTTTGCGCGGAAAGCGGTCCACAAACATACATGGGCCTCTCCAGATGGGATCACTTTCAACCAAATTGACCACATGTTGATCGAACGCCGCCACCTCTCAACCTTGACGAATGTCAGAACATATAGAGGGGCCAATATAGACTCGGATCACTATCTCGTTGGCAGGGTGTTGCGTGCTCGAATAACAATACCACCTAGAATCCCCTCTGACAATCAGGTGAGAGTTAACACTGAAGCCATCCACGACACAGCCCTCCGCGACACCTATAAGAAGGAAATGGATGCCGCAATAACCGCATATCGGTGCGATGGGTTGAGTACTTTGATGAGCCACTGAACAACCAGAACATCGGCGAGTTGGAGGTCCCGCCAACTGAAAACGACGGACAAATACTGCCACCACCAAGTTTAGGAAAAACAGTCCGTGCAATTCATCAGCTAAAAAATCATAAGTCGCCAGGAACCGATGGAATTACAGCCAAATTGGTTAAATGTGGAGGCGACCAGTTACATCAAGTGGTTCATCAACTTGTGCTCAAGGTATGGGACAGCCAATCAATACTTGACGATTGGCAACGAGGCATTTTCTGTCTCATACATAAAAAGGGAGATATCACACAGTGCAGCAATTATAGAGGTATCACGTTCCTGAGTACCATCTATAAGATATTCTCCACTATCTTGCTAAGCCGTATAGCCCCATACGCCTATGTTCTATCATTGGCCCATACCTCGAAGAGTGTCATTCTCCCAACCTGTGGAAAGAAGCCATTATTCTTCCCATACACAAAGGCGGTGACCACATTCTTGCTGAGAATTACCGCCCTATTTCGTTCTTCTTATCCTGCTCCGAGATCCTCGAGAGGTACGTCAATCACTGGTTGACCATCCACTTCGGCCACCTTATAGCTAAGGAGCAGCATGGCTTCATAAAAAGTCGATTCACTGCTTCCAATCATCTGGCCTTCACCAACTTTGTGACCAAATGCCTCAACTCTCGGCAGCAAGTCAACGTCATTTACACAGACTTTTCTGAGGCCTTCGATTCCGTTAATCATAAGATACTATTGTCCAAATTCACCTTTTTCAACATTTTCCATCACTTATTACATGGCTTGCCTCCTACCTCTCCTTCCGATCCAGTAGCGTTTCCTTTGATGGTTGCACTTCTAGTCCTTTTTCCCGCTTCTGGTGTGCCACAAGGATCCATTCTAGGATCTCTTTCATGTTTATTCTTTATTAATGACCTCCTCACTTGTTCTTGCGTTTTATACGCCGATGACCTCAAGCTGTTTTCCTCAGTTTCGTCTCCAATGGATTGCGCTTCCCTGCAGGCAAATCAGGATACTTTGGTACATTGGTGCCCAGTTAATAAGTTGGCTCTTAATGTCAGCGAATGCCACTCGATATGTTACTCATCTCCTCCGCCTAAAACATCTCCCACCCCTTTCTCCTACTCACTTGGTTGTTGCTCTCGGTCCTATCTGAACTCTATCCTCGAGCTGGGCGTAATCTTTGACGATGAGCTCCGTTTTGACAGCCACTGCCTCGATATCCTCAACCGTGCCTCCAATATGTGTGATTTCATACTGCATTCCGGTACTGATTTCTCCTCGTTCCAGCCTCCGTAACGCTTTCTAACTTCCTCGTGAGAAGTATCCTTGAGTATTGTTCCTTCCATAAATGTGATTGTCTTGCTCTAGAGAAGATACAACGAAAATTCACCCGCCCGCTGTTCTTTAAGATGAACCTGTCCCGTGTTAACTATCCCGGCCCCCTCCCTATCTTTCGTCTTCCTCACCTCCAACAATGTAGAATCTTTCTCGATCTTTGCACCTTCTTCAAACTCTCTACAAGCCTAATGGACTGCTCTGCCTCTGCTGATGTCGTTCTTTGTAACTCGCCACACAACATGCGCAACACTGATATTCTCGGTGTGACTTTAGATGTCGAAGACTCAACACCTGCACCACCTGTTAAGGAGGGATTGGCCTCACACAAGACAACTCTATCACAAAAGCTATTATTACTGCCAGGTCTAACTAGGGCCAGGCTGGTCACTGGACATTAGGCAAATAAATCTTTGGGAAACTTAGAGAGCTCTGGTTGTAGAATAAGAGAGTTGCTATCCATCGTGAAAGTTTCGGAGATCTAAACCGGCCGATTCTGCTCGCCTTGTCCTTATCATAACAGTTACGGTCTTGGTAGTTGTAGCGTTCAAACGGCGCAGTATAGCGACAATTAAGCTCCTCGGGACGGCCACTTATATCTTTCTACGTACCTTGGCAAGGCTTCTTCTAGGACATCAATATCAACTTCCAGGAGATCAACATACTTAATACTTCCACTACCGATGCCTTCTCCTCTGACTCTCAGGGATCGACAGCGGCCTTTAATGGGTCACTTGTTATACGGGGCGTGACATCTCGGAGGTGCCCGAGTAAGCAGTTCTGACCCTTAGCTGACAGTATACTTGCGTTCTAGGTAGTAGCCTTGAGAAAGCCTCTCGGTGAAGAGCGAACCACGAATGACTGGTACTGGTCGGGACACACTGGGAGTCCCCAGAGCCGTCGACAGCTGTCTATTGACGTCAAAGGGGTGATGTGAGCCTAGCTCTGTCAATTTACTACTTGTCACGTGTATCAAAAGCGAACCCCTTCGGGACCCTGATCGGGTAGTGTGCATTGAACCGGTGTTAGTAGACCACCGGGGCGAACGGTCCTCATCAAGTGCTTTATGGACACACGTCAGCAACTTGCAAGGGACCGGTCAGGAGGACAGCATGCCGGAGATGTTAGCTAAGGTTAGCTAAGTCACCAACGACAACCTGCAATGAAAGCGAAAGCTGCGTTCTCACAGACACTGCGGGCTCGGGACGGTGTCCAAACTTTAGGGCGGAACTGGAAAATGCTAAGGTACGATTGGCATGATCCGCATTTTACAAATTAACATGCATTGGAGAGCAACTGCTCACTAGTTGCTAGCGCATTTCGCTGTGGAGGTAAAGCCTGATCAAGTCCTAATCAGTGAACAATACCCAAACAGGGATCCGGCTTGATGACATCTCGACTTATTGGGTGCTGTTGCCATCTGGGTTCAGGACGATGTTCAAATTCGTATTCTTGCCAAAGGCCAAGGGAAAAGCATCTTGTATGATACCGTGGAAAGCGTCGAGGATTACCTCCTTTTCACAATGGGAGAGCTCGAAGAAGCGGTTCCCACCGTGAAAACCAAGAAGGTGCGAGGAACTGATGGCATCCCGGCGGAAGTTTAGAAACTGATGTTCCGCCAACAGCCAGACCTGCTGCTTGGGGCGTTCAACGCTTGCTTGAAGGAGGGCATTTTTCCTTGTCGTTGGACGGTGGCCAGACTCGCGCTGATCAGTAAGGGAAAAGGAGACCCGAAGGGCCCCGGAAAGTGCTCGAAAAGCTCCTCACGAGAAGTCTCGCTGAAGTGATCCACCATGCCGGGGACTTATCTCCAAGGCAGTTCGGGTTCAGAAGAGGGAGAACAACAGTGGATGCTGATATGGAGGTCGTGGATGCAGTTCATCGAGCCGAGGCATACAGCCCCCGATCTCGACGAATAGTGCTCCTCATAACGCTTGATGCCAAAAATGCCTTCAATTCCGTAAGATGGACAAATATGCTAGGCACATTAGAAAACTCATTCTACGTGCCAAGCTATCTCTAGTGGATATTTAGGGATTATCTGAAAGATTGCTCTCTATTCTATGAGACGCTAGAGGGCCATTGCTGTGCACGTGCAACAAGGCGGTGACGAATGCAATCCAACCCCGACTGCGAGAGTATACATACAACATCATCGGGGAATACTAAGGTAGTTTCAGATTCGGACGATCGACAACAGACGTCGTCAGGAAGGTGACCTCAGTTGATACCAGAGGTACGTTACTGGTAAAATCCGCAACGTGGATATCCTTGCTCGATCAATGCTCCGTTCGAAGGAAATGTTTGAGCCGACTCAAGCTCGGCAGTGTGGAAAGTGGGACGAAAACGAAAAATGCGAAATCCAAAGGTGGATTACTACTGCTCATACAGCATTTTATGCGATCCTCCCCATAATGAGATCGACAAAAATACACAGAATAAACGTGCTGCTATATGGATTCGGGACGCGATGGAAAAATTGTTGGAATATGGACAACAGTAGCTACATCTATTCACCGACTTTAAAGCCGCCTATGATAGCATAGCCAGGGTAAAACTGTACACGGCCATGAGAGAATTCGGTATCCCGACGAAATTAATAAGACTGACTAGGCTGACCCTGACCAATGTGCGAGGCCAGATAAAAGCAGCAGGATCACTCTCAAGACCATATTCGACATCAACAACGGTCTACGACAAGGGGATGCGCTATCATGCGTCCTCTTTAACCTGGCCCTCGAGAAAGTGATCCGTGATGCTGAGGTAAATTCAAGAGGTACGATCCTCTTTAAGTCCACCCAACTGCTGGCCTATGCTGACGATAGGCAAGACAAAGTATATGGTGGCAACGTCAGCACCGAAGACGAATCAACCAACAACATCAAACCGCACTGGTCAAACGAGAAGGATAAGGATAGGAGAAAACAACTTTGAGACCGTTGACAATTTCTCCTATCTAGGATCGAAAATCACAACCGATAACAGCTACGATGATGAAATCCGCGCACGGTTGTTGTCAGCCAACAGAGCCTATTTCAGCTTACAAAAACTGTTCCGCTCGAAACGTCTCACCATAGGGTCAAAGCTCTTACTGTACAAGACAATGATCTTGCCAGTCCTCAGGTATTCCTCGGAAACTTGGGTTCTTGGCAAGAAAAATTGCGAACTCTTGGCCGCGTTCGAGAGAAGAATCCTCCGAAGAATTTTTGGACCCCTACATGAGCCTACACAATGACGAAATCTATGAGGGATACCATGACCGTCCGGTTGTGGATAAAATCCGGCTCAATAGGTTACGGTGGGCGGATCACTTAATCCGCATGGATCCCACCCGGAAAGTCTATAAGGGCAATATCTATGGTAGAAAAAGAAGACGAGGCAGACCCTGCCTAAGATGGAGCGATGGCGTAGGTCAGGACGCCAGACAGCTTTTAGGGATATCGAATTGGTGGACCTCGGCACAAAACCGGGATGTCTGGAGTTCCTTATTAAGGCAGGCCTAGACCGGATACCGGTTGTTGCGCCGTTGATGATGATGATTCAAATTCAAGTTACTCGCTTAAATCTTTCGTTTTACCAATGAATGATGATGATTCAAATTCAAGTTACTCGCTTGAATCTTTCGTTTTACCCATGAATGAGAGAAAATTGTTTTCAGTTTTTTAGAATAATGTTGGAATGTACGTACTAACTATGGCAAAGTATCTTATTTTTATGATCATTTGGACAAATTGGACCTAAATATGATCCCCTGGCCTTTCGCCTTAACTCTGTACATATATTACGAACCACGGATACATATGGAACGACCTACTATCTTCTAAAGACCGTGAAGTCTTTTAGACATTATTATTATAAAGTTCAACTCCCATTAATTAACTATAAAATGTTTGACATCTTAATTGCAAATCTATGTAGTAACCATATTCACCTCATTATTCCGGACAGTAAAGTTCTTCTGCTGCTACCAGAATCTCTGCTGTGCTTCCCACCTGGGACTTTCGCTTCCATTCTATATCGAAAACTAACAACTAATGACCTTCCAAGATTTTTGGATTGGTTTGTGAGACGGGCATTGGCGACAAATGGCAGAACCATTAGAGAACAGACACTTACCACTGTCTGCGTGCCAGTAGCAAATTGGAATATCTGAACATTTAGGTTGAGTGTATTTAGTTGAGTTTTGGTTCGTGGGTTGGACTTGAGTTTCGCTAATCTACGGCGTAGTGTGGGAGTCTCTAATTCGATTGGCCCATGAAACAGCGATTATTGTAAAACTAGCGGAATTCCAATTTATGATAGCTCTTTCTCGCCTGGTGGTCTGTCCGTAGGGGAGAGCAGATGGAAAAAAAAGCCGTTTATATGTAACCATTTAACGTAACTTTTTGCTGTTTTGATGTCACGCTGTTCAAATCGTGTTGGATAGTTTCGACGAACTGAAAATTGTATCTCGTGTTTGCAGATGAATTGTGGATAATTGAGTTGTTGGTGTTGTGGTAAATGCCATTTGGACGAAATACAATTCTTTGTATCTATGGGACTTTTCTGTTTTGTTATCTCATTATATATTCTTTAAATTCATCCATGGATTTTCCCCATTTTAAATTGATATTACTGGCTAATCATGAAATAGAGTATCTTCTTGCTGCAAACTGAATTTTTATTGGTGATTGGAAAATTGCATAGAAAAGATGCAATCGGTATATATGCTGCCATTAAAAGGGATAGAAATTTGTAGGGTAGGATCTTGCATAATCTTATAATTCTTTGCTGCTGTAGCAAATCTAGGGAAGTGCAACATTGCAAAATGGAATTTATCATTAAACTGGTCAGAGAGGCAGGGGCTATTACAAAAAATAATAATTTTGGTGAGGTGAGTGAAAAAAGATTGTTAAGATTCCGAGGAGGACCTCCAACCTCCAGGACGCCAATTGGCAGAATATTCTTGTGCTTCCTGCCATCGCAAATATAAAGACTGAAATTGGCTTGAAACGGATCAAAAAACACGTCGAAACCTTAACCGATAGAGTGACTGGTTTCCATAACGAACTTTTCTGCATAAACCGTGTTAAGATTTCACATTTAGGAGTTTAGATTAGCGCTTCATATGCTGTTCCATCGACTTCGGAAGAAGCCAAAATCGGAGGACACTTGACGCAGCAACGAATTGTCTGCTACTACTATACGGGGTTCCTAAAGAAGTACTGTAGATGGTAGAATGCGGGGATCGGAATCGAGAAGGCAGATTTAGCGCTGCTTCAGGAGAAAGGTCATTGTCCAATAATTTGGAAGTCAGTAAGCGTGATGGATTTAGTTTTGACCAATAAAGGTAATACAAGCACCTTTCGCAAAGAGACGTCTTCCTCAAAAGTAAATGTGCCCTTTGTCAGCCCTGCACCGATACGCGGTATGTCCTGGCAGATTAACGCGGACTACACCAAAAGTGATCACCAGGCAATCATCTTGGAATTGAGAAGGGAGGCTGGTCTGCAAAAACGGTGGACGAGGGAAACTTATTATAAATGTCACTAAGCCAACCTGCTAAGGTAGGTGGTCTCACGGAGAGAATCCATGTCAACGCATGTGACGCCTCCATGCCTCGATGGCGCTTATTCCCCAGTAGAAGGCCCAACTACTGGTGAAATAGTGAATTGTCTAGCCTTCAATCAGCTTGCCACCGAGCCAGACGAATGGCTCAGAGGGCGAAAGGTAGGAGTGATCAGGGACAAAAGGAGCATGTTTAGAAGGCAGCCTGCAAAAACCTCACGCTTTTCATCTAGCGGAACAGGTGGGAATGTTTTAAGGAGCTCTGTTCGCAAGCGGACTTAAATCCGTGGAATGGTGATGGGACGGTTGAGAAGCCGGTCACCCCCACAGATCACGTGCCCTACTCTTTTGCTGAAAATCATCTAGGGGTTATTGACACATTTCAGAAATCTCTAGATGTGACGGCAATTCTTTTTGTTCATTTGCTCCCTTCGGTCTCTGCCAGATCGTTGGCGCGTGGCTGCGGAAATTGTTGCGTCGGCGGACGAAAATTCAGTTGCGCCGTTCTCCGCTCCAGGGTGTTAGCGCTTCTCTTGTTTTTCTCCGCTCTCCCTGAATCAGTAGAAATATGTCGCGCGAGGAGAAATCCGCGGAAGGGGCGATACCACCGCTGGCGGCAGTCTCAGTTATAGTGCCTCCCTTTTGGCGACGCAATCCGGCAGCATGGTTCAGACAGCTGGAGGCGTAATTTACACTAGCGGGCGTCACGACGGACGCCATCCGGTTCAACTACGCCCTCATCGGTCTCGACGAGGCGACAGTCGGGCTTGTTTCGGACGTACTTGAGGAGTGCTCGTACGTGTGCCTGAAAAAGCTAATTCGGCGCCTTTCAGTAAGTGAGGAAGCAAGCTAAATCTCTTGCTGAATGAGCTGACGTTAGACAACCGTGCCCCCAGCTAGTTGGGTGGGAATAAGGTTAGCTCAAAGCAGCTGAAGTCCCTCTGGCTGCAACGACTCCAGGAGAGAACCCGCGTCATCTTGGCTTACGAGGACTCGGGATTGCTGAAGGTTTTGGCCGCCACGGCTGGCAAGACACACGAGGTGATCGCGGAAATTTTCCGAGACACAACTCGGGAAGTGGACGAGCTTAAGTCCAAAGTGACGACACTAGCCGCGGTCACAAAGCTCGCCGCGACAGTTGGTACTTTGCGTTCGCAATCACGATCAAGGCCATCTTCCTGAAACTTGCGTTCGGGTAGTCACACGCCGGAATCCTCATAAGCCTCGACGATTTGCTGGTACCATTGTAAATGCGGAGCTTCAATGACTAAATATACCACCGGATGCACGTTTAACGCAAAAGAAAAACTAGCCTCGCTGGGTGCCTCGGCAATTTGAAGACTTAATGAAACAGGGTATCTGCAGACCATCCAGTAGCTGTTCGTCCTCTCCACTTCATTTGGTCCCTAAGCTAAACAGCGAATGGCGACCATGTGGAGCTTATAGGCGCTGGAATGCTCACACATGATTTACGACCTTGGATCTAGCCAAGACGTATCACCAAATTCTTGTCGCTCCCGAAACCATTCCGAAGACGACAATCTGCACACCTTTCGGACTTTTTGAGTTCACCAGGATGATTTTTGGCTTCATCCACTTTGTGTTTCGAAACTTGAACTGGTGATGATGTTTTGATCGCTTCAGAATCTGAGCACTTGAACCATATCGAGTGCATTTTTCAACATCTCCTTGAGGCCAGACTCGTTTTGAACGTTGAAAAATACAGATTCCTCCAGAGGCAGGTTAAATTTCTAGGCCACTTGGTTACCCCTGACGGTATCCATCCTAACCCAGACAAGATTGAGATAATAAAGAGCTTTCTCCTACCAACCACCGTAAAGGATCGAAGGTTCTTGGCCATGTTAAATTTCTGTCGTCGTTTCTTGACCAATGCCACTCATCACTGAGCGATCCTAAACGCCTACTTATCTGGGCCAAAAACTAAAGACTCCCACGAAGTTGCGTGGTCTGTTGAGGCCGTCCATGCGCTTGAGACAGTCAAACAGCAGCTTATTTATGCAACACTACTGGCATTTCCTCAGAACCACATGCTCTGTTCGTCGATGCCTCTGATAAAGCGATAGCTACCGTTTTTCACCAACTGGTCAATCAAATCTGGCAACTGTTGAGCTTCTTTTCAAAATAGTTTAACCCAGCTCAACGCAATTACAGCGCCTACAATCGTGAGCTACTCGCCGCGTACCTCACTATAAAATACTTCCATTTACCCTTGACGGCAGGAGTGTTCAAGGACCACAAACCCCTTACTTTCGCGCTTAGACAAAAGCCTGACAAAGAGTCCCCTCGCCAATTTCGGCGCTTGAGTTATATCAGCCAATTTACTTCTGACATTCAACACGTGCCTGGAAAAGACAATGTTGTTGCAGACGCTTTGTTTCGAATTTCGGAGGTCACAAAAAGACGACTCAGAGCTTCAGAACCTGACGGCAAACTCCAAATACAAATTCAAGGAGTTTCCTATTTTTGGCTCTAACTCTTATTTACTTTGCGAGACCTCAGATAAGGGTCCCAAGCGCGGTATACTTGTAAGCTACTTATTACCAGGGTAGCGAGCTCAATCTTGCTTTATGCCACCCCTATTTCGGGAAAGGCATTTCGCATATTTTGTAATGCTCATAAACTTAGTGCAGTTTATAGGAGGGCAGCCCTAAGGGTGCGTCCTGCCTTCAGAATCGTCTCAGATAAGGGTGCACTCGTCACCTCCGGAATGATGCCAATTGACATCTTGGCAGATGAGATGATGAGTATATACAATCTGAAGTCCGCCTCTCGTTTGTCGCAGAAGAAGAACGCCGAAAGAGAGAGTTCTGTAAATAGATGGCAGAAGCGTTGGGACTACTCATCAAAGGGCCGGAGGACTCACAGGCCATCAAGGAGTGGCTGGGAAGGCAACATGGGTACAAATCTCACGCGCACATGGATTTCTACCTCGTTACAAAAACAAGCATGGGTGATAGAAACGTTTCCAGACCCTGGTGAAGTAGTGAGAGCAAGTTAGACTCAAAACGAAGGGGGTATGCCGACCAGTGCACCAACTTGTTCCCCTGCTTTAGGAGGAAAGTCCATCTAGGCGGAAAGTAAGCAGCCCCCACGGGAGGTTCTTTGTCAGGACAGAACCAGGGCAGCTGTGAGGGTTATAGGTGGATCAACGTCGCAATAGATTGGCAGGAGATCGCTATATTCCAACAGAAAATATGTATGAAATCAGGATCAGCTTATGTTCAGAATTTGACGATGGGGCTAATGTATCCACAAGAGTGCTGCCATCTAACGAAGTGGGTGGAGGAGGCTTATGCGGCTAGGATGAAAACTGATCTGGGGGCGGGTTTAACAGGCCGGTCTGTGAGCGTTTTAGCAATCTGTAGCAATACTCAAAATTGCAGTTACCTTGCTGAGTTTTCTTATACTCTGGGCGTTGCAACAGAGATGCCTCGGAGTGTCGTAAAAATTGGAGGGAGACTTTTGGAAAAGTTAATCCACGATTCCAGCAAGCAGGACATTTAGAAACGTTGTTGAGCGCCATGAAAATTGGTGATTGCCTAAATAGTGAAAAAGAGGCGCTGCTCAAAAAGTGTCTCATAGTTCTGTGAGTCATCTGTCTCTAGAGGATAGAAGGGCTGTGAATTGGCTGGAGGTAAAATCCGCCACGAGATCGAGGGGTGTGAGTACAACATCGACAGTGTGAACAATTAAGCTTCTCTGAGAAATGAACTGCTATCCAGAGTAAACTGCTATCCAGAGTGTGCGCTTTGCAAATGGAGTTGGATAAGTTCTAAAAGGAACTGACACTCATTTTGACAAACCGAAAGCGATGGCCTACAAGATATAAAAATGGCAACCATATCGTCGTTGAGATTTTCAATTTCATTTGTTCCATTACATGTATTGTAAGGCTCCTTTCCGCCGATGGCCCGAGTTCGTTTATATATGGTGGCCAAATTTCCCTTAAATGAAACAAAGCACGTACACGATGCGCATAATCGTTTCCGGTTCGACAAAAAACACTTTAGCTCTCCCCAGGCCCTCCCGAGAAGCCTGCACTCCTACTCTACTGTTCTACGTAATTCCACAATTCACTCATTCACCACTCTGGGAAAGTGAGTTGCATAGCCAGCATTCGTGGCACTTTGTCATACTGTGACCTATCCACTGCAACTTTCGTAACCTATCCACTGCAACTTTCTTCTTCTTCTGCGATAACTAGTCAGACTGAGAACACTGATTTTTTTGAGTTTGTTGGTCCGACTATGCTTACCTTTCTTTCCAAATTCGGAGCTATTTGGCTAAGGTCCATGACTGGGTGACAGAGCAGTTAGATGTTGAAATCCTCCACGTTCTTCATGGAGACCATCATCAATAGTAAGAAGAAATAGTATCGGCGATAGGATGAACCCCACTATGAAATGCAAATTCCACAGAAATTTTACTCCGGTCTACGGGAAGCGTACATCTTAATTAGGTCAGGGGTCGAGATCCCTAGGAATGTAGGTTACGTTTTCCACGTGGTCAACGAATGGTGGTGGTTTCAGCTTCCGCAGACGCATCAATCTGGTGGTGTTAAGAATTTGCTGCCACGAATTTTAATGATTGCGGTGTTAATTTGTGATTACCAGATACGGGAAGAATCGGAGTGGGCATGGTAGTAGCGCCGATGTAAGGGGTCGTACCTTGTTAGGCAACATTGGGGTATATTTCGGGTAGCCATCGCCAGGGCTCTAGGTAAGTCTAATTTGTTTGTCTAGAAAGTACAGGGGTGGTACAATAATAAAATAAAAGAAGATTTATGTCGGCTTATTTGTGCGCATGGCCACGAAGGCTCTCCATCTGAAAATTTGCTCAGCCAATGTATAGCATTCCGAACGTTTATGAATAGATGGGAGCAACCATGGGTGATTCGTTCAGACAATGGTACAAATTTGGTTGGGTCAGCTCGAGTCTTAAAAGAAACATGACAATGGACAGAAGCCAAAATGGAGGGACACTTGACGCAGCAACGAATTATCTGCTACTATAGTCCGTCGAATGCAAGTCACTTTGGTGGACTGTTTGAGGCTGTAGTGGGTAGTTTCAAACGTTACATAAAAAAAATGCCTTCAGCTACAAATTTGTCATATGAGGACTTTCGTATATGTTCATGTTATGACGCTGGCGCACTTTTTGATTAAGCGAGGGTTCCACGCTTCTCCTATGGTAAAAGGTATCACAGAAAACCTGTCTGCAACCAAGCGGTAGCTCCAGGTATAAGAATTGGAAAGCCACTTCTGGAAGATATTCGAACAAGAATATTTGGGGTTCCTAAAGAAGTACTGTAGATGTTAAAATCCGGGGATCGGAATCAGGAAGGCAGATTTAGCGCTGCTTCAGGAGAAAGGTCATTGTTCACTCATTTGGAAGTCAGTAAGCGTGATGGATTTAGTTTTGGCCAATGAAGGTAATACAAGCACCTTTCGCAAAGAGACGTCTTCCTCAAAAGTAAATGTGCCCTTTGTCAGCCCTGCACCGATACGCGGTATGTCCTGGCAGAATAACGCGGACTACACCAAAAGTGATCACCAGGCAATCATCTTGGAATTGAGAAGGCAGCCACAAGCCAGGGAAACAGGAGATCTAAAACCGAGAAGGGCATTAGGCTAGTCTGCGAAAGCGATGCACGAGGGAACCTTGTTGGAAATGTGGCTAAGCCAACCTACTAAGGTAGGTGGTCCCACGGAGAGATTTCTCCATGTCACATAATGCATTGGCAAGGCATATGACGTCTCCATGTCCCGAAGGTGCTCATTCCCCAGTAGAAGACCCAACTACTAATGAAATAGTGAATTATCAAACCTTCAATCAACTTGCCACCGAGCCAAACGAATGGCTCAGAGGGCGGTAGGTAGGGGTGATCAGGGACAAAAGGAGCATGTTTAGAAGGCAGCCTGCAAAAACCTCACGCTTGTCAGCTAGCAGAGCAAGAGGGAATGTTTTAGGGAACTTTGCTCGCAAGCGGATTTAAATCCATGGGAAACGCTTATAGAATGGTAATGGGACGGTTGAGACGACGGTCATCCCCACAGATCAAGTGCCCTACTCTTTTGCTGAAAATCATCTAGGAGTTATTCCACCAACAGCACACATTTCACCACGGACGAGCTGTTGAAGATTAGCAGCAGAATGGGTGACAACAAAGGACCGGGCCTGGACGGCATACCCAACGGAGCCCTTAACCTCGCCGTAAAATCCATACCGGATATATTCGCTGACTTGTTCGCAGCGTGCATGTCTGAGGGGATACTCCTTACAGCATAGAAGCAAAAGCTGATACTGCTGCCTAAGGCTGGTAAACCTCCAGGTGAACCATCCTCCTAAAGACCCATATATCTTCTAGACACTAAGGGGAAAGTGTTGGAGCAGGTAATTTACAACAGGTTACTCCCGATCGTCGAAAACCAAGGAAGCCTTTCAGGTCGGCAATATGGGTTCCATAGAGCCAGATGGTTACTAGCTTGGCCGAAAATGAAATTCACGGAAGGGGTTGTACCAGCAATATTGGGTGGTGGTGACCCTGGACGTAAGGAATTCATTTGATTCGGCCAATTGGAACCTTATTCGAAAGTGCCTGGCGGCGGTTAGTGTTCGCACCTATTTGCAGCTATTGTCGATAGGTGCCCTAGAGAACGGACACTCTGGTTTGATATCGATGATGGACCCACAAGTGTCCCACAGGGCTCCGTACTGGACCCACTACTGTGAAACATCATGTACAATGATCTACTTACCTTCCCGTTGCGGAGAAGGCCACGGTGGTGGGAAACGCCGATGCGAGGGGGATGGTATACTTGTAAGCTACTTATTGCCGGGGTGGTGAGTTCAATCTTGCTGTATGCCACCCCTATTTAGAGAAAGGCATTCCGCATATCATGTAATGCTCGTAAACTGAGTGCGATTTATAGGAGGACAGGACCCTAAGGATGTGTTCTGCCTTCAGAATCGTCTCAGATAAGGTTGCACTCGTTAACTCCGGAATGATGCCAATTGACATCTTGACAGAAGAGATGATGAGTATATACATTCTGAAGTCAGTCTCTCCTTTGTCGCAGACGAACGCTGAAAAAGAGAGTTCTGCAAATTGATGGCAGAAGCGTTAAGACTACTCGGGAAAAGGCCTAAGGACACACACAGGCTGATCCGTACCATCAAGGAGTGGCAGCTCGGGAGACAATATGGAAAGATTAATTATAATCTCACCCAGTTTCCGACGGGCATGGGAGATATCGCCAGTACCTTTGCAGGTTCAAATTGGACAATTCGTCCAATTGTCTAAACTGCGAGGGAGTCCCCGAGGGCACATATTCTTCCACTATCCCAAATTTAGGGACGAGCGGCAAAACCTAGAGGAAACGTTAGGTGAAGCACTGATACCGGAAAGTGTGATGAGGAAAATGCTAACTTCGTAGGAGGAGGAGGAGGATCAATCTAGGGCAAATTGCGTAAAGCTAAACTTCGCGCACAGAAGATTGGAGAAATAAGTAACGAGAGTTAACTCGGCCCCGTGTTGTAATACCTTATAATGGCTCAATGGAGCAGAGGAGGGGGGAGGGGGGGGGGGGGGGGGAGTAATGATAGTTTTACTGGGTAAAGAATTTCACACACACACAGATTTCTACCTCCTTACAAAAAAAAAAGCATAAGGGATAGAAACGTTTTCAGACCCTGGTGACGTATTGAGAGCAAGTTAGACTCAAAACGAAGGGTAGGGGAAGTATACGCCGTACAGTACACCAGCTTCTTTCCATGCTTGAGAAAGAGAGTCCATCTGAGCAGGAAGTAAGCAACCCCGACGAGAGGTTCTTTGTCAGCCCAGAACAAGGACTGCTGTGAGGGTTAAAGGCGAATTTCTGGCGCAGATAACCCTCGTTCTATGCTTGTTTTTACTGCTTTCTAAATCCTTAGTCTGGTCAATAGAGCCGCTAGTAGCACATAGTTCACCTAGATGATGTACAGGTGAAAGTGTTTGTTGTATTTAAAATGCAACATCGCGACTTCTGTAGATTTAAGACAGTACAGTACATGGGAATTAGGAAGGTGGATCAACATCGTAATAGGTTAGTAGGAGATCGCTTTATTCGAACAGGGAATATCGTGTAGGAACTAATTGTGGCCATAATGACGAAGCACAGGCCATTGCATAAGCTACGACCCGTTACGGAGTTTCCCAAAATATGTGAGACGCCTGAACACGGAGTAATGTTACCGGATTTGGAACGACCGGAAACCATTTTTGAAGTGCATTGGTGAAAAACGACACGATCACAATCTGATTAGAATGATTTGTCAATACCCTGTGAGTTCTCTTGAACCGCTTCAGCCAGAAACTGTGAAACTTATCCTCTGGTGCCTTTCAGCTACCTTCCTTTTGAAAGGCTGCTTCTAGCTAGCCAAACGATCTGCCAAAATTCTGTCTACGACAAGCAGTTGTCAAAGTAAACTTTAGTTTTGGGATCTTTGGCCTAGCGTCTGGGAGAATCTCAGAAATACGGTCAAAGCCTCATTATAAATTGCGTCCACATCCCCCGTTACTAAGCCTCCCCTAACTGCTGGGTTTATGGAGTGCCTTTTAGATTGAGTATTCGAGTTGCTCCTTTGTTCTGTCCAGTTTGTTAAAGACTCCACACCGAGCGCGTGGTGGTCAACGAAACATTGCGCGTCTACCACGCTTACGCACCATCTCGGTTCGACGAAATACGGCTAACCTCTCTCCAGGCCTGCCCTAGAAGCCTGAACTCCTACTCTACCGTTCTGCTTCATGTGATTCTAGGGCGATCCACTTGTCCACCATTCTGCGGAATGGGTAGAATCTACTGCATGCCATAGCCAGCGATGCATTCGCCACCCTTTCTTAAAGTGTCACCCATCGCCGTCCTTTCTTAAAGTGTCATCCAGCAGGAGTAACAATATTCGAAATTTATTGTCTAAGAATTCTTTGGTGGAGAATTTACCCAGAAAAGTGAATTTACCCGGAAAAGAGGATTTACTCGAAACACTGCCACTTCCTTCTTCTAATCGACATGTCTATCGGTAACTGGTCTGTTAATCAAATCAGGTTCAAGATTTTCCCAGGTTAAAATACGCCGATAGCTAGGAGGACAGCCATGAGATCTTTGAGGAGGCCAAATGAACCAAAGAAGGTTTGGAGAGGAGAATATTGCGACCGACAGCTTCAAAGGGTTTAAAAAAGTCGTAGTAGGCCCTTCAATTGAGTATCGGGATAATAATCCAGCCCGGAAAGTCTGTAAGGGCAATAACTATGGTAGAAAAAGAAGACGAGGCAGACCCTGCCTGAGATGGAGCGATGGCGTAGGCCAGGACGCCAGACAGTTTTTAGGGATATCGAATTGGTGGACCTCGGCGCAAAATCGTGATGTCTGGAGTTCCTTATTAAGGCAGGCCTAGACCGGATACCGGTTGTTGCGCCGTTGATGATGATGATGATAATAAACGCCTCTTTCCAGAGACGAAGAATTATCATTCTTCGATTATAGGCACAGAGAGGGAGACGTATTGTTTACAGTTAACAAGGAACCGGTTAAGAAACCCATCGAGGCCAAGGCCAACTTTGGGTCAAGATTACCAACGAGGAACTCATCCGAGGAAGAAGTGAGAAAAGAAAAGGCGAGAGAACCGGAACTGTTTGCAGCTAGAAGATGTATATAGGGTGGCGAGAAAATAAGCACGGAAGACAAGTAAGAGCAATGGAGTCAGCCAGATTGACGAAAGTGATTTGATCGCAATACTGAAGTTGGAATAAGAGAGCTTCGCTTTAAGTTCAAGTACGACATTGTCCAAGGAAATATAGAAAGGCGCCCAGACATGTTGGAAAGGACTGCAAAAAATGGAGTACTCTTCGGGGAGCTAGCAATTTTACATTTCATCGGCAAGCCAGGATTCAGAAATACATATGGCATGATGTTACTGAGCCTGCGTCGATAAATTTGAGGTGTCCACCTTGGTTCTTAAACCCCCAACAGCGGTGAGGACGATGGAGCAGCAACCCTCTCATCAGAACCAAGACTAAGTGGGCAAGGAGAACCTCCACGTGGCCGCACCGGAATACGCATACCTACTACGGTTTGCTGACCGTAATGCAGTAGGCGAATGCTCCAAAGGCACAACCCGGGCCATCGGACCCGAGTCTGCACGGGGCCTTACCTCAAGTGGAAATAGGTCACGAAACCTCACCAGAAGTATATTGGTACCATGGGAACCGGGGATGCCCCTGAATTCACAGGTCTCCGGAGAATTCCTGCCTCATGTTCATTCAGCTCGGTTATAGTGGTTGGCCCCCTCATTGGAATTTCATGGGGGTTGTGGTTATCCTCAAGCGAACAGAGTCATGCGGGCCTCGGCTTGATATTGTGTTTCAGCACGAGTGCCATTCTCCTTAGTTCTGTAGAGATCTCGGTAGGTCTTGCAACCATCAGTATAAATAAACTGAGCCATGCACTCAGTATAGATTGGTACCGTTGTGCTAGTCTCCCAGAGACGTAATTGTAATTCGACAGGATCCGGTTGGATACCTTCAGAGGGAATCAGGTTGGTGAACGAGGAATCTCACCTGCGATTGTAAGGATTTACGTTTCGCAAGGAGACGTTGAAAAATGCACTCGACGTACTCTAAATGCACGGACTTAGAAGAGGGTGCGATCAAAACATCATCCAAATAAACGGAAAAAACTGAAGGTTTCGCAGCATCCAGTAGGTGGATCTCTAAAAGGTTTGTTCCCCATTGCATAGTTCAAAAGTCATCCTACTGTGCATGTTGCGTTTTCGGAATGTCTTCCGGAGCTGCAGAAATTTGATGCTATACCTGGACTAAGTTGAAGGTCTAGAAAATGTGGCAGTTCCGGATAGAGTCCGCCAAATCGTAGGGTGTGGATATCAGTCTGCGATAATTTGGGCATTCAGGCATCTCAAATTGCCACAGGGCCTCCATTCGCTATTGAATTTAGACTATGTGGGGCGGTGAAGACTAACAGCTGTCTAAAGGTTTGCAAATACCCTGCTGAAGATGTTCAGCAGCAATTCTTTTCTTGCAACCACGGGCTACTGCGGAATTTGTTGCCACGAGTTTTAAAGATTGCGGTGTTAATTTATGATTCTGGAATACATCATTTTTGCTGAGAAGGTGTACGAGGTGGTACATTTTCGGGAGGCAGATTTAGACCGTGATGTAGTCCTACTTCCCGAACGTAAAGCACCAACTGTTTCGGTGGCTATTTGCGCTGACACCGTCTGTAGTGGTTGAAATACCTGCTTTAATGTGTCACGAGACATCCCTGTCAACCACGGGTCGCGCGTGGACTTCGTGGATTTTGTCTGCCGTGGACCCTTGGAACTCTCTAGAACCTTTTCCATCAACCAATTGCTTCATTTCATGCCATCTGTATTCGAGGTAACGTCAATTTGCGTGTGAGGGTCATGGCTGGGAAGCCGGTTTGATTATGGTGAAATAATATTTTTGACGAACCTATGCTGGTTTTCCGGGTGATGCTCGGTGCATTGTAGGATGAACTCTGAAATATGTAAGGAAGAGTCCTAGAGACCTGAAAGCCAAAGTTCCTGGGTGGGACACGGCTCAACCAGACTTTCGTAGAACGCAAGTTTTCGAGATGAAGATGAAGCCGAAATTCTAGTTGTGAAAGGACTATCTCTCAATATGACATTTGCTACGGAGTCCTTTATGTCAGTAGTGTAATGGCGGAGATTCTAATAGGTTCATTTTGGAAGGGATCTGGGGATGCCAATGATGAAGGTTGACGTCGAATTATAATAATTTTTGTTTTTCGTTCCAGGTGTTAAACCTATAGTTTTGGGTATATCAATAACGTAAACCCTTCCTTTCCGACAAATCCTGCATAGAACGGATTGATCAATGCAAGCCTCTTCGAAGTTTTCATCCATGACCAAAACTAGGAGAAAATCTGGTCCCAGGGGTGCCTCTGTATTACCAACGTATCTACCCTGGGGGCTTGAAATAGAGACCTCATGATTTCAGGTCCTCAGAGAAAATTCAGGGCTCGGGGAGAATCACCCCTTGCCTTTCCGCTCTTCTATGCTTCGCATCTTGGACTTCACGAATTAAGCTTACCCAGATACATCTTTGCTTTTGTCAGCTATTATTCTAGTGGTTCTGCTTTACCACAATACCGAAAGGTTCCAAAGCCCATTGGATATAAGAGATCCGCAATTCACTGAGCAACACAAACGTCCAGACGCATTATCTTTCTCCCATCCCCGGAATTAGGTAGCTAATGTCATCAATTAAAGAATAAACGCATATCAGACCTACCGTGTCGAAATGTCATATAACAAAAAAAAACCCATACAAATTCCGAGTGAACATCCTGTTCCCATTTTGCCTCAATTATAGCAATCCTGGTCCTTTCTAATCTAATAAAATACTATTGCTATCACCATGACTCGACGTAATTTTTGGGTATCATATTTTGAATTCTGTTGACAGACCTGAAAGGTCAGTTTGAAAAGGTCTCCAGGCCATTTGTTGTTGCTGATCCCAAAAAGAGACCTCGACGGAGATTTTGAAAGTCGAGCGGAGGAAAGCAGTAGAAGGGACTCCCTGCCAAGATGTCAGCCGATATGAAAGGGAGAAAGGAGAAATGATAGTTTCGAGTCCGCTTGATCTTATCAGTGGAAATGGGTTCGTTTTTGTCCTCTTTAGGAAAATTTTCATATTATTGGGCAAAGGTATGTCATTGTTCGGGAGTGCCTAATGCTGCCGGGAAACGATGCGATGATTCAATAGCCAAATTGAATTAGAACCGACATTTTGTTGGGATGGCAGCGGTGTCTGTGTCACGTCAGTGAGTCATTTGAGCCGTGAGAGCGATTCCCGGTTTTTGATCTAGGTTGCCGTCCTCCGTCTCGTTTGGAGATTAGGGCGCTAACGATTGGAAAGTCGACTCAAATGTTTGATGAGGACCCTGAAATGTTTGAAATTTATGGCAGGCGACAGAGATGTGCCGTCGGTGAAAAGGACACCAGGTCCAAAGGTGCAATTTGCCAGGGGATCGAATTTATCATTTGCTCTTTGAAATGCACACAAATTAGATTTTGTGTGACAACACGATTAACAAATATTGGAAGAAGGGAGAATTTGGAGGGTAAATATGAGGCGATTTGCAGCACACTTTCAGGGAATTGTATTTTTCATTTCCTGTTTGCTGTTCGCTATTGATCTACACCATGTACACATGGTAATAGGGTGGATTCGACGAGGTTCGGCGATGTCACTTTTGAAGTTAACAACCCAAGACATCGCGATGTATGGCTGCAATTTTCAGGTATCATCCAGTTCAGATGGCGGCCCGGTCTGATTATGCTTCAGGTTAAAGTTGCATAATTCGGCAAGTCCTCACACGACCTCCGCGTGGTGGCCGTGGGAAACCGTCTTCGGGCGGGCCAAGAGTGTGTAGGGCCGGGCTGGGAGTAGGCTCATCCAACTGATGAGGATCTGCTTGTCTGCTGGTCATGTGTTAGGGGCAAGTAGATCTGGCGGGGGGATGGACTGAAGCAACAGCCCGGGGATCGTCGTCCCTGCACCGGAGAAGGTGCAAATACGACCCCAAGCCAAGGTGGAACAGCATACGCCGAGGACTGTGTGGACAAGGGGGAGCTTGATCTTTAGTATGCGAACTCTGAATACCTTGGGCACCTTCAGTTTCAAATAAGACCCTTACCTTGGTGGCCGGGCCAGCCAGGGTGGACATTCTTCCCGGACTACTCGTGGGATCAAGACATGGACTCAATTATCAAAAAAACAAAAACGACGATAGAAGAAGAGGGGGTGATGCCAGGCGCATCATCGGACGACGAGCTGCTGGCCTCCAGCCAGGAGACAGTAACCGTCGCGAGCAGTACACTCGGTGCCAGCCGTAGCACCGTTGTGCTGAAACCAACCGCAGGGCTTCCAGCCTGAAACCCACTGCCGTCAAGCTGGGTGTAGCGAGTACCAGACATAGTACTCCTGACCCGAAGCCCTCAGCGTCGGGGAATCCGTCGAAACCGAAAACCGACAAGAATGTCGGTCGCCGGGAACTGGCTAAGAAGCGAAGATCCACGGGTGTCCTACTCAAGAGCCAGTACCAGAAGGCCATGCATATTCTCAGCAAAATTGCTAAGAATAAGAAGGTCGGTACTCTCGACTAGCGGGATGAAAAAGACCTCACTAAATACCAGGCGATTGTTGATGAATACAATAGCAAACGCCTGGCTGACGAGCAGAAGGCGAAACCCATCGCTCTAAAACGCAATCGATCTCAAGACGAGGTCGAACAAGATAAGAAGCAGAGTAGAGTGGGCAAGAGCGCAGACGCTAAGCAACATACGGAGGAAATTGTACAGCAACCGTCAGCCGGCGGGCCACGTACTGCGAAGCCCTTCAGCGACGTGGCCAGGAGTCACTTACGTGTAGCGTTGGCGGATTGCAATTCTGCTAGCGGCAAACTAACGCTGGAGGTGTGGACCAGTGTTGAGGCTAGGCTGTCGGGCATGGTCTATGAGCATCTCCTGGACACCGGAGGCAAACACCCGGGACTCACTCCCCACTTTGATTTATCTCAGGTGGTCCATGGGTTCCACGTAATAGCTTGCATGGACCAGTTCTCTAAGGACTTCCTCGGTTCGTGTATCGCTAAGATCAGCGACGCCTGGGAGGGCGTTAAGCTCAAGATCATCCCTTACGACGAGATTCCCAGGAGACCGGTCGCTCGCATCTGGTTGCCGAAGATCCGCATGGAGAAGGACAAGCTCGTCCATTTCCTGCGCCTTCACAACCCCGGGATTCCCATGGACGACTGGGTTGTTATCAAGGAGGAGGAACCTCAAACAAACAGCCAGCCTGTACTACTCCGCATAAACGAGGAGTGCCTGGAGGCACTGAAAAAAGCCGATTATAAAGTGTGGTTCGGAGTCAGGAATGCCAAAGTTAAAGTGTTCCGCTCTGCAAAACCGGACGACGACCTTGACCCAATCGACGCCGCCAACGAGCTCCAAAGCAAATATTTTAATTTATTCCACAGCACAGGAGACGCTGATCAGGATAGACCTAGACCATGTATTCTTGCGAGGAAGAGTCTGCACGCTTTCCTGTGCCCGGACCTGAGTTCCAGTGACCTAGTTGTGGTCAAGCTGGAGCAGGTGGGGGCAGAGAACGTGTATATTTCCTCGGCGTACATGGCTTACGACCGATCAGCTCCGCCAGAAGAACTACAACATCTGACGAACACCATAGCAACAAAGAAAGCCAACCTGCTGTTAGGCTGCGACGCAAATGCAAGGCATACGCTTTGGGGCAGCTCTGAAATCAACGAAAGAGGTGAGTCATTCTTTGATTTTAATATTACTTCAAATCTATCGGTGTGTAACAGGGGCAGTACACCAACCTTTCATTTCCCCTGCTCGGAGAACTGTGACGATTGGGAGGAGGTCCTTGATATCACCCTAATAACCGACAATGGGATTCTTAGGCTGGAGGACTGGGGAGTGTCTGACCAGAGATCCTTCTCTGACCACAGTTCGATACTCTTCAGTCTAGATCTCGCCGCAGAGGTCTCCAAGCCCTTTAGAGACCCCAGGAGGATCGACTGGAGAAAGTTTGGTCAGGTAATTAAGAACAAACTCTCCGGTGCGCAAATTGGTAGGATTGGCACGACAGACGAACTGGAGTCAAAGGTCGGGGCTCTGGAGAAGGCTTTTGATACCGCCTTCAAAGTCTCGTGCCCTGCTAAGTACAGCAAAAAGACCCTGCCACCGTGGTGGAACGAAGATCTCTCTAGTCTCAGGAAGCTGACCAGAGAAATCATCAACATCTGCTACAGGCAAAAATACTGGCAGCCATACAAGGACTGCCTGAAGAAGTACAAGTCGGCCATCAGGACCGCCAAGAGGCGGTCTTGGCTGGTATATTGTCAGAACATCGAAAGCACTAGTGAATCCGCGAGGCTCAGTAAGATTCTGTCCAAGGAACATAAGAGCCCATCCTTCCATAAAAAATCGGAAGGCTCCTGGACGGAATCTTCTACCGAGACTTTGGAGCTGCTGATTCAAACGCACTTTCCCTCCAGCGAGGAGGACTGAGAGTCAGAACCTTGCTTGGAGGGTTTGCGGCAACTCCAGCTGTGCGAGACTATCAAATCGGTAATTACCGAGGATAGGATCGGCTGGGCTATAAACAGCTTCTCCGCATACAAATTTCCAGGCCCAGATGGCATAATGCCAGTCATGCTACAGAAGCAGCAGGAAAGGATTGTGCCGTGGCTTGTTGAGATTTACCGGAGCTGCATCACTTTAGGATACGTACCGCAGTCCTGGAGGTGCGCACGGGTGGTTTTCATACCGAAAGCGGGCAGGCGCGGTCATGAGTCCGCGAAGGACTTTCGGCCAATCAGCCTGACCTCTTTCGTGCTGAAGACCCTAGAACGCGTCCTGGACATTCACTTAAGGACGATTATGGAGAGAACGCCTTTCTCTAAGTCCCAGCATGCCTACCTCAAAGGAAAATCCACAGAAACCGCCCTCCACGAGGTAATTGGCACGGTTGAGCGGTCGCTGCAGTACAAACAGTATACCCTTGCTGCCTTCTTGGATATAGAAGGAGCTTTTAACAACGTCAGTACCAACGCCATCAAGGAAGCCTTGACCGGTATTCGATTGGAGGGTTATCTAACGCATTGGATTATATCCATGGTGAGTACCAGGATAATCCAGTCCGATCTGGGAGGCAACCACTTGACCAGAGCTGTGAACAGAGGCATGCCCCAGGGTGGTGCTATCTCACCGGTGCTCTGGTTAATAGTAATGGACAAAATTTTACGTACATTAGACAGCAGTGGGGTAAAGGTGGTGGCATAAGCCGACGACTTGGTGATATTACTATCAGGGATGTTTCTGTCCATTATGAGCGACATCATGGAAGGAGCGTTGCGAAAGGTGTGCCTGTGGGCCGCAAGATGCGGACTCAGCATAAACCCAACCAAAACGCAACTGATGCTATTCACCACCAAGACAAGGATACCTGAATTCCATCTACCACGGCTGAATGAACAAAGATTGGTCCTTTCCTCTAATGTGAAGTATCTGGGTGTAATCCTGGATCCTAAGCTAAATTGGAGGTTGAACATAGAACTGAGGGTTAAGAAGGCCTGTAAGAGAACCTTTGCAAAGAAATGGGGTCTCCGGCCGAGGATGGTTCTCTGGATGTACACCGCTGTAGTGCGTCCGATCCTGACGTACGGATCTATTGTATGGTGGCAGGCTTTGAAGAAGAAATACAATAGAACGAAGCTTAATAGGATTCAAAGAACCGCGTGTGCTACGGAGGCTCTGCAGTTCTGCCCGGCAGATGCTCTCAATGTACACCTGCAAATCCTCCCCTTAGACCTCCACATCAAATATGTTGCAGCGTGCAGTGCCAACAGACTACGCGAGTCCGGATGCTGGACAGCGAAGTCCTATGGCCACAGCAACATCATAGATGAAATACCTCGAGAAATCTGGGCATCCCAACGGACTATGTCACATGCAAGCTGAACTTCACGAGAAACTTTACTGTGGACCTTCCAACCAGGGCAAAGTGGAAGACCGGCGGCGTGTTGCAAGACTATGACATGGTATTCTTTACGGATGGATCAAAGATGGCCTATGGAGCCGGCGCGGGGGTTTTCTCGAATACATACGGTGTATCCAAGTCGCATGGTCTCCCAGGTTTCACCAGTGTATTCCAGGCGGAAGTACTGGCGATATTGGAAGTCTGTCGATGGCTGGAGCGTGATTCGAGCCCCAAGCGTAACATAGCCATTCTGACCGATAGCCAAGCAGCCATCAAGGCCTTGTACTCAACGACAACATCTTCCCGGCTGATGGGGCAGTGCAGAGACGCGCTCAACCATCTGGGCGGCACGCTCAAGGTCACTCTCCTCTGGGTTCCCGGGCATAGGAACATAGAGGGGAATGAGCAGGCTGACGGATTGGCCAGGCAAGGACCTGCTCTTGGCAGTCCCTCGGCGAATACAGTCGGTGTTCCGCTGGCGGCTGTCGGGGACCGAGTCTACTCGCACTATCTAGCAACCGCGGGCCTGAGATGGCGAAGGTTTACAAGCTGTGCCAAGTCAAGGAGAATTTGGCCCGCTTATAACATAGTCCGATCACGAGAGTTCCTGTGCCAGACGCGTGCAAATGCATTCAAGATTACGGCGGTCTGCACGGGATACTGGCCCATAGGGGACCATGCCGCTAGGCTCGGCATACCCTACAACTCGCATTGCCGAAGCTGCGATTACTCTGCGATTGCCCAACTCTGGCTAGAGTCAGCCTCCGGACACTGGGTAAACCATTCTTTGGGGACCTCAGAGAGATTTCTAGGTGCAGGGTCGGAGAGCTGCTTTCCTTCGGGAATGGTACGGGCTGGCCCTGAAAATCCGAGCCGGCTGGACTCTGCCTCCCTGCTTCCATAACAACAGTCACGCCAATTGGGCTCCTCGGAGCGCCCACTGATACCTACCTACCAGTTCAGATTATCTTCCTGATTTGGAGGAGTTGGAGGTGAACGCTCCGAGTTTCCGCTAATGCCGAAGAAATGACGAAATTTCAATTAGGTGTACTTGTGTAAATTTGTCCATATCTGGGGGTTTTTTAGCAAATGCCTCCGTCTTCAAAGTTGCGGCATACCAGCTTTGTTGAAGCCGAAGTTTTAATTACCGCACTGATTGCCGCTTAAATGACAGCAGTTATGCCAACTATTCGAGGCATCTGCGGTCCGTACGTAACGAATCCGAAGCGATTCATATTAAAAAGATTTCCATCCTACGGGTATTTGGTCTTGGATCACTTTCTTGAAAACGTAAGTCATATTTTTTTCCTGGGCTCGATGGCGACGAGTGCAGACAGCATTGGAAGGGCCAATAGAGAGCGGGGTCTGTGAGAAGAAAACAATTCAAAACAATTATTTCGTCCGTTGTCCATTTACAAATTGCTAGCCATAAATCAGGAAAGTTGCACTTGTGTTGTGTTAAGTTGACCTGTAAAGTTTGGGCTTCATTAATTTTTGCCAATGTCCGTGCAAGTTACGGACACGATGTGGTGGTTGTTGCCTCACAACTCGCTTTCGGTTGAGCCATTTAAATTGTTGCAGCACAACACAGAAGTTGTACAGGTACATGTAAGAAAATGTTCGGTGTTTCTTGCTGAACTTGTTTATGATACTGTGGACTTGAGCATTTGCTCGAGGTCGAAAACGATGGAGTGCTAGAATTTTAAGGGGCTCGACTGTTTTGGAAGGTGTTCTTTTTCCGGGGCTGAAAAATGTACGAGAGTCTGCCGAAGAGAGTACCTATCCAGTATCCTTCCAATATAGTTGTGGTAGCTCCTGATTGACACAAAGTTGAGACTCAAGGAGATACCATAGAAAATCAACCCCAAATGTAAGGTCCCCAGATCCAGCCGGGACCAGAAACCAGACCTGTCGTGCCAACCCCCTTAAGCCTTCATGAATTTCTGCAATTTGCCGGGAAAAATGTACCTACATATCATTCATTTCAGACAATATTGTGTCATATGTTAAATGATGGAATTTTAGAGAGGACTCCACACGTTGTGTCGCCAGACGATGGTCAGTGGATTAGTTCCAGTCCGGACGTTAACAATTTCGTGGTGATGTCAAAGAACCGGCATTGAACTATATTCAGGTATGCATGGCCAGTGCGCTACTGTTCTACGCGTCACAAAAAAAAACACGTTAATTCAGGAGGTAGATACTTCGCCGTTTTAATTGTGTGTCTTCTTAGAAAAGTCTGTTAATGGGCATGAGAGCGGCTTGCGAAAATATTTTGGGTACAAGCGGCAAAACGACATAAATATTTGTTGGATAGTAATTGCGAACGCCATGCATACAGTCTCAGCTAATTTCCATTTGAATTTTGCTAGTTTAACTGTTCCACTTTGAGATGTAACCTCATTAAATGGTTTCACAGAATCTGCGACTTTCTTTCAAATCCAAAAATGTTTTGCAGAAAAGTAGTAAGAGGTCCACTCACCAGTGTATTTCCCACTTGCGTCATACAAGTGGCAGCAGTAAAATTCAGTTTGTTGGAAGCTTCTTCAATAGAACCTTTTGATGCTTCATGGACTACATATGTAAGTGAAAGAGGCTAAGGATCAAAATCAAAATGCACGGATCTAGGTCTTTATTTCAAATACCCCAGTACATAAAAAATATTGTTTCGCAGGATGCCATTCCCTCAAGGTACCAGCCATTGGCGAAAAAAAAACCGCTCAGCAGCGCCTCGGTCGAACCCAGCAGCTAAATTGACGAATAGCGAGGGGCCACAGTCACTACCTCCCCAATGACCTTCACACGCAGGAAGACATTGAAAATATGACTTCCTTCTTAGTGAAGACGGTGGGTTAATGTCGTCAAACAACTGCTTCTACGCGAACAGAAGGTAACGCTCGAATACGGCAAATCTGATTGCTCCTGATGTAATCTAGGCGACTGCTCCTGGTATGACTCCAAAGGCAGAGCTGGCGGGTGCTTCAGGAGCACTTGTTGGAGCCTACTGTAAATCGTCCATTGAGAGGGTTTCAGCAGCCCCTTTCGCGTTTATGGTGAAGATGCGGTGGTCAACACTCGTGGTCACGCGGTATGGACAAGTTTGCGGCTGTTCCAAGAGCTTCTTAACGCGTTGCAGGTGCCCAGGTCTTTTTTTTGGGGGGGGGGGGGGGGGCACTCCCGCAACAGCACGCTGGCGGACTACCAACTAAACACCTCCCTGCCATCAGAGAACTAGCCTGGAACTGTTTGACTCATTACTCCCTCCCGCTCTCTCGGCTTTGGGAGCATTCAAGTCAGGGAATTCCTTTCACCAACGGGAGGAGAGGGGCGGAAGGGAGTTGTTGTTAATTCAGAGAACACACAATCAGGAGATCGCGCCTTCCCAATCCTGTGCAGGTAAGACTGAAAACATCCATGCCCACTTAGAAGTTGGGTAAGGAAGTAATCAATCTCACCATGCTTTCTGTTCAACCATGGGTCTAATTTGTCGATGAGCCGCGCAGTCCACCTGCCTGAGGCATGCCCTGGCATTAAAATCACCGCCAACCAGGATTCGTCCCTTCGTGCTCGAAACGGCGTCCTCCAGAACATCAAGCCGGCGCTGCAAGTCCGGAATCGTCTCATTCGGCGTCAGGTAAACGCTAAAAAATTTTATCCCTAAACATCCAGACAAACCCGTTCCCCCGGCCTTCGGCAAGAACACGAAGTCGAACGTTGTCCCGAACCCAAATGGCAGCGGTGCCCAATAAGTCGAGATGCCATGAGGACAGGTCCTTGTTTCGGTATTGCTCGCTAATCAGCACTAGATCAGCATTTACTTCTGCAGCGAACTGTGCTAGCAACTGGTCAGCGGTTGCACTCCGGTGCATGTTAATTTGCAAAATGCGGATCATGGCGTTCGCACCCTAGCCCTGTCCAATTCCGCCCTGAAGATCGAACACCGTCCCGAGCCCGCACTGTGTGCGACGCTTTCACCAGACGCGCCACGATCCCTGCAGAGAACGTAACTCCCGCTTTCCTTGCAAGTCTTCGCTTGATGACCCACTTGGGCGCATCTCCGGCATGCTGTCCTCCTGTCCGGACCCTTGCAAGCTGCTGACGTGTGTCCATAATCCAGACACCTGTAGCGCTTGGTGGGGACTATCCGTATTCGTACCCTGCATACTACCCATCCGATTTTGATTCTCCCGCTGCTAAGGAGATTCCTCGCATATTGTTCGGGGACTTCCACCACCGCGAGTTTTTGGCCTCGAGCATTTACAGAGGTGATACCTACCCAGGCATTGGTTACCTCTCGACATTTACGATTTAGCGCCTCCTCTACTTCGACCTTTTGTGTGAGGCAGTCAACATCCCGTATTGCTAGAGACCACATGGGCTCTAGGCTGAAAACAAGAGCCTTCTCCCCCAATAGCCCCTTGACCGCTTCGCAGAACGTATTCTTGTTGGTCGTCTTTGGGCCCAGTTCCACGAGAACTCCACCACTCCTTGTTTTCCGTATCGAAGACACCTCTGCTCCGTTCTCTTCGGGTTTCATACTGTAGCGGATTTCACTAAGGACTTCCGCAAATGTCTTGCCTTCCGTCGGCTTAATGAGCAGAGCCAACGGTCTAGTCCTTCTTTGCTTCCTCGTTTTTTCCGCTCCTGGCTTTTGGTTGGCAGCCTCCTTGTTTTTGGACATACGTGTCTCTGACGGCGGAGTCAGTTGTTTCTTTTTTTCCTTTTTCGCCTTTTTTTTTTGGGCCCTGGAGACTACTTCGATAAAGTCTCCTTCGGGCACGTCGTCCTCTTTCCACCTTTTCCCCAGTTCGCTTTGCAGAGGGCTATCTGCGGTCCGTTTGACGCAAGCAGCATTCTCAGCGGGGAGTGCGATTGTTTCTCCTCTACAATCGTCTTCCGCTGCTCTCCACGTTCGTCTATAGATGGAGATGCGGTCCAGTAGTTCCACCAGTTCCATCAGCCCGTTTTTGACGCCTTTGCCGACGTTCCTCTGGAGGTACGTTGCCGACCGCATACGTTTCACCACTACTGCGCACTTCCTTATGAGCCTTTCCTGCACTTCCACTCGGTTTGTGTCCGAATCCATCTGCTCAGGACTAGCGATTCTGACTGAGTTTACTTCCAGAACAGGGGCACTGCAAGATATTGGAGTTGCCATCCCCGCACCGTCAGTCGCGCCACTTGATGAGGCTTCCTCTTTATTTGGGCCCCCAGGTCTTTAGAACCGAATAGGTGGTACGTTTAACAAGCGGTACTGAATAGAATGCCTTAAATAACTGGCGTAATTTGGCTATGAAAGCGTATGGACTGTTGGCAAATGAGCTCTGTGGCACGAAGAATTCAAAATGGATTGCCATCTCGGCCGCATATCGAGTAGGACTGCAGGTAGTACCTGAAGCCAGGGTGTCTTCGGATTGCATCTAGACGCACCTATCAGTGTTGGGTACATGCGCTAAACAAGCAAGGGCTACAACCACGACGAATCATCGCGAGCCATTAAACCGCCTTCAGTATCTGGTGCCCACATTCTAGCATCCCATTGGACTGCAGACTCAGGAGTTTTCCTAGCTCTAAGAAAAAAGTAGACTCAAACTGCATTCCCTTATCCGTGATGATTACGGCTGGTATACCAAAATACGGGATCCATTCTCGACAGACGGTCTCGGCACATAATTGTGTCGTAATGTCAGGTATTGGTTCGATGATTGTAAGACAATACTTGTATCCGTGGGAGTCTCGCAAAGCGCAAATGATGTCGAGATGGATGGTGTTGAAGCGCTTGGTCGAACCGAGGGAAAACGCATACTTCCTTTTTTACGTACTTGTTGATCACGCGATGTACTGTCTGACCCAAGAGTTTAAGTCCTTTTAGTGTAATTACGCGGTATTTCTAGCGACTAAATTATAATAATAATTGTTGGCGCAACAATCCATATTGGATCAGGGCCTTCACCCGAGATTATTACCCTGATTTGACTCAGGTACTCATTCACAGCTGAGTCGACTGGTATCCGACGTTAATTCACGATACAAATCCCAGTGGCACCAGTGAGATTTGAACCCCGACCTTCCGTACAACAGTCTTGCGCTCTAACCACTCACCTATCCGGACATTAAATTATTTGAAATAATTAAAACCAAATATCGATATTTCGGGAGCCACTTGTTCCCTTCATCAGTGCTAAGAAGGCAACCGTGTCGATCAGAAAACAACGTCTGCTCAGAGGTCCGCTTCGGGTAGGCACCACTCTTTTCGGGAAGCAGACCTCGACCGTGACTGCGATCAATATCTACCTCCTGAATGCAAAGTACCAACAGTCGCCGTAAGTTTGGTGGCCGCACCCGCAAGTGTTATCACAATTGAATTAAGGTTTTCGAGCTCCCGACGTGTGTCTCTAGACACTTCCGCGATCACGGGGCGCGCGTACACCTCGTGGACTTTGTCAGCCGTGATGGACAGCACCTCCAGCGACCCCGAGTCCACGCAGCCAAGATAGCGAGGGGGTTCTCCGGGAGCCGCTGAAACCAGGGCGATTTAAAAAGTTCTCAGCCGAACTTATCCCCACCCAGCTGCCTGACTTCTCGAAGCAGCTGCCTAGTGCTCGTTCAGCAAGTGACTCAGTTTCACTTCCTCACTTACTGGCCTTCCGCCGGTCGTAGGAGCCCTCCTCCAACACGCCCGCGACTATCCCCATGGTCTCTTCGTCGAGACCGATGAGCGCGTGATTAAAACGCTTGGCGTTCCGAAGTAGTTTTTGGTTATCTAGATAAAGTAAAGCCACTGCTTGAGGAGGCACCCGAAATTGCAGGAGTGGTGATTGTAGTTTCAGTTTGGCTTACTGGATGATATGCTCCCAAAGCTGAACATTGTTTTGTGTGCTGACTTAGAAACCTAAACCGAATCACTGGAAGCTATCGAACTGACGATAGAAGCTGATGATGCAGCCGGCTTGACCCTCAAAGGCATATGTCGCTATACTCACTTTTAACGCGAGAACGGAGACGGTTCTGCGACTCAACTAGATGATGGCGCAGCAAACCCAAGAAAGACTTCTGCACGAGCACAACCGCTTTTTTCCCCAGAATTTCTCCGGCCCTGCACCAATCAATTGACACTGTGTGTCGGCGGCTTTAGTTGCTTTGCATAGGGTTACAAATTCGGGTGAAGGAGCAACGACTATCGCAAAGCCGAAATACGGACGGCGTATGAAAACTTTCTTTCGAGGTCACCACTTTCACTTTATTGTCGAGGAGTGAAAAGCATTTTTTAAAAAGAAATGCTCTCACTCATCCGATTACCAACCACTACAAATGTGGAAGAATCATGGAACTAAACCAAAGATACAATCCACAAAGTGGCCTTTGCAACCCTCTGGGTCACCAAGCCAGGCAAGCGAAACATCAACCGAGGTACTTGACTTTGGAATGACGATTTTCAAATGAAGTTCCGGGAAAAGAAACGCCTCTATCACAAGTTTCTCGACGATAAAACGCTTGCAAATTGGCAAATTTATGAGAATACCTACTGCGAAGCAAAGAAAGCGATCGCTGTCACCCGAGGGGCCCATTACGAATTTGCAATAAACTGGACACTCAGGATGGCGAGAAAGATCTGTATCGACTTGTCAAAAGCCGACACGAACGCACACAGGATATCGAACACTTCAGTTGCGTTAATGATGAGAATGATATTTGCTTACCGACCTTCGAAGGGAGACGTTTAGATGGCGAAAGTATTTCGATCAGATTTCAACTGAAGAATTTGTTCATCCTCCCCATCTACAATCATTGCCGATATTTGGAGCAGTTCAAGCTGTCAACGCAACTGGTACTCAGAGGTGGCAGTGAGAAAGACGAGTCAGCAACCCTGTCAAATTAGGCCAAAATCAAGTAGCCGAGGAGAACCTCCATAGTGGTAGCACTGAGAGACGCTGTATCACATTGGTTTACCAGCCGTAATGTAGTAGACGAATGCTCCAAAGACCTAATTAAGGCGATCAGACGCGTCTTCACGGGGACTCATCTAAAGTGGCAATAGGTCATGAAACCTCACCAGGCGTATACTGGTACCATGGAAAACGGGTTAGCCCCTGAATTCATATACTTAAGGAGAATTCTTATTTTATGAGAGTTAAGCTTAATTCGATAGAGCCAAATGGTGAAACCGATCACGACGAGCCAACCCCGCTTGTGAACGAGACAAAGGCTGAAGAAAAAGAAGAAGAGAAGAAGAGGTAACACCGGGAGACGCTTTATCACATTGGTTTTCCGCCCGTGATGCCTTAGGTGAATGCTCCAAAGGCCTAATCAGGGCGATCAGAGTCTTCACGAGGACTCATCTGAAATGGCGATAAGTCACGAAATCTTACAAGGGGTATACTGGTACCACGGTAACCGGGATAGCGCCTGAATTCACATATTTCAGGAGAATTCCAGTTGTATATGGACCTTCATGGGGGTTGGGGTTACGTTCAAACAAACAGAAACGTTCAGGCCACGACGTAGTGTTGCGTTTCAACACGGGAGCCGTACTCCTTAGTTCGGTGGAGATTTAGGTAGGCCTTGCATACAGCAGTATGAATGCTGAGCAATGTACTCGGTATAGACTGGTACCGTTATTGTGTTCAAAAAACCAATCCGTGTCTTAAGAAGACCGTGGGATAAATTCCCCGAGACAGGTGCCCACGTAAAACCATAGAGACGCGACTGTCGAAAAAGCAATAAAACGAATGAAATAAGGGAAAACAGCAGGACCAGACGACATCGCATCTGAGTTCTAGAAGGCGAAGAGCTGTGACCCAAAACTGTGGCTCAGTGAATTATTTAATCGGGTTATTCAGGAAGGAAGAACACCATCTGACTGTCAAGAAACTTCCAATATGAAAAAAGGAAGGTAGTCCAGCAGAATGTTCAAATTACCATCCGTTCAAATTTCCCATACCATGAAGATTTTTCAACGCATTCTTGACAACCATATTCGCGAAATCGTTGAAATAACCATGAGTCAAGCCGGATTTGTCAAGAAATGCGGAACTACTGACGCAATACATGCTAAACGGTTGCTCATTGAGAAACATCGTGAGAAGCATCGCCCTCTTTACTTTGCATTTCTGGATTTAGAGAAAGCGATCCGAAAAGTAAAGTTCGAAATGTAGCAGGTGTATCAAAACCGCTTCGTATCTCTGTTCGTGTTTATCAAGGAACCGCCCTCTCGCCACTCCTCTTTATTCTTGTTATGGACACCGTCATACGCGACAGCCAACCTCCAGCGCCCTATGGAGTGATGTTCTCATACAACACAGTTCAGGTTAAATCAAAATAAAACTAAATTTTTTACCACCGATCCCCATAAAACAGGCAAAATCACTGTCAGTGGGTGGCAGTGAACTGAACTGAGCGATTTAAATATCTCGGGCCAATGCTATCAACCAATGAAGAACTGGGTTATGAAATTGCTTCACACATTAAACCAACCTGGATGAAGTGGTATTCCACAATTCGTGTTCTTTGTGATCGACGTATCAACGAACATCTCAAATCTATGGTCCTGAGTGTTAGCCGACTATAAAAAACAATGAACGCCGCCTTACGGTAATGAAGGCGAAGGTGTTGCGTTAGACTAGTGGCGTGACACGTTTCGATCATATTCGAAGTGAGGTTATCCGGGGTCGATATGGTGTTCCATCGATCGTGGAAAAATTGCGGAGAAGAAGTGAAAAGCGCTTTTGTCAATCTGTTTTCGATGTTTAGGTGGACAAGATAGGAGTTAACACGACAAGTTCGGCGAACCAACTTCAAAATGTCATATGACTGCTTTTCAATAAGTAAGTAATTTGGTGCAAATATCGTGGCAGGCGTCCGAACTCTCCGGCGGTCTCCGGCCTAGTGCCAGTTCGCCAGATTTGTCGACGGAAGTTTAGTGCATCGACAGAGGAGTTCTCACCGCCGTCAATACAGCCGGTGGTTCTTGCCTCCGCTCTATCGCCACACATCTTGGACGCGGAGCATACCCCATTATTGGAATGATCCCGTCAGCATTGTGACAGATGCTAGAACGAACACCTATGATGGGTCCAGTCCCTCTGATCGACACATGATGACCGCCAAAAAATAAATTGTTAAGCAGATAGCAATAACGATGGCAGCGGTCAGGCTCATTGCCAACTTCAAAGTCTGGATACAGAGAAAACCTAGAAAGATTGACTAGAATCCCACCAAATCTCTAATGAGGCATAGAGGAACTTCCCCAGCTGTAGAACTGTTGCATAGTGTAGGTCCCACTGGAATTAATTTTGTGGAGTGCTTCGGTTTCTGTTTGAAATAGTTAGATATCACCTCTTCGAAACATATGCACGGGGCTGAATAACCTTCGACAATAATGAGGAAGTTAAAAACAGGATTACTAATGGCTTTTCTAACTAAAGAGCACAAACAGATTGAGAGTTAGCAGATAGGTTAGTAATGGTGGTAAATGTCTACCTGGCTTGATATTCCCATTTTCAGCACTGAGAACATGGGCATTCTCCAAAACTGAACTGGTCATATCCAAACCAGTAACGAGGATTTGTTTGTTTCCTAATTTATTGAATGCTGTGACACATCTCAGAGGTAATTTTGCAAGCTTTTCAACTAATCGGATCAGAAACGATCATCAACAATCAAACCACTCCGACTACTTATGTACACACATTTCATTTTTCCAAAAGTATCGTCAACCAAGCCATCGTCTGTGTCCAAAATGTAAATTAATCCGATGGGATTCAATGGAATGAAGCATCAAAAGAACTTTTCGCCGAGTATACATAAAATGCCGCGGTCTACTGTTAAGGGTGCACTCAAATCAGATCAAACCCTTTGAACCTCGCATAAAACAGCCGGAATACTGTTTTCAACCATTTAAAAAAGGTACCATCCAACTAGCTGAGGATGACTCAATATTTGCACAATTTATGTCCCATCTGGATATTATAGCGGATTAGATATTAAGTAACCAGAATGTCCCACGAAGCACTGGCTTATTCCTTCATCATCATCATCAACGGCGCAACAACCGGTATCCGGTCTAGGCCTGCCTTAATAAGGAACTCCAGACATCCCGGTTTTTCGCCGAGGTCCACCAATTCGATATCCCTAAAAGCTGTCTGGCGTCCTGACCTACGCCATCGCTCCATTTTAGGCAGGGTGTGCTTATTCCTTACGCCATTTATAATCAGTAAGGACGCATTATGGCCAATTACGTTCAGCAAGAACCAGCCAACAATACACAAAACAATAAATTCAGGAATTTGCATTTTAACCGTTCCAATTACTTCCCCTCATGGGAGTCAACCGGATCAATGCTACTTGAAGTTCGCTTCTCGGAGAAGTCTTCAACCTCAAAAAGATCAGAAATCATCATCAATCATACTCTGCCCTGACATTTTTGACTTGCAAAATGCACCTGGCCAACGCCTTTTCCTACGATCATCATCTCGACCTGTTGCGTTGCATTCTTCTCGAAGATACGAAGATACGAAGATACTTACCCTCTTCAGTATATTGGCGGCCCGTGGATCAGAGGCAGCACCCAATCTAAGAATTCATCTCACATACTCCAGCAGCATCTCAAAATGGATTTACTTATTTCAAATATGGATATGCAAGCGCTTAGCAGATGTAACAATGCCTAGTGCCCACAACAACACTTAATCGAGCCTCAATGCTGAATAGTTTGCAAAAGGGTTAAGTGATCGTGCAAACCACCATTCATGGATCCCATCTTCAAGTAGGATTTGAACATCCGCGGACGCATGTATGCACAATCCGATCAAGTGATAGAATGACAGATAATTCGTGTGATCAGTCAAGTTTAATCGCATTGAACCAGTCCTTTGGTGGCTCAATAAACTTACTCAATCACACACGTCTTCCCATGTCCACCCCAGCGACCGATCCAGTGCATTCTCCCAGACGTTCCAGCGAAGATCAACTGATCGTATGCAGGCGCTCGCTTGACACAACAATGGAACTAAATTATTCATTTCACTCGGTGGCGTGTTGATCTTGAGGAGGCTAACATCGTTAACGTATTTGTCGTGATTTGGTCACCTATTTGCAAATCGTTGATATGTTTGGACGCACAACAAGAATGATCGCAAAATGGTTTCATCTTAAGTTTAAAAATGTATGGATTTAGCGCTGATGATAGGGTGGCTATAGCCACTCCCTGTACGTTGTAACCCTACTATTAACAAAATGCTACGGATCTAAACCGAAGAGTCGAAAAAACCTCCCCCAATCCAGGGTGCTATCTGGACAGTGCCATTGGATAGTTTGCAATCGGGGGTAACTAACTGACACTCTCACTACCAGGTAAACACCTCCCCATCGCCAGAGCGCTAGCATGGAACCGTTCGCCACATTACTTCGCACTTGCCCACGAACTCTCCCACCTTACAGAGCCTTCAGATCAGGGAATTCCTTTCACCAATGGGAGGAGAGAGGAGAAAGGGATCTGTCAGGGGTCCTCCATCGGTCGAGCTCTATCTTCTTGGCAACGAGAAGGACCCGAATATAATGGACAACATGGCTTCACCTGTCCTCCTCAGCTTCTCTGTTTTCTGGAGAAAGAGCCCCTCATCCCCTCAGCCCCATCTTTTTTTTTTGGCCTGGACACGCCAGCGTGTGGGATTCTTACCCACTAAAACCACCCCCGACTCCCTCCAAGCCCCGTGGAACCACCGTACGGTATTACAACACGGGGCGGAGTCAGCTCATTTTAGCTTGGTCCCCTTTCGTCTCTACGCGGCGTACGTAACCGCGGTTATCTGGTCCCCTCTGCCTTCCGCAGTTTACTCTGAATAGATACGACCATGGAGTTGAACGCATCCCAGTCTTCCTGACATGCTAACATTCTTCGCACCAGATTCTCTGCTACAAGCACCTCTCCTAGAGTCTCCTCTAGCTTCTTCCTTTCCTCCACAAACCTTGGACAGTGGAAGAATACATGCTCTGGGTCCTCTGGGACTCCATCGCTGTTTGGACAGTCGGGTGAGGTATCTAGTTTTATCCTAAACGGGTATTGGCGATATCCTCCATGCCCCGTGAGAAACTGTGTAAGATTATAATTAATCTCACCGTGCCGTCTCTCCAACCACTCCTTGGTGGCAGGGATAAGCCTGTGTGTCCACCGACCCTTTCCCGAGCATTCCCAACGCTCTTGCCATCTATTTAGAGACCTCTCCCTTTCGGCGTTCTTCGTCTGCGATAAAGGAGAGATAGACTTCGCACTATATATATTCTTCATCTCATTTGCCAAGATCATTCCAGAAATGACGAATGCTGCATCATCTGAGATAGTCCTGAATGCCGAGCACACTCTTAGGGCTGTTCTTCTGTAGACAGAACTCAGTTTGTTAGCGTTGGATGTAACCTGCAATGTCTTTTCCCAAACTGGAGCTGCATAGAGCAGGATCGAACTCCCTACCCTAGCTATAAGCAACCTGGAAGCATGCCGTGGTCCTCCTACGTTCGGCATCATTCTTGCCAGGGCCACACTCGCAGTGGATGCTTTGTCATAGACATACTGCACGTGTGGCTTATAGCTAAGCTTCCCATCTATCATCACTCCCAAGTATTTGATTGCAGGCTTAGAAGTGATGATACGATTCCCAATTTGAATACGGGCAAAATTTATTTTACGGCGCTTGGTGATGAGGACCACTTCCGTTTTTTCCTCCGCAAGCGTCAGACCAGAACTCTCAAGCCAACCCTTAACAGCATTGATCGCTTCGCATGAGTATAACTCAGCATCTTCGAGATGCTTTGCGACAACAACCAGGGCTATATCATCGGCGTAGCCCACTACCGTGGCTTCCTCCGGAAAGGGAAGATTAAGAACATCGTTGTACATGATGTTCCACAGCAGTGGGCCCAGTACAGAGCCCTGTGGGACACCCGCGGAGACAACGTACTCCTGGGGTCCGTCATCGGTGTCATACCAAAGCCTCCGTTCTTGTAAATAGCTGTTGACAATAACTGCAAGATAAGCGGAAATACTAATCTTCGCCAGAGATTCCCGTATTAGGTTCCAATTGGCCGAATTGAATGCATTTCTCACATCCAGGGTCACCACTATGCAATATTTGCTAGTACTGCCCCTTCCGTGGATTGCATCTTCGGCCAAGCCAGTAACCATTTTGATGGTGTCAATGGTTGATCTGGCTTTACGGAACCCATACTGCCGATCTGAGAGACCTTCCTGGCTCTCAACAACCGGGAGTAATCTATTATAGATTACTCGCTCTAACATTTTGCCCACAGTGTCCAAAAGACAAATAGGTCTGTAGGAGGTTGGCTCACCTGGAGGTTTGCCAGCCTTAGGCAATAGCTCCAACTTCTGTCGTTTCCATGATGCAGGAAATATCCCCTCGGACATGCACGCTTCGAACAACTCAGCGAACATGTCCGGTCTGGATTTCACGGCAAGCTTGAGGGCCTTATTCGGCACGCCATCCAGACCCGGAGCTTTGTTATCTCCCATCCTAGTGCAGATCTCCAGCAGCTCGTCACTGGTGACTGGCGGTATTGCCGTGTCGTTCAGAGGTCGCTGGAAGCTGGGTATGCCCTCCTCTTGCTGAGGGAATAACCCCTGCATAATTTTTAACAAGAGTGAAGAGCACGCGGAGATGATCGGCCTCTGAATCGCCCCGTCACGATTCTATAGGCGCTCCTCCACAGGTTTACGTCCGCTTCTAAACAGAGCTCCTTAAAGCATTCCCTCTTGCTCCGTTGGATGGCGAGCTTGAGGGTTTTGCGGGCTTCCTTATAAGCGCGCTCTTTTTGCCCTTGGTCAATTCTGCCTACCGCTCTTTCAGCCGCTCTTCTGGCTCGGTGACAGGCTGGTCGAAGGCTGGCCAGTTCAGCATTCCACCAGTAGTTTGGTCTTCTACTGGGGAATGAGCACCTCCTCGGCATGGAGGTGTCACACGCTTTGACGATGCATTGGACCACATGGGCAGCTCTTTCCGTAGACGCGCCTGCTTTATTAGGTTGGTCTAACCACACCTCCATGAAAGTCTGCTCATCCAGAGCTTTAGCGGACCAGCCTGACATCATTCTCGGTTTCGGGCATGATGATCTTATGCCCGGTGACTCCACTCATAGCCCAAAGAAGATCGCCTGGTGATCGCTGTGGGTGTAGTGGTTGCTGACACACCAAGACATACCACGTGCCAGTGCAGGGCTAACAAAAGTAAGGTCTACGATTGAGGTAGACCCCCCTTTCTGAAAGGTGTTTACACATCCTTCGTTGGCCAGAACGACATCCAACTGTGCGAAAGTGTCTAATAGACTGCGGCCCCTTGCATTTGTCTCTCTGCTACCCCACTCACGGACCCAAGCATTGAAGTCACCAGCAATCACCCTTGGACTGCGACCCCTTGCGTCGAGAACAAGGCTGTCAAGCATTTCCTCGAATTCGGGCAGTGTCAGGCTTGGTGGGGCGTAACAGCTGTACACATATACCCCGTTTATTTTCGCCCACACAAAGCCGCTGTACGAGTATGTCTGATTCCCAGTACATTGTATGGCCTGTCCACCGCATGCCCATATCGCCGCTCCACCAAACGAATCTATAACCCACACGCCACCGTGACGGTTTCTATAGGGTTCGCTGATGATGGCAATTTCCACCTCGGATTCGTAGATGGTCTGCTCGAGTAAATCTTGAGCGACCCTACAATGATTGAGGTTTATTTTAATAAACCTCATTTTTCATTGAAGTCAGCGCCTTCCTAAATTCCGGGCATTTAACACTTCCGGCAATATGCCGGTAATCCCGTCCCTCACTTTCTTCGCACCCATCTTACATTGGTCAATGGGTATCTGTGATGCTCCTGACTTTGATTTTCTGCCTCCTCTGCTGACCACCTCCTGCTGGTTGCCGCTACTTTTCCATAGTTTATGTTCCTTCTTCTCTCGCACTAGTGGATGCAGCCTATCTTATCCCCTGCCTTTTCCCTCTTTACTCCTTTCCATGTCGAGGCTACCGATGTCACGACAGTCTTCCTTACCTCTTTTTTGATTAAAACTGATCAGACCATTTCCCTTCCCTACTTTATTATTTTCAAAATGGACCTCGAAGAGAACCATTTTCCAAGCGTGCGGAAAGAGGCTCTTATTATCTCCATTTACATAAATGGCAATCACTATAGCTGACGCTAGTGAAAGAGCAACAGACCTTTGTTGAACATAGGTCTAGAGCTTTTAACCACCACGATTTCACTAACTTTGTCAAATATCTAAGCTCACAATAGGAAGTGCATCTTATTTTTACAGTGTTTGCTAGCGTCTTCAACACTATAACTCACAAGATACTTTTGTCCAAACCTATCTTTCTCAACGTTCTCAATTGTAATATGGCTTGCCTCTTACTATCCCAACCGATCCTGCTGAGTCTGTGTTTATGGCTGCATATCCCGCTCCTTTTCGTCCTCCTCCGGCGTCCCATTTATTATCGTTATTCTTTATCAACAGCCTTTCCCTCCTTCCTTGCTCTGGTTACTCTATGTCGGCGCTGTCTATGAACCTTTTCAATCTAGCCTAAACTCTCTAGTTTGCTAGTTCTCTGCTAATTGTTTTGCCACCCACACCCTCTTCCTGCTCTTTTGAAGGATATTCCTGATCAAATCAGAATTTCACCCAAGACCTTCTAGTCACTTTTGACAATAAGCTCCCCTTTGGCATCCATTACCTCCTCCAGTCATAAATTGGGCTGCAAAATGTTCGAGTTTTATTCTACACTTCTCCTCTGATTTTGACTCCAACGAACCCTCCTTAACTCTCTTCAATTCTCTAGTTAGAAGTATCCTTGAGTGCTGCTCGGTGATCTGGGCATCTCCCGTAACTATTATTGATGATCCCTTGAAAATATTAAGCGTAAATCCACCCGTTTCCTCTTCTTTAAAAAGAATTTTTCCCGCGTGAACTTCAAGAACAGAATAGAACATATTACAATACAGGCAACGCAATCGTTTTCAACGGGCTCTTTGCGGAGCTTGAAATCTATTTACGTTCCCCGATTCCAAAACTTGGGGGGGGGGGGGGGGTACTCATCTAGGGTGCGCTGCCGTTCTTCACGGGCAACCACCCCCATTGGCTCTTCTCTCTTGCGTTTTTATATGGCTTGACGCTCCTTAGCAAGAAGGGCAACAGGGATCACTCCCGTGATCACCATCACTGCCGGTTCAGAGACAGTACGGTAAGCAGACGCCATCCGTAAAGCTCTCCGTTTCTGCACTTGCGCGAGACACTTACCATATACCCCCATGCCAAGAGCGTCAGCGCATTCCTCTGCGGAGAACAGACTGCGTTAAACTCATCAGGGAACGTCGCCGTCTCCCAATATTTGCCATTAGCCTACTTAAAGCCTAAACTCCACTTACCAGGTCCGACTCTTCTGGCACGTCGAGTTTAAGTAGACTATCATAAGTAGCGTTCCAAAGGTCCGTCCCTAAGATGGGTCCCTGCGCTACCCCGCCGTAACCTCCATCCTCCTCTGACCCTCTAGCGTTTCACAGAGCATGGAGCGGTTCTTCAAATAGTCCCTCATTATCAGTAAGTAATAGTTCGATAGAATGTCTTCTCATTTTACGGAAGTAAAGGCGTTTCTGATGTCAAGCATTACGAGGAGACCACCACGCCCGACGAACGGCGTCCACGACCTGCATGACAGCATCGAATGTGGATCTCCCTGCTCTAAAACCGAGCTGCCGGCAGCAGGTATCGCTTCAGTGAGTCTAGTTCTGATGAGCTCTTTTCCAGCTGTGATAAGCATACAAATTGGGCAGTATGAAGACGGCAAGTCAGGATCGCCTTTACCTTTGCTGATCAGTGCAAGCCTCGCCACATTCCAACGAAAAGGGAAAATTCCCTCTTTCAGGCAAGCGTCGAATGCCCCTAGCAGTAGTTCTGGCGGTGTTGGAATACCATTTTGTATACCTCTGCTGGAATACCATCGAGTCCTGGCGACTTCTTGCTTTTCACTGGAAGTACTGCCTGTTCCAACACTTTTATAGACAAAAGTGGACGTCGTCATCCCGTACAGTTTGCGCAGGGAATAGTGTCCGTACAATGTGATCTATCTGCTCGGCTTTAAGTGAACAGGATTTCTGCAAAACCCCGATTTTTCCGGTTACCAATTCGTAACCGGGTCCCCACGGGTCCCCATTCACGTCGTCGACCAGATCCTACCAGCAGCGAGCTATGCTCCTATTTATTGCGCTGCGGAGTCTCCTTTCGGCTGATCTGTACTCTGTCATTATGGTACATGCTTCCTGCCAGTCGTTTAAACGTTGTGCTAAGCGGTGGAATTATCAGGTTCATAACTGAATCTACGACAGTGTCAGCAGCAGGCCCATTGCCCCCAGAGGTACCCTCCAGTGCGGCCCCACCAGTTCCAAGAGTTTCGGCAAACTTCCCGGTGTTCACCTTCGCAACGTTCTATGGACAGAAAAAGCGCCGGGGTAGCGCACACCAGAAGGTTGTGTCAACCACTTCGAAGACAATGTATTGAAGGTCGCTTACGGAGAAGTCTTCCAGAACTCGCCACCCGTCCACCAACAACATCAGTTACTCCGATGCGAAGTTTATGTCTGGAATGCTTCCCTCACAGCGGGGGCGCCGGAAAGTTGAGGTGGATCCGGTGTTTAAAGCTACCAGTCCTGTTCTCCCCGTCATTTCGAGAATTCATTTCCCTCTGGAGGGTGGGTGAGGCATGCCCCTTCAAGTGTCCTAGCATTAAAGTCAACCAGAATGCCCACGGCCTTGAACAATAACCCTAAGGAGGGTGCCGTCCCGAACCCAGATGGCAGCGGTACCTGATATGTCAGGGTCTCTCTTGAGGAGCAGGCAATAATTGAAGACCTCATCGTTATGAAGATGTGTGAAGGATGGAATAAGGAACTCGTGTTCACCGGCATACGCTTTCGACCAAGGACACAGCAGCCTGGCCTAGAACTATAATCCCTTAACTTCCAGAATGGAAGGGAACGGAACTGTCGACATGTGCTTGGGATGATATACCAGAGGCACACATGGTGACAGTTCACTTTCCCATATCCTCATCGATTGGGATGAGGAAGCTTCTAGGCCTTCTCATCACTCAAAACATGGATTTCCACACGAGGCCGTGGAAAGTTCTTAAAAACAAGGAGGAGGGTAAAAGCAAACTCCTCACAATCGAGGTAGACAACCGATGCCTAGAGGCAATTAAACGTCGTAACTGCCTCATCAATTATAGATTTGGTAGCATACCCGTGCACGTGCACAGTAGGAAACCAAGAAAGGATACTTCAAAGGACACATCGATTGGTAAGCCTACTGAGGTCCCCGAAGGGATCGCGGAAGCCATAGAGGCTGAAAGGACAGGACCAAGCAAGGAAGTGGTACTGCTGCCCACAGAAGAGGAGAATCTGCACCACCTTGATCCGGGTCTTTTAGAGCTCAAGTCGGACAGCGAAACGGAGGGAATTGCTATTGACGGGGAGGACGGTAATGCTCCGACATTGGAGAAGAGTTCCAAGCCCTAGCGCAGCCGATAGCCAGCACTAAAATAATCCAGGTAAAAACTGCATCTGCTGTAATTGCAAGGGCAAGTTCCAATAATAACAATGGAATAGTGCTGGCTCAAGAACCCTGGGTGTACCAGGGGCAGATTCGCAGCTTGCAAAGAGGAAATATGCAGGTAATCTGCTATTCCTCTTGTAAGAAATCCAGAGCTTGCAACATTTTCTAAAAAAACTAAAGATACATATGCCTTTCAGAATTTGTAACTAGACACCTCGTGGGTGCCCAAGTTTTACTAGAACGCGGGGGAAGAACTCCAGGCGCAGTCGTGCCATCAGAGTACTTCCCAGGAGATTAGAGCTGGAACCCAGTAGTCGTTAGCATGGCAAAGTTCTGCGAGAGGAGGGTACTACCACTTCTTCTTGACTGCGATGCTCTCCATGGGGTCTGGACAAGCAGCGACATTAGTCGAAGAGTTCCCTCTAGAATTCGTTTTCAGTCATAGGTACATAATGTAAGGAACACACCAACATTCATGACCAGCATTAGACAAGATCATAGAATAAATAGATGCGGCATTGAGGCCAGCTTGGAAGTAAATAGAATAATAAGGAATCCCTGGAAAACAGACTGCACAAGACAATCGAGTGACAACATGACTCATCTACAAGGAAGTGGTGACATCAGGAGGGTAATAGAACTACAAGCAGTGGTGGAAAGCCTTAATCCGATCATCATGTTGGATGGGGATTTGAAAGCCTGGAGATTGCACCCAGATCAGGCATCCGATAGAGCCAAATGGCGAAGCCGATCACGACGAGCCGACCCCGCTTGTGAACGGGACAAAGGCTGAAGAAAAAGAAGAAGAAGCAGTGGTGGAAAGCCTGAACGGAAGGAATCATCATTAACGTATATAAGGCCAGTTGTCCGGCTAAGACAGTCTAGTCATTAAGGGACGAGCACTGGTGGAACAGGGATCTTGCCAGAATTAAAAAGGAGGTGCGAAAACTCTTACACCAGGCGAAATAAACCAGGCACTAGCAAAGGTACACAAGGGCACTGACGGCCTATAGCAACACAATCAGGGATGCAAAATGAAAGAGTCTCTGGAAATTCTGTGAAGGAATAGGACAAACCAATGTGACGATGCCTTCTGTCTGTCTGAAGAAGGAAGATGGGACATTTACCGAGAAAAGAGAGAAGATGACAGGGGGGAGGGGGTGAATTGGAAACCGGCGAAGTTGTGTGCTCGGAAGCTAGAGTAAGATGGGCAGTGGGCACTTTCAAACCATTGAAATCACCCGGAGTAGATGACATTTTCCCATCACTACTAGAGAGACCTCCCTTCTAAGAGCGGTGAGAGGCAGATGTCAGGTATGCTGACTGTTTTAACTTTTCCGTTAAAGGAAAATTTTCAAAAATATAGGGAGGATAGGTTTGCTAAAAGCGAAGACGGCTTTACAGTTTCGTACCAACGCAAAGGCAACCCGTCAGACGCTTCCTCACCTCTGCCCTGGGAGCGGCATGACTGAAACGGTTCATAGATGTTAATCGCTCCATTATATAATTCGGAGAACATAGCATGATTGCAAATTATATTGTGCATAAATCCGAAAAAGCTTGGCCAGGGTTGAACTATTTTTTTTGAGAATTGAGCGATCATAAGTCCGCATCCACTTAATGTCGAGTGGGACCAAATGGGGAACAACTCACTCCCTTTCTTTTTTGATCCACGGACCCCTCGTTTGGGGACGGTACGGTACGAAGCCGTAAAACCGAAACAGTAAAAAAACCTTCAACCTTCACAGCTTCAACCTTTCCACCAAGTTTCATCTCAAAAGGGTGTAACCATTTTTCAGAAAATCTCGTAACAAATAAATAGAGCGCCAAATAGACGTAACAGAGAAGGAAATTCAAGGCCGTTTTGTTGCTGGAGGAGCTTAGCGGAGGATGAAAAGGGAATGAAAAGAGAATAATTTTGTCCAAAATATTATCCTGTCTAAACACTACCCTGCCAATATCGAAAATGTAACCATGTTTAGGCGTAGATTACCAGGCCCTTTCGTGGACCTTACTTCTCGTAGATGAACCGGTGGTCAAGCATCAAAAATCGCATGTCAGCGAAGAGTGTCGGTAGTACGTAGTGATTATCAGGCAATGTACATCGCAATTGGTGAACCACTCAGTGAAATAATCCCTCACCTGAAGAGACCACATTTCTGGAGGTATTGCTGTGGAATGCCGAGTTTATTAAAAAGACTGCAGATAAGGGTTCACAGATTGTCTAACAAACGTATCCAGCATGTAATGCCAAGATGCAAGATTAAAAGCGCAACCCTAACCGCTGGTAAAATGCCAAAATAGCGAGAAGCCATAAGGAGTACCTTAGCAGCACCAAAGAAGTACACCATATGAGCGACTCCTTTGCCGAAAACATCGTATGAGGTAACATACATAATTGCATGGTGACCCCGGTAGATATTGTAGCCAATGATACGCGTCAGTTGCATGGAAAGCAACAAAGAAACATAAATAAACAAACAGAGTAAATGACTCCGTGACATACAGCATGGGATCCTGCACCTTTTTTTTTTTGAGGAGGTGGAAATCTTCAAAAGACACTAGTCTGGACACACCAGCGTGTGGGATTTTTACCCCCTAAAACCTCCCTGCCCCGCCTGCGGAACCACCTTATTTACATCATGGGGCGGAATCAGCTCACTCTAGCTTAATCCCATTTCCTTCTTTCCTCTGCCTTTCGCAATTTATCTTGAATAGCATTTTCGGCACCAGATTTTCTGGTACCAGCACCTCTCCTAGAGTCTTCTCTAGATTCCTCCTTTCTTCCACAAATCTCGCACAGTGGAAGAATATATGCTCTGGGTCCTCTGGGACTCCATCACAATTTGGACAGTCGGGTGAGGTCTCCAATTTAAACCTGTGAAGGTATTGCAGATATCCTCCATAATCCGTGAGAAACTGGATGAAATTATAACTAATCTCACCGTGTCGTCTCTCCAACCACTCCTTGATGGCAGGAATGAGCCTGTGAGTCCACCGACTCTTTCCCGAGCATTTCCACCGCTCTTGCCATCTATTTATGGATCTCTCCCTCTCAGCGTTCTTCGTCTGCAATAAGGGAGAGATTGGCTTCGCATGGTATATATTCGCCATCTCATCTGCCAAGATGTCAATCGGCATCATTCCAGAGAAGACAAATGCTGCATCATCTGAAACAATCCTGAAGGCAGAGCATACCCTCAGAGCTTTCCCCCTGTAGACTGCATTCAGTTTGCTAGTATTAACTGTCATCCGCAACGCCTCGCTCCAAACTGGGGTCGCATAGAACACGATTGAGGTCACCACCCTAGCTGTAAGCAACCTAGAGGTATGCCGTGGCCCTCCCACGTTCGGCATCATCCTCGCCAGGGCCATACTAGCAGTGGAAGATTTATCACAAACATACTGTACGTGTTGCTTATAGCTGAGCTTCCTTTCTATCACCACCCCCAAGTATTTGATGGTCGGCTTGGAAATGATGATATGATTCCCGATTCTAACACAGGCGTAATTTCTCTTCCGGCGCTTCGTGATGAGGGCCGCTTCTGTTTTTTCCTCCGCAAGCGTCAAACCAGAGCTCTCTAACCAGCATTTGACAGCACAACCAGCGCTATGTCGTCAGCGTAACCCACCACAGTGACTTCCTCCGAAAGGGGAAGATTAAGTACATCGTTGTACATGATGTTCCACAGTAGTGGGCCTAATACGGAGCCCTTTGGGGCACCCGCGGAAACAACGTAATCCTGGAGTCCGTCATCGCTGTCATACCAGAGTTTCCTTTCAGTTAGGTAACATAGCATAGCAGCGAGATAGGCGGGAATACCAACCTTCGCTAGGGATTTACGTATTAGATTCCAATTGGCCGAATTGAATGCATTTTCACGTCCAAAGTTACTACCACGCAATATTTGCTGGTACTACCCTTTCCGTGGATTGCATCTTCGGCCAAGCCAGTAACCAATTTGATGGCATCAATAGTTGATCTGGCTTTTCGGAACCCATACTGTCGATTTGAAAGGCCGCCTTGGCTCTCAACAACCGGGAGTAATCTATTATAGATTACCCACTCTAACATTTTCCCCACCATGTCCAAAAGACATATGGGTCGGTATAACGATGGCTCACCTGGAGGTTTACCAGGCTTAGGCAGAAGTACCAACTTCTGTAGTTTCCATGCCGTTGGAAATATTCCCTCGGACATGCACGCTTCAAACAACCCAGCGAACATGTCCGGCCTGGATTTCACGGCAAGCTTAAGGGCCTTATTCGGTACTCCGTCCAGGCCCGGCGCTTTATTGTCTCCTATTCTACCGCAGATCTCCAGCAGCTCGTCTCTGGTGAATGGCGGGATTGCCGTCACAGTCAGAGGTGGTTGGAATGTGTCGGTGCTCTCCTCTTGCTGGAGGAATAACCCCTGGATGATTTTCAACAAGAGGGTGGGACACGTGATCTGCGGAGATGAACGGCCTCTAAATCATCCTATCAGAATTCCATAAGCTCTCCCCCACGGGCTTACGTCCGCTTCTGAGCAGGGCTCCTTAAAGCATTTCCTCTTGCTTCGCTGAATGGCGAGCTTGAGGGTTTTGCGGGCTGCCTTGTAGGCACACTCTTTCTGCCCTTGATCGACTCTACCTACCGCCCTCTGAGCCGATCTTCTGGCTCGGTGGCAGGCTGATCGAAGACCGGTCAGTTCATCATTCCACCAGTAGTTTGGTCTTCTACGGGGGAATGAGCACCTCGTAGGCATGGACGCGTCACATGCTTTCGCGATGCATTGAGCCAGATGGTCGGCTCTTTATCAGGTTGATTTAACCACACCTCTATGAAGGTCTGCTCATCCACAGATTTTGCAAACCAGCCTGAAATCTTTTTCGGTTTCGAGCATGATAGCTCATTGCCCTGAGGCTCGACACATGTCTCAAAGAAGATTGCCTGGTTATCGCTGTAGGGATCATGCACCTAATCGTTACTGGACATAAGACACACTACCTCGACGATTACATACCTTCTCATGGTGAGTCCTGTAAGAAAGATCCTCTAGGGAACCTAAAGCTAAATGGTCATCTCCTAGCCGGGGTATGACTAATGTACCGAGGACTGAATGATCACAGGGGTTGAGATGTGAGCGTTGCAGGAAGGGCTCTGGATATCAGGCGACTGACAGCTAGCTTCAACTAGCCTTATCTTGGCGAACAGGAGCTCTGCTGAGATTGACTTACTTTCCCAGATGAAACAAAGACCTTGGCAACCAATTACTATAAAACTGAAATTTAAACCCTGAGTTCATTAATGGAGAACCTGAATCTAAACTCAGATTGACCACTCATTCGATGGAGGATCAAAGTGATGAGGACCCAGCTTTTAATAGACTAGCCGAAGCAGACCCCCCGAGCTATGATTTGACGCAGTTCTTAACTGGGCACGATGGGTACAGGTAGTAGCTCTACGACCCTAGATTTTTTAGAAATAGGACACTACGTTAACAACTAACTGTCTTGATCGCAACGACCTTACGTGCCGCTTAACATTACATATAAATCAAAACTAATAGAGCCTTTTAACGATCTTGTTTCAACTCAATTCCGTCATGAATGAAAACTCATAAAATTCAAAATCACTCATAAATCACCATGAAATCAATTAAAATGTAATTATTCATGTATCAATTGCATTGATCGAATTTGTAGTCGATATTCCAAATAAAATTAGAATTACAAATCTTTAGCTTGTTACTTGCAGGCGCATGAAAGATCGCAGATATGCAGATACATAGGTATTGGGTACGTGCCAGTTTTTCCAGCTGAATGGCATAGACATTCAGATTCAGGCGCACGAAAGATTGGCTTGGTAGATCACCTCAATGGGTATGCGCGAAGGTTAGTCATGTTATTCATGTAGTATTCCACATGGGTTGTGCTGGTTCGCTAAATATGTAGATTCATGTCGTTCTTGGATCTGACTCATTGCAGTCATTCATAAAAATGCTAGCGAATGTCGAAAGAAACACATGTGCCAAGAAACGTTTGGTCTTGAATTCCCAGATGGATAATTGAAAGATACGGGTTCAAACTACAACTAGATATCCATTATAATAAGCTTAGCACCATTCGCCAAAAGTTCGGTATTGCTGACTAACTTACCAATATCTTTTGAGACGAAGTTTAATGAGATTGAAAAAAGACTCCATTGGTTGACCCAATTGGCCCTCAATAGTTTACCCAACAATCACATCACCAACGGCGCAACAAATGGTATTCAGTCTAGGCCTGCCTTAATAAGGAACTCCAGACATCCCGGTTTTGCGCCGAAGTCCACCAATTCAATATCCCTGAAAGCTGTCAGGCGTCCTGACCTACGCCATCGCTCCATCTTAGGCAGGGTCTGCCTCGTCTTCTTTTTCTACCGCTGACTGGCTCTGCTTACACCTCGCCGGCGACTGCAGCCAACAAAACTGGCGCCATACCTAAGTCGCCCCGGTCGACTAATTCTAATTCTCTGCCTCGATCTGCCTCGCTTAATTCCAGTGTGTCCATAAAAGATGGTATCAACCCGCCTAGCCTACTGAAAAATCCTCCATCCGAGGGACAAGTTCCCTACGCAACATCGGATGCGCTACGAAGTTCTGGCGTTTATCCTACAGTCGCTACATTAGCACCACCGCACGCTTCCTCCTGTGTATCATCGACGCCCGCCACCGCTGAACCGCAGGCTCTTCCGACCTCATGTCGTCCGAACGGCCCCCAATTGAACGTCGCCTCGCCACCGAAACAGTTGTTCGTGTCAAGGCTAGCGTACTCCACTACGCCCGACGAAATTCTGACCTATATCAGAAGCAAAAGCAACTCAACTTTGTCACCTCTTTCCTGTGTGAAGCTGACGAAGGATGGCTCTCCTGACCGAGTGATAGCTTCCTTCAAAGTGACATATCCCCATGACTTCGATGCTATCGTCCAATCCTCCTTTTGGCCACAGGGGGTCTTCGTTAAGCCTTATCAGAGGTCTAAGATTCGTCAAAATTTCCGGCCCGCCCGCCTGCCTCGCCGAACTTGAATGATTCCAATAACTTTACGCTATTTTATCAAAATGTAAGGGGTCTAAGGACCAAGCTGTCGGATTTCAAACTGTCTGCCTTAGCATTCCAACATCATGTCATCTGCATTTCTGAAACCTGGCTGGATGACAGGATTTTAGATTCTGAGCTCCTCGAAGGTTACTCTGTCTTTCGTTGTGACAGAGACTGCGTTGCGCTTGGCAAGACAACTGGCGGAGGTGCCCTAATAGCTGTTAAATCCCCTCTCCGTGCCAAAATCATCTTTTCCTCCTCCTCCTCCTCCTACGATTCTGTTACCATACGTGTCCTTCCGCCAAACGTATGTCCCTTTATCATATCGTGTGTATATTTTCCCTGCCTAAGCCCGCCTTCTCTGTACGAGGATTTCTTCGACAGATTATCAGAGGCCCTAACCGTTTTGTTTCCCTCACTTCCTTTCATCCTCTGTGGTGACTTTAATCTTCCTATGCTCTCCTGGCCCGTTACACCTGGCCTTCCCTCCCTCCCTAATAACTCGACCCACCCTTCCCTTCCTCTATCCACTTTCATGTACACCTGTGGGGCCCTCCAATTTAACCTTTCTAGAAACCACTTAGATCGCACTCTTGACCTTGTCCTCTCTAACCTTCCTGTACGTTATCTTTCCCAATCCCTTCATGCTCCGTCTTACGTTGCCCCTGACGCCCATCATCCTGCTCTCGAGTTCGATGTTCAGATATCCCGACTCCACTCTCCTGTCGCTCGCAAGCCTACCAAGTTCAACTTTTGTAAGGCGAACTTCGAAGGTCTGAACTCAGCCCTGGCGTCAATCAATTGGGTCCCCCTGCTCTCTCCATTTACATGTGACCAAGCACTCAACACTTTCTATACCATTTTATCTGATCTTCTTCCGTGTTACGTTCCCTCCTCTCCTAAGTGCTTACGCTCTTACCCCGTCTGGTTCACCACTGAAATTCACAAAAAACTACGTCAAAAACAGACTGCGAGAAAGAGGTTCCTGTCTTCTAGAAATGTTGCTGACTTAGTTTTTTTCAAATCCCTTCGTTCCTCGGTCAAATCTTTAATACGTAAGTCCAGACAGGAATATTTGTCCAGCGTGGAAGACTCACTAAAGCGCGGAAATCTGAAACCTTTCTGGTCCCACATTCGCAACTCCCGCTGCCCCACCCAGTTATCCCCTCCGTCCATTAAATTCTCTGGCTTCTCAGCTAACTCCCCCCAACGATCTTGTAATTTACTCTGCCGCTACTTTTCGTCAGTCTATGTCCCTCCTCCTTCCTCCGAATCCCTCCCGATAGTAGATGTAGCCTGCCCCGCATCGCCTACCATTCCCCTTCTTACTCCTATCCTTATCGAATACCTCATTGGCGAACTTGATGCCAAGGTCGAACCTGGCTACGATGGTCTTCCAAACCTCTTTTTGATCAAAACTGGTAAGTCCATCTCCCTTCCCCTATCTCTTATTTTCAACAAAAGCCTTGAAGAGAATCATTTTCCCAGCTTGTGGAAAGAGGCTCTCATTATCCCCATTCACAAAAGTGGCGATCGTTCGCTTGCCGAAAATTACCGCCCCATTTCCCTCCTCTCCTCCTGTTCCAAAATCCTGGAAAGATATGTCAGCGACTGGTTGTCCGCCCACTTTGGCCAACACATAGTGAAAGAACAACACGGCTTCGTTAAACGTAGGTCTACTGCCTCCAACCTGCTCGAATTTACCAACTTTGTCGCCAAATGTCTAAATTCACGGCAAGAAGTGCATACCATTTACACTGACTTCGCGAAAGCCTTCGACACTGTAAATCACAAGATACTTCTATCCAAACTCTCGTCCCTAAATGTTCCCATACCACTGGTTTTATGGCTTGCCTCTTACCTTTCCAACCGATCCTGCCGCGTCTCTTTTGACGGTTGTACTTCCCGCTCCTTCTCCCTCTCTTCTGGCGTCCCACAGGGGTCTATTCTGGGTCCTTTGCTATTTTTATTTTTTATTAACGACCTTCCTCCCCTCCTTACTTGTCCCTGTTTGCTCTATGCAGACGGCCTTAAGCTGTTTTCCGCTATATCGTCGCCTATGGACTGTGTTTCCCTTCAGAATAACCTGGACACTCTGGTTCGTTGGTGCTCGACTAATGGTTTAGCGCTAAACGTCAGAAAGTTTCACTCTATGTGCTACTCCCTAAAATCCTCACCGACTTCCTTCTCCTACTCGCTTAACGGACATTCCTTATCCTGCTTAAATTCCACTCAAGACCTCGGAGTCACTTTCGACAATAAGCTGCGCTTTGACACCCATTGCCTCGATGTTATCAATCGAGCAGCAAAATTGTCAGGCTTTATTCTTCGCTCCTCCTCTGATTTTGACTCCATCCAACCCTCCTTAGCTCTCTTCAATTCCCTTGTGAGGAATACCCTCGAGTATTGCTCCGTGATCTGGTCACCCACTCGTACTGTGATTGTCTTGCCCTTGAAAATGTGCAACGTAAATTCACCCGTTCTCTCTTCTTTAAGAAAAGCTTCCCTCGTGTGGATTACCCCTCCCGCCTCCGCTTTCTAAACCTTCCCTTCCTACAACAACGTAGATCCTATCTGGATCTATGCACATTCTTTAAACTTTCCTCGGGCCTGATGGACTGCTCCGCCGCTGACGAGATCACCAGCCGTCCTGCGTCTTATAACACACGTAGCGCAGATATTTTCATCGTGCTCTTCGCAAGGCTCGAAGCCTACTTTCATTCCCCGATTCCTAGGCTTTGCCGAAATAATAATGCAGAACAGTTTGGTCCTTTTAACTTCCCTACTTTAAGTAGTTTTAAACGTAGGATAAGTTTTTTGCTTTCTCCTCCTCCTGAGGACAATAATTAATTGGAATTCTCTCTGTTTGTTGTCCGGGAATTAAATAAATAAATAAATAAATAAATATTGCCCTTATAGACTTTCGAGGTGGGATCATCCTCATCTATACGGATTAAGTGACCCGCCCACCGTAACCTATTCAGCCAGATTTTATCCACAACCGGACGGTCATGGTATCGCTCATAGATTTTGCCATTGTGTAGGCTACGGAATCGTCCATCCTCATGTAAGGGGCCAAAAATTCTTCGGAGGATTCTTCTCTCGAACGCGGCCAAGAGTTCGCAATTTTTCTTGCTAAGAACCCAAGTTTCCGAGGAATACATGAGGACTGGCAAGATCATAGTCTTATACTCACCCCTTAAGGGGCATAATACACCAAACTTGTCTCGAATCACACCTCAATAACCAAGCCCTATGGAGAGCATAGTATGCACTCAATAGCAAGGCATGAATCCTTTTTTTTTTTTTTTTGTGCGTACGCGAAGGTGGAAAATCTTAGAAAGACACGTCCGCCGCAGCTCCGCCGCCCGAACGGCGGAACAACAGCGGGCGCGTGTGGGATTCACACCCACTAAAAACCACCCCCGGTCTCTCCAGCCCCAGCCCCGCGGGACCACCATTGAGGTATTACTTCGCGGGGTAGGTTTGCTCTTAGGCACTCATTCTACTCCTATTTGCAGCTTTCCTCCTTCTTTGTTCTTTCAGCAACTCCTCCTGCATTTGGATGATTGCGGAGCTAACCGCAAGCCACTTCTCCTCGGACTCCAGCATCTCAGTAACCAAGCTCTCCGGGGTCCCGCTCCTGCCCAGCACCTGGTTTAAGCTCCTTCTCTCCATCGCAAATCGTGGGCAGTGAAACATCACATGCTCTGGATCCTCCGGTATGCCCTCGCATCTGGGACAGTTCGGAGAATCATCCAACCCAAAGCGGTGCAGATACTGCCTGTAGCAACCACCGTGTCCCGTGAAGAACTGGGTAATGTGGTAGTTGGTATCCCCATGTTTTCGCTCAAGCCATGAGCCTGTGCGTCCAACGACCTTTCGCAGAATCGTCCCATCTGCGTTGCCAGAGATCAAGCGACTCTGACCTTGCCGCATTTCTACGCTGTGCATGCCCCTCCATATGTCTTGCATTGTGCAGGACACTCATTTCTTTGGCCAGAATGTCAACCGGGATCATGCCTGCCACCACCAATACTGCCTCATCTGATGTCGTTCTAAAAGCACTGCAAACCCTCAAAGCCATCCGCCGGTAAACCGAGTTCACCTGCTTCCGTCTCTGAGAGTTTGCAAGCGCCTCTGCCCACACAGGCGACGAGTAGAGCAGGATGGAGCGCACCACTCCGGCTAGCACCAACCTCCGGCAATGTTTCGGCCCACCAATATTTGGCAATATTTTTGCAAGTGCCGTTGTGGCACTGGCTGCCTTTTGGCATGCATACTCTAGGTGCTCCCTAAAACTCAATTTGGTGTCAATTATTACCCCCAGGTATTTGATAGCCGGCTTTGATACGACCGTATGTCCACCGACCTCCACTTTTACAGTATTATTTTTCCTGCGTTTCGTTATCAACACCGCTTCCGTTTTCGCGTCCGCCAAGGTCAGCCCGGCCTTTTCTAGCCAGGACTTTACCGCTCTCACTGTTTCCATTGCGCAAACCTCCACATCTTCTGGGTGTTTTGCTGCAACAACCACAGCTAGGTCATCAGCAAAGCCGACAATCGTAGTCCCCTCTGGGACGGGAAGAGCAAGCACCCCATTATACATGATATTCCACAACAGGGGACCAAGTACCGATCCCTGTGATACCCCGGCTGTGACAATGTACTCTTTGGGGCCCTCATCCGTCCCATACCAGAGAGTCCTCTCTGAGAGGTAGTTTTCCACCAAATTCGCTAAGTATCCGGGGACACCTATGTCAGCCAACGCCCGTTTAATTCTATTCCAGTTGGCCGAGTTGAATGCGTTTTTGACATCCAACGCCACCACGGCACAGCAGCCGCCAGAAATCAGTGCAGCTTTTGCCAGGTTTACCACCATGCCAATTGCGTCCACCGTAGAGTGGGCGCGTCGGAAACCAAACTGGCGTTCCGACAAACCATTGCTGCCTTCGACGATGGGTAGGAGTCTGTTGTAGATGACTCTCTCCATCATCTTCCCCATTGTATCCAACAGGCAGATAGGACGATACGACGCTGGGTTTCCAGGTTGCTTGCCAGGCTTCGGAAGCAACACCAACTTTTGCTTTTTCCACTGGGCAGGGAATATTCCTTCTTTTAGGCACGCCTCGAAGGTGTTGGCGAAAAGGTCGGGCCTAGTCTTCACTGCCAGTTTCAAAGCTCGGTTGGGGATGCCATCCAAACCTGGGGCCTTGTTGTCACCGAACCTACCACAAGGCATGAATCTAACACACTATCTTGCATCTACTGTCGCAGGTCTAGCTAGATAATCAGCCTGAGATTGCACAATTGCTTTTAACACTCTAGGGATGACCAAAGTCAGGACCGTATTGTCAACACAATTTTTAACATAATGCGGAGTTTTACAATAAAGTCGTGGTTGGATTCTGCCTCAAAGTTTTCAGCATACCATGTGAGTAACAGTTTCCCAGTGACACCAAACGAAAGTACTCTTCCAGCCACTTAGTCTCTGACTTACCATCAGGGATACTTCCCCGGGTTACAGAATTATTCCAGTCTCCAATTAATATCATGGTAGATGAGCAGCCGATGTCACTTCCCCATCGACAATTAACGAACATCATAGAAATGAACCACGACAAATACACCTGCGCTCATTCGGGCCCCGAAGTTTTTAGTCAATCCTGGTTTACCCTAAGAACCAACATATGGTGAAATCAAGGCATTCGCCAAAACGAAGGGCAAATACTCTGAAATCTTCAAATTTTCAACTAGATGCTAAAACAACATTCTCATTGTGGCTTTGACAAGGTGATACCTCGAAAAAACCAAAAATTTTGACTGACGGTTTCGTCCAGGGCAGAGGCTGCTCATCAGACGCTGCCTCACCTTTGCCCTGGGAGCAGCGTGACCGAAAGTGCCAACAGGTGGAAAGACGCTCCCTTTTATCATCGCAAAAGCACGACCTGTTGGCACTTTCGGTCACGCTGCTCCCAGGGCAGAGGTGAGGCAGCGTCTGATGAGTTGCCTCTGCCCTGGACGAAAGCGTCAGTCAAAAAAAAAAAAAAATTTTGATTTTTTCGATTTTTAATGCTTGGAGTGCTACGCTCCAAACTAGGGATCCATGAACTAAAAAACGTGGGAGTAAGTTGCTCCTCATTTAGTCCGTTCCACCATCAAGTGGATGGGGACTTAGGATCCCGCAGATCCTAAACAACAAGGTGATACCTTTTCAGACCCAACGCTAATTGAACAATTCCTGCACCAAACCTGCTCATGAAAAATGTATGATGAAACCATTGCAAAGAAATCTGCTACATTTGCAGAGACAAACAGTGGACTGCAGGATAGACTGGCATGGAATATGGAGCCAACTTCCCTATCTTTAGGTGTGATATGTGGCTCCCTAGGAGCTCTCGTCCACCAAGATCATTAGTAGGTGGTGGCAGCCACTCCTTATACGAGGTGATCCGCGTATAAATGTTTTGGAACTAGATCCAAGACAAATTTTCTCCCTTTTGAGAAGGCCAAACGATTGTGATGGATGGTGGTTGCGAAAGGGAAGCGGATGCGTAGGCATGATATTTGGTCTGATTTATCTGAGACAAAAATGTTATGTCCTTTTGGAAATCCATGGAGGGATTACAACTTGCGATTCTAGGAAAAGTTTGGAATATCTTGATTATCTAGCTGGGCAGTGCAGCCTCCCTCTCTCTCTTCTTGATGTCCTCAGATATCCCACAGTGTCTCTGCCTTTCTCACTAAAGGAGCCGGTTTGCTTAAGTACAGGTGTGCCTCTGACCCTAGTGCTGACAACATCGCTTATCAATATGTACGCTGGTTGGCGCTTGATCCTCTCTTGGCTTTGCTACAGGGGCTTAAATTCATCTGGTGCAATTTGATCCTGCTGCATAGCCATGGAGATCGTCTACTGCCACATCGTTGCCACTGGAATTATTCCAAAAAAGTCCCAAAAAATGTATAGCTTCCGAGCGCTTTCAACGGGGCAAATTTACAACGGCCTTAACAGATCACGAATCGCACCATACCGGCCCAATTGTCTGGCCTTGATCCCCAGATCGTACCACTGAAAAAAACGTTCGGTGCCTCTCATTTGCCCGCATTGGATGGTGTCCTAAGGTGGAAAGACGTCAAACGGGGCAGCAACCCTCTCGTCCGAATCAAAAGCAAGTGGATGATGGGAAATCTCCAGGTGGTGGCATCGGGAAAGGCTAGATTCACATTGACTTATCCTGAACTGCAGGCTTATATAGGCCACCAAATCCGAGAATGCACGGAGGTCTATCTGAAGTGGCTTCGGCCGCGAAACTATACCATGGGGGATACCATGATGACATGGGAGCCGGGGTAGCTCTATGAATTTACATGTATTTTCAGCCCGGGTATTAGCGGTTGGACCACATGGGGGCTGTGATTACATCCAAGTGGAAAAGAGACCTTCGGGCCCCACACGTGTAATTGCGTTAAGTCAATTTACCAGTATGAATGCTGAGTTACGGATTAAGTCCCCGCGACAGGTACTCACGCAAAACCACCAAGAGGTAACTATCTATACATCAACATCATACCATCTAACTTTTCGGACCACATTATCGATCTTCCTTTTTGATCTCCTGTCCTGTTATACCGCTTCTTCTCTCATATGGTCGACATTTTCTCCAACTTGATTCACAACGGAGTTTTATAAAATACATTCGCCTTCACCCCACTCGATCTCCTCCGACTTCTATTAATTTAGCTGTTTCACTATTAATTCTTCACAAAATCGAATGGCCTGCGTTTTTAATCCCTTCCGGGTTTACCTCCTCGCCCCTTGGCTCCTTTTACACTGCTCAAGGTGCAACCTCTTCGAAGTCACTTGTAGTTCCTCCCCCAGTGCTCAGAGGTGGCGGTGAGGAAGACGGGGCGGCAACCCTGTCGGCGAAACCAAAACCAAGTGGCTGAGGAGAACCTCCATAGTGGTGGCACCGGGAGACGCTGTACTCACTTTGGTTGGCCGGCCGTGATGCCGTAGGCGAATGCACCAAAGGCCTAATCAGGGCGATCAGACCCGAGTCTGCACGAGGGCTCATCTGAAGTGGTAATTGGCCACAAAACCTTACTAGGGGTATACTGGTACCATGGGAACCGAGGTAGCTCCTGGACTCTCATACTTCGGGTGAACTCCCGTTGTATGTGAGTACAGCTCGGTTATTTGCGGTAGGCCTTCTAGTGGGAGTTTCATGGGGGCTGTGGTTATGCTCAAGCAAACCCCCCCCCTCCAATCCAGGTTGTTATGGAGTGGGGAGTAACTGACTGCTTTCGAACGGAGCCTTATTGTTACATGGTCGCTTCAATGAGTAAAATTTACCTTACGTGCTAAGGGGGGCTATGGCACTGTGGACCTCCCACCCCCATTCTCGAGAAATATATGGGTAGCCTACAAAAAAAACCTAAAAACACTAACAAACAAACGGGACCCCGTACCGCAGACAAACTGGCCCACCAGGCGGAGACACATCTCTGCAGTACAGAGAACCAGGTGGCTGGAACCAAAAAAGGGAAAATTGGAAAGTGAAGCAATGAAGCCAAGGTCAAGCTCAACAGCACCTGCTCAAAAAACAGCGATCAATAACAGTTCGTCTGAGATCAGTATATCAAACTCAAACCAGAAAGAAGGCTCACGACAGACCTAAGCCTTCAACATTAGAACCAAGAAAGCAGGAACCAGTGGAGATCAGTCCAAAAGAAATGAATGCTCCCAACAAACCCTAACCCTAACCAAAGAGGAAGTAAATCATGGGTAGCTCAGGAGTGAAGGCAGGAGCCAGAGGGCCCGCCGTTACCTATGCTTGTGTTGTCAATAGCATTCGACTGTCCATACTGATAAATTATTTCTAGAGCAAATTCTCACTCGTGAGGAGCAAGAAATTATCCAAAACCTTGTCATCAGGCAGTTATACAAGGAATGGAGTACAAAGCTTGTGTTCACTGACATAGGCTTTCGACCAGGTTCTACACTAGCTGGAAGAGAGCAGAATGATCAACATGTGCTGAATCATGTATCAAAAGTACATGGTGATAGTGTACCTTCCTAAAGCCGAGCTAGAGAAAGAGGAACTTCTGGGCCTTCTAATTACTCAAAATAATGATCTCCATACGGGATTATGTAGTCTTCTGAAGCAAGGTAAGGGTAAGGGCAAACTTCTCACGATCTAGGTAGATGACCAATCCTGAACCTGAAGGTAATCAAACGACGAAACTCTCGATATCTCCGGAGGAACCGCGGAGACCGGTGAGGGGGAGAAGATAACTTAGCCCTAGATCTTCTAGAGCTCAAGGCAGACAAGATATGCAAGAACGCGCCATGTTGGAGGAGGAGGATGACATTCCGACAGGCCCTTGACGCATTGGTATAGTCGGGGTGAATTGCCCGCTCCTTCCGAACAATCGACTCTTCCTACCCGTTGACTGATACTGAGATGCCACATAAACGCAATCAACTCAGCGAACCCTTACCTCAACTCACAATTGAAGGAGTGTACTAATCTGGCACTTGTAGAATGCGAAGATATTTCAACAGAATCACAGGTAAACTAGGCGGACCACTGACACTTCTCCACTTGAAGGGGCGATAGTCGTCTTTTCAAGGCCAGAGAGATTCTACGTTACGCAACGAAAAATATACTTCCTCTCCTGTAGTGTAGGTCATCCACACAGTCTCGTTTTCGTATTGTTTTCATCCAGGTAAGGCTGGTACCAAGTGTCAAATATTTTGAAGTACTTCTCGACTCCAAGTTAACATGAAAGCACCATATCTAAGAATAATACCAAAAATTCTGCAGATTGCTCTGGTGCTGGAATGGCTGGCATATGCAGTCAATGTGAAGAGCAGGAAGAGACGGCCCTGCCCCTTCATATGCAGCTGCCCCGCCTCTTCAGACCTCAAACGAAGATACCTTGGTAAGGTTTTCTTCAACGAAGAGTCTGCGTATTCTCTGTCTCTTGAAAATGCTCTCAGATTCGCGAAAGGCTGCAAACGCCTTAGGCGAAACGCCGATGAATAGGCGATCTCCTGAGATAGCACACTGGACCTAGTAAAGGTCTGAGTGTTTGGAGCTGCGCCTCGCTCATGAAAAGACTAGTAGGGCCTTAACAGGACACTGCCCCTTAAACTACCACATGGAAAAAATCGGGAGTAGTGGTCTCGGCCATATGCAGTCAATGCTGTGATCCAAGAAGGATCTTCGAGTCCCAGTTCTGGAGCCTGAGAGACCCATTGTCGATTGGTAGAGTGATGCCAGAAACTTTCTCCCAACCGTCATATTTCCCCAAGCTGGTTGATGCACTACTCCTATTACACACCGATTGGTTCGCGCTAATAATAAAGTCAAAGGATAACTCACGTCTTCCGTTGATTTCAGAAATCTCCTTGGGTCCCTGTCGCAGCCTATAGGGTTGCCGTCTTTTCCACGATGCCGGGCGTCTGCCTCTCGTAGAAAAACCGGAAAATGTATTACTTTTTTTTATTATCCCATCAATGCCAGGAGCTTTTCTGGGCCTTCATGGCTGACTTTACATCTTCCAGTATTTAATAATTAATTTTAATTATTCAAAAAATCGTTTACAAACGTATATAATTTATATTTTCAAGCTATATCACAAAAAGAAACTAAACTAATTATTTGAACTAGACCCGTCCATTTAAAAAACTCAATCCTCTTCGGTTGCAGCCCAATCAACCTCGACTCGCGGCTTACCTGGTTGATTCATAAGCGTAAGGTCATGATGCAGTGCTTGATTTTCTTCAGTCAATAGATCTATTTGTTTCTGCAGTGATTGTATTTCCAATTTGTGCTTCTTTTCCATTTCTTCGATATCCTGAAAGAAAAAGAAAACAATTTTTGGCAGCAGACAACGAGGATCCAAATCGGTGAGCTAAAAGCGAAGAAGCAAGGGTTGATCTAATTATAGTACGGACGCCAGTGTCATCCATCGCTCCTCCCTATCCAGAAACTCCAGCTGCCTGACGAAGTTGCGCTACAGTGCTAAGATGCTGTCTAAGCAAAGCTCACCTGAGGCTAGAGATACCTGCCGAAAGGCTCGCCCTCTCCCTGAAATCGGCTGCGCATGAGCCTCTGAATATCTCCATCGGAGGCAGGCACAGTCAATTCCAGGCCAGAGGACCTAAGGCAACTCCTGCTAACAACAAGTGGAGATGCCGACTCAAGGAGCAAAACCGCCCTCTCAGTGTATTTTCCATCAGCTTTGCCATCCGATCAAGGAAACTGCCAATTGGCATTGAGTCAAGGGCTCTCGAGAACTTCAGGCCCCATCCGGACACTCTCTTATTTACCCGGTCGTTCGGGTAATTGCCTCCCCTAGAGAATCTGTTCAGGTCGGTAGTTGGTCTTCGATCCAAACTCGCAGATGGTGGATGCTCCAGCACGAGGGGTGGAGGTATCCTGAGGTACGATGAGGGACCCGGCGAGGCCTCATTGGATCCGGTCGCTAAAGAAGGAACCGTCCAGTGGAACCCTAAGTTACTGGATCTCTTCCCGCAGCCGCTCAATCTGCTGGACGAACGCAGAGGACCTATCAGAGTGTAAATTACGTCCGGTGTTTATCTGCCAAGAGGGGATAAGAGGTATTTTTACCTTAGCGCTGTATGGTAGGCCCTCTGAAGACGTCGAGCGGCCATTTGCCCTATAGGAATTTTGGGCACAGCTCGGGCCGATTTCAACTCCAACACCTCATCCTCCTCCAACTGTAGGCAAACAGAGGCCAGAGGAGTAGATTCATCAGCCCAAAGCTTTTTAGGAAAACAAAAGGATAGAGTTGGGAAAGTCTACGTTTTGTGAGGAATCTGATCAGAATCACAGACCTAAGCGCTCCCAGACTAGGGATGGGGTGACGGCACGGCCATCCTCCCAACTTCGACAAATCCAGTCGAAACTCAAAGCCACGATCCAAACCAGGCACCCACAAAGTTAACAAATTGCGTCAATGAATTTTAATATGTTGAGTAAATAATTTGAGCCAACTCCTCGGCAAACATTTAAAAAGTGGAGCTCCTGAGTTTCTGATGGGCAAGTGAATGGACAAAGTCCATTCTACTTCTGCATCTTCCACTCAAACACCTTTGGTAATAATATCAACCAATGCTCCGTTTTGAGCGTCAAGCTTGAACTTACAAGAGAACGTTCACTTACTGAACAAAAGCCTTTTAAGTTCGTTTAGGCATCAGAGTATTCGCCAGCGAAGGAAGCTCTGATCCTAATACTAACAAGTCCGGTGGGCGTAAACCCCAAAACATAGCAAGAATGCCACCTTTCGACCCCACCTTGGGCGTCAACTTTGTTATGTACGCAATAACTGTGACCTCAGGTTGAGCGCCAACTCTGCATGAGAGTCCAACGTTGCATCACCTTGGCACCAACACGGTCCCCAAGGTTGTCAACCAACCAAACTCCCCTTCCCTCAGGGGTCGCTAGCGATTTTTAAACGGGTCGCTTACGATACGGGGTGTGACATCCCCGAGGTGCCCGAGTAAGTAGTTCTGCCCCCTAACTGGCAGCATACCTGCGTCCTAGGTAGTAGCCTCGAGAAAGCTTCTCGGTGAAGAGCGAACCGCGAATGACCGGTACACGTCGGGACACACTGGGAGTCTCCGGAGCCGTCGACAACTCTCTGTCGGCGTCGACGGGGTGATGTTAGCGTAGCTCTGCCAAGGTGGTAGTTGCGACGTGTATCAGGAGCCAGCCCCTTCGGGACCCTGGTCGGGAAGTGTGCATTGAACCGATGTTAGTAGACCGCGTTGCCCCGAGCGAGCGCTGATCCGTGCGTGAATTCCAGGACCAGCTAAGCGTAGGTCAAGCCTCAGGGAACTGGGGTAGGGGCTGTGTCCCCGAGGGTATACCCGTTCTTGACTATTGCGGCCCGCTCCCTTGCACACGATGCGCTGGTACCTTTTTCATGGAGAATATTCTGAAAATTATAAAAAAACGACGAAACAACAGACAAGGAGGAAGAGCTGGGTGCGTTTGGGCGAAGCACAAAAATGCGTCGTTCACCGCAGCGATCAGTGAAAGAGGCAACGAGGGCTGATATACCCGATGAGACACCGGGGCGCCCAAATAAAGAGGAAACCTCATCAAGTGGCGCAACTGACCGTGCGGAGATGGCAACTCCATTACCTTGCAGTGCCCCTGTTTTGGAAGTAAGCTCAGTGAGAAACGCTAGTCCTGAGCAGATAGATTTAGACACAAATCGAGTGGAAGTGCATTCGACCGTCCTCGCTAGAGCCGAAGAGGAAAGGCTCATCAGAAAGTGCGTGTGGTGAAACGTATGCGGTCGGCAACGTTCCTTCAGCGAAACGTCAGCAAAGGCGTCAAAAACGGGCTGATGGAACTGGAGGAACTACTGGACCGCATTTCCTTTTATAGACGCACGTGGAGAGCAGTGGAAGACGATTGTAGAGCAGAAACAGTCGCACTCCCCGCTGAGAATGCTGCTTGCGTCAAACGGACCGCAGATAGCCCTCTGCAAAGTGAACAGGGGAAAAAACGGAAAGAGGACGACGTGCCTGAAGGAGACTTTATCGAAGTAGTTTCCAAGGCCCAAAAAAAGAAGACGAAAAAGGATAAAAAGAAACAACGGACTCCGTCGCCAGAGGCACGTCTGTCCAAAAACAAGGAGGCTGCCAACCCAAAGCCAGGAGCGGAAAAAACGAGGAAACGAAGAAGGACTAGACCGTCGACTTTGCTCATTAAGCCGACGGAAGGCAAGACATTTGCGGAAGTCCTTAGTGAAATCCGCTACAGGATGAAACCCGAGGAGAATGGAGCAGAGATGTCTTCGATACGGAAAACGAGGAGTGGTGGAGTTCTCGTCGAACTGGGTCCAAAGACGACCAGCAAGAGCACGTTCTGCGAAGCGGTCAAGGGGTTATTGGGGGAGAAGGCTCTTGTTTCCAGCCTAGAACCAATGTGCTCTCTAGAAATGCGGGATCTTGACTGCCTCACAGAAAAGGTCGAAGTAGAGGAGGCGCTAAAGCGTGAATGTCCAGAGGTAACCAATGCCCGGGTAGGTATTACCTCTGTAAATGCTCGAGGCCAAAAACTTGCCGTGGTGGATGTTCCCGAGCAATATGCGAGGAAACTCCTTAACAGCGGGAGAATCAAAATCGGATGGGTAGTATGCAGGGTACGAATGCGGATAGTCCCCACCAAGTGCTACAGGTGTCTGGACTATGGACACACGTCAGCAGCTTGCAAGGGTCCGGACAGGAGGACAGCATGCCGGAGATGCGGCCAAGCAGGTCATCAAGCGAAGACTTGCAAGGAAAGCGAGAGTTACTTTCTCTGCAGGGATCGTGGCGCGTCTGGCGAAAGCGTCGCACACACTGCGGGCTCGGGACGGTGCCCGATCTTCAGGGCGGAATTGGAGAGGGCTAGGGTGCGAACGCCATGATCCGCATTTTGCAAATTAACATGCACCGGAGTGCAACCGCTCACCAGTTGCTAGCACAGTTCGCTGCGGAAGTAAATGCTGATCTAGTGCTGATTAGCGAGCAATACCGAAACAAGGACCCGTCCTCATGGTATCTCGACTTATCGGGCACCGCTGCCATCTGGGTTCGGGACGACGTTCGACTTCGTGTTCTTGCCGAAGGCCGGAAGGACGGATTTGTCTGGATCCGGTGTTTAGGGATAACGTTTTTTAGCGTTTACCTGACGCCGAATGAGTCGATTCCGGACTTTCAGCGCCGGCTTGACGCTCTGGAGGACGCTGTTTCGAGCACGGAGGGACGAATCCTGGTTGACGGTGATTTTAATGCCAGGGCTCTTGAATGGGGCATGCCTCAATCAGACTCCAGAGGGAAACGGATTCTGGCAATGGCGGCGAGAACCGGGGTCCTAATTTTAAACACCGGATCCACGCCAACGTTTCGGCGCCCAGGTTGTGAAGGAAACATTCCCGACATCACTTTTGCGTCGGAATCTCTGGCATCATCGGTGGACGGGTGGCGAGTCCTAGAAGACTTCTCGGCAAGTGATCATCCGTACATTGCGTTCGAAGTGTTTGACGCTACTTGCCGGCAAGCACCAACACGACGTTCCCCCTGCGTGTGGAATGTCGCGAGGGTCAACATCGGAAAGTTCGTCGAAGCTCTTGGAGCAGGTAGGGCCGCGCTGGGGGGCACTCCGGGGGGTGGTAGTGTCGCAGCTGACACCGTCGTAAATTCAGTGATGAATCTGATAACGACGGTGTGTGAGGCTTCCATGTCCCGGAGAGGCCCCAGGCGCGACAAGCCTTCTATGTACTGGTGGATGGCAGAAATTGCCGACCTACGGAAGGAGGGTCATAAGTTCCGCCGTTTGGCACAACGTTTGTACGCCAACGAGGAGACATGTGCCATAAAGGCACAATATAGATCAGCAAGAAGGAGACTCCGCAGCGCTATAAATAAAAGCAAAGCTCGCGGCTGGAAGAATCTTGTTAATGAAGTGAATGAGGACCCGTGGCGACTTGGCTATAAGCTTCTCACTCGGAAACTCGGGGCTCTGCGGAAGCCCTGCATACTGAGCACCGACCATTTGGACCGTATTGTGCGGGCATTGTTCCCCAAACACTCTGTACGGGTTGATGTGAATAGCGCGGAAAGCGTCGTGGTTTGCCCCCTTTTCACAATGAGAGAGCTCGAAGAAGCGGTTCTCACTATGAAAAACAGGAAGGCGCCAGGTCCTGATGGCATCCCGGTGAAAGTTTACAAACTGGTGTTCCGCCAACAGCCAGAATTGCTGCTTGAAGTGTTCAGCGCGTGGTTGAAGGAGGGTATTTTTCCTTGTCGCTGGAAAGTGGCCAGACTCGCGTTGATCAGTAAGGGTAAAGGAGACCCGGAGCTCCCGTCTGCATACCGACCGTTGTGTATACTTGACACGGCCCGAAAAATGCTCGAGAAGCTCATCAGGGGTAGACTCGCTGAAGCGATCCGTGCTGCCGGGGAGTTATCCCCAAGGCAGTTCAGGTTTGGATAAGGGAACTCTACAATGGATGCTGTTATGGAGGTCGTAAATGCGTTTAATCGAACCGGGGCACACAGCCGCCGATCTTGACGGATAGTGCTCCTCATAACGCTTGATGTTAGAAATGCGTTCAATTCCGTAAGATGGACAGATATGCTAGGCACACTAGAGAACTCCTTTCACGTGCCAAGCTATCTCTTGCGAATATTGAGGGATTATCTGAAAGACCCCTCCCTGCTCTATGAGACGCGAGAGGGCCAGAGGAGAATGGAAATCACGTCGGGAGTAGCACAGGGATCCATCCTAGGGCCGGACCTCTGGAACGCTTGCTACGATAGTCTGCTGAGACTTGCCCGAAGAGTTGCGCCTGGTCGGTTATGCAGACGCCGTTGCGGCACTTGTTGCCGGACGTACTGTTGAACAGGCGCAAAGCAGACTTGGCATATTGATGCGACAGGTAAGCGGATGGATGACTGCTCACGGTTTCAACCTTGCGCTGGAAAAAACCGAAGTAGTCATCCTGACCAGAAGGAGAATCCCGACCTTGCGTCCCATATCGATCGGCGAGTTGACTATAGAGTCAAAACCAGCGATTAAATACCTTGGTTTAATGCTCGACTCGAAGATGAGCTTCTTCGAGCAAATCAAAGCAGCCGCTGCAGCAGGAGTCGCGGCCTTGAGTCGGCTAATGGCGAATGTCGGCGGCCCTATATCAACTAGGAGACGTCTCCTCATGGGAGCAACGCAGTCCGTCCTTCTCTATGGTGCGGAGGTATGGGCTGATGCCCTTGACAAGGAAGTGCATCGTAAACGCCTCGCTCAAGTGCAAAGGCGGGGAGCTTTGCGAGTGGCGTCTGCTTATCGCACCGTCTCCGAACCGGCTGTGATGTTGATTGCGGGAGTGATCCCCGTTGCCCTCCTTGCCAAGGAGCGCAAAGCTATCTATCGCCGTAAGAGCGTAAACTTAAGAGAAGTGGTTGCCCGTGAAGAACGTCAACGCACCCTTAACGAGTGGCAACTTTCTTGGCAAAATGAGCCAAGGGGCAAGTGGACTGCGCGGCTCATCGACAAATTAGACCCATGGTTGAACAGAAAGCACGGTGAGATTGATTACTTCCTTACCCAACTTCTAAGTGGGCATGGAGGTTTTCAGTCTTACCTGCACAGGGTTGGGAAGGCGCGATCTCCTGATTGTGTGTTCTGCAATAGAGTGGCGGATGACGCTGAACACACCTTTTTCTCTTGCGAGAAGTGGGACGGCCTCCGCCAGCAGCTTTATGCAGACACAGGGGAGCTCTCTCCAGACAACATTGTCAGAGAGATGCTGAAGAGCGCTGGCAGCTGGAATCGTATTGCGCATTATGTTCGGGCTCTTCTTACTACGAAGAAGATTGAACTCGACCGGCGGAGGGATCGGACGGTAAGGGGTTCCCTGAACTAACAACCCCCTTCCTCCCCTCCCCTCCTGTTGGTGAAAGGAATTCCCTGACTTGAAGGCTCCCGAAGCCGGGAGAGCGGGAGGGCTAGCCCGAAGTAATGTGTCCAACGGTTCCAGGCTAGTTCTCTGATGACAGGGAGGTGTTTAGTTGGTAGTCCGCTAGCGTGCTGTTGCGGGAGTCCAACACTCTGTGCGTAAACGCATTCACCTACCCTACTCCCAAAAAAAAAAAAACCAAACTCCCCTAACAGGTTTGCCAGTCGTGAACACCGACTGCACGAAACAATATATGGAGCCGGAAGGCACGTGCTGAAGCTAACCTGAATACTAGCAATTCGACGAGATGAGGGCTGGGGTCCTTGGTTCTCAAATATCATCTCCCAGTCAGGACACAGACAAACAGATTTTATCAGGTGCCTTAACTCAATAGTCAACAAAACTAAACCTACCCCTACTCTAATAAAGACGAGAAGGCGAAGTGATACCACCGAAGAATTCAATCCCAAAGGAGCTACCCTACTTAACGGCCTAATGAGGGAGGGGACACAATCACATAGAAAAAACCTAACGCGCGCGGGATGGACGGGGAAGGATTGGCTCTGAGGGGCGACACCACGATAAATTTCCCTTCCCTGACCGAAGCTTGACGACTCAAATTTGAATATTCAAACCTCGAAAGCGGCCAGGAAAATTATATCGACGTAACGACTGTCACACGAAACATTCAGCATACGGCGTCCTTTATACACACCCTATACAGAACTTACGCCCCTCACAAATAAGCAAAGCATACCCAAGCAGCTCATCCAAAAAAGGAATGATTGTCTCATGCAGCATGGTCAGGTCAACGGCCAAATCTAAATAAGACAGTGTTTTTAAAGACTGACCCCAATGAACCAGCCCTTATCATTGTTAGGGACAGAGACCTGCTCAGAATTTAACGATTCAAGTATCTCGGATCGATGCTCTCAGTTAATGATGAGCTTGCCCCATGAAATAACTTCACGCTTCAGCGTGACCTTGACAAAAAGACGCTCCACAACCGGTGTCCTTTGCGATGTGTCTCAAATCTAAAATCTACCGCAGTGTCATTCGCCTAGGTGCCCTCTATTGTTCTGAGTGCTAGCCGGCTACCAAAAACAATGGACACCGCTTCACGGTAATGAAGATGAAGATGTTGCATTGAAACAGTGACGCTATGATCACTTCTGAAATGAGAACATTCGCGATCGATTGTGGGGATGCATCCCACGTGAAGAAATTGCGAGAGGAGTCTTCGGTGGTATTTCATGCAATCCGTGCTGATGAGAGCCTAACGATAACTTGATACCCTACATGGTGATTTGAAAGTGTCTCGACTTTACCTAGACCAGGCCTATGACAGAGAAAAGTAACGAATCCGACCTGGATAAGTCGACCCCGTTAAAGGCTAAAAAAAGACAATGAAAAGTAACCTACTCACCGTAAAAGCTTTCTCCAACTTCTGCCTTGCCAGCGGTGCCGACGTAGACTTCCCGCCGACTCCCAAAAGCGATTCCATATTCAAAATTTGCTTTTGTGATTCCTTCAACTGTTGACGCAGACTATTTAGCTCTTCCAGCAGAACAACATTTTCATTAATCAATTTGGTAATCGTAGCCGATTCATTCTTCCGGCCAATCTTCGACTTACATACAGCTGACACCTTCTCAACGTGATTCCTTTGTCTTTGGAATTCCGCTTCAACTTCAGCGTCCAAAGCCATGGATTTTTGCAATTCTGCACTATCTGAATATTTGTGATAGAGTTTTTTCATATCTTCCACAAGACGACGAGGATCTGTGACCTTGGAGACTTGGTAGATTTCGCCACAGATGTGGGCGATATGATTGCGTGCTTGACGAGCGCGTGATCGTTCTGTTCGCAGTTCAATTTCCACTGCTCGGTATTTATCCTTGAGCTCACTTAGCTGCAGGTCAAGTTGCATATTATTCTGTTGGAGACCGTCAAGCTCACGCTCCATTTCGACAATTTGGTTTCGCTTCTCTTTGATTTGGCGTTCCCGAGGTTCGATTTGCGCTTTGAGTTCTGAAATTTTATGATTTAGGACCTGCTTATATTTTTCGAGTTCCTGATTCTTCCGTTGAAGCTCCTGGATTCGTTTCTCCTTATCACCTATCGCATAGTCACGCTCCTCGATCTCTCGTCGTAGGTCCTCGATATCTCGAGTGTACAAGGCGATGGTCTTCTGGTATTTGTTATGAACCTCTTTAAGGGTATCAATCTCTTCGCGAAGCTCCTCATTTTCCCTGGTCAAGGTATCGTGTTTCTTCTTCAATACCCCGGCTTGACCACGCCACTTCAAGGTAGATTCCTGTTCAGTTTTCAATTTCTTCTCATACACCAGCTGCGAGTCGACCATGTTACGATCATTGTCGATCTCCACCTGACGACAATATTCCACGAATTCCGTTTTTTTATCCTCCATCTCTTGCATTAGTTGGCGTATGAAACCTTGTCGCTCCTGTAGTTGCCTTTTGAAATCTGTCTCTAAAGCTTCAATGGTATCCTGAAGGCATCCCGCTGATTTTCTCAACTTATTCTCGTAGTCTTCGCGCATTTCATCCATTGTTTTACGAATACTTGCCGATTTCTCATATTCAATTATAATTTTCTCGTGGTACTTGCTTTCAAGGTCCTGTAAAGATGAAGATATCCGAACAATTCCAATCAACCTTACTCAATGGATTTTTGACCCTCACCTGCAGAGCTTGTTGATGCTCTTCCTTGCTCTGAGCCATCTTGGACGTGATGAGGTTCAGTTGCTCCACATGGGCATTTTCCATGCAATCGATCTTATACTTGAGCTCCTCAATACCTGCCAAGTATCCTTTGTGTATTTCGGCAACTGTTTCGCTATGGAATTTGTCGCCCTGTCTCTTCTGGTAGGTGAATTCGTCCGCTTGTTGCTGCATCCGTAGCTCTAAAGATTGGATTGTATTCAACCGATCAATGAGCATCTTTCGGGAAATCAACACTTCAGCACATTTGCCCAAATCCTGATCGAGTGGGGCAATCCTATTTTCATTGTTCAGAATAACCCAGATCGCTAGGGTTCCCTGAGTGGAGGCAGTAACAAGCAAGGTGTCGTCATAAGAAATCTTCATTTTAGTTATGCCTCCATGGAAGAAACGATAGTTGAAACATGTTCCTCCTCCTGCTTCCATGAAAGGTAATTGCACATTGAAGACATGTCCTTGATTCGAGCCCATGAACATTACAAGGTTCGATCGTGAAAGCGTGATACATTGCAAAGAGGCCTCAAAATTCGGAGGTTTCACTTCTCTATGGATTTGTGAGTCGTTAATTTCACGTAGCACCCCGGAGTCAGTGACGGCGTATACAAAAGATGGGTCCGTTGAGGCTATCAAGGACGTGTAGGATATACCCTGAAAAGGAAGTAAAGGATCTTAATCGTTAACTTCATATGAAATAGCAAACAGACCTTCTGAACAACTTCATGTACTCTCTCGCCTGTTTCCATGTCCCATTGGTAGACGGCACCATCTTCTCCACCCGAAAATAGGTAGCGGTCATCAGCGCTGAAGGCTAACGATAGAATCGATTCGTTATGTCCTTTAAGAGTGTGCAGAGTGTCGAAAGTGAATACTGAAATCACTGCAATCAGATTGTTGTATGCAGCAGCCATTTTATGACCAAAATGGGAAAACACAGCGTCATGACATCGTGGAAAGTTGTATGTTTTTAGAATCTACAAAATAAATTTGTTATTATTGTCGTAAATGGAAAGCATTGTGGCGCGGCAGGATTCGCAACAAGATCGGCTATGACCTGATCAAGTCGCTCTGGCTGCGACGGCTCCCGGAGGGCACCCAGACGATCCTCGCTTGCGTCTCCGGTTCCTTGGAGGAACTGGCAGCGACGGCCGACCAGGTGCAGGAGGTGTACGTACGCCCAACCATGGCGGCCGTTCAACCCCCGTCGGATAAGGTGAGCGACTTGAGGCGCGAGATAGCCGCTTTAACAGCCGGTGTGGCCGAGATGCGGGCGACGTTGGACGCTCAGCGTTCGGGCGCCAGATCGCGAGCCCGCTCACGGTCTGCCACTCGAAAAGGGCGTCCGGGTAGCAGGTCGTCGGGACCGAGGGATTTGCTGGTACCACCGCAGATTCGGCGATAAAGCCACCAAGCGTACTATCCCTTGCAAATTCACGCTTGCCGCAAAAAACTAGGTCCGTGGGGGGTCCTGGCGACGGCCACCCAGAGCACAGCGCCACGTCGCCTAACAATTTACGACCCTCTCAGCAGGCGCAACTACCTCATCGATACTGGTGCAGAGGTTTCGGTTCTTCCCGTACCCCGGCAACATCAACTTTTTCCACAACCGCTCAAACTTGCGGCAGCAAATTCCTCCCGCATAAACACATACGGGTATAGGCAAGTGGACGTGAGTCTTGGTTTGCGTAGGACATTTTCGTGGCGTTTCATCCTGGCGGATGTCAGCTTCCCCATATTAGGCGCAGACTTCTTGTGTCACTATGGATTGCTGGTGGACTTGCAAAATAAGTCCCTTATAGACCCCATGACCAACCTTAATTCGTCGGGACAAATGGTATCTCACCCAGGCACTAATCTTACCGTTCTTTTAGAAGACATTACCGACTCTCGTGTTCGGGCACTTCTCCAAAAGTTCAGCCAGATTACTACCGAGTGTAGTCTCTCGAAACCAGTGAAGCACAATGTGCAGCACCACATTAATACTACTGGTTCCCCGATTTTCTCAAAGGTGCGTCCTCTACCACCCCAGAAACTGGCTATTGCACGGAAAGAGTTTGAACAACTCGTTCAACAGGGTATCTGCAGGCCCTCAAACAGCTGTTGGTCTTCCCCAGTGCATATGGTCCCTAAGCCAAACGGCGAATGGCGCCCATGTGGGGATTACAGAAGGCTAAATGCACAGACCGTTCCTGACCGATATCCAATTCCACTCATCCACGACTTTGCGCATCACCTCGCGAATTGCCGCATCTTTTCGACCTTGGACTTAACCAAGGCTTATCACCAAATCCCAATAGCTCCTGAAGACATTCCAAAGACGGCAATATGTACACCCTTTGGACTCTTCGAGTTCACCCGAATGACTTTCGGATTGTGCAATGCGGCGCAAACCTTTCAAAGGTTCATTCACTCAGTCCTGCGAAACCTCGACTTCTGTTTCGTATATTTGGATGATGTTTCGGTCGCCTCTTCCACTGAGTCTGAGCACTTAGCCCATCTCGAGTGCATTTTTCAACGTCTTCTTGAGGCCGGTTTAATCCTAAACGTTGAGAAATGCAAATTTCTCCAAAAACAGATGAGATTCCTCTGCCATTTCATTTCCCCTGAAGGAATACAGCCCGACCCAGACAAGGTGCAAGCGATAACAAGCTTCCCGCGTCCAAAGACAGTGAGGGAGTTGAGGAGGTTCTTGGGCATACTAAACTTCTACTGTCGTTTCCTGCCCAAGGCCGCCCATCACCAGTCCATTTTGAACGCGTACTTGTCTGGCCCCAAAACTAAGGACACACGAGAGATCATGTGGTCTGAAGAGGCTATCCGCGCGTTTGACAAATCCCGTCAACAACTGGCCGACGCTACACTCTTGGCATTCCCTCTGCAAGATGCACCCCTAGCCGTTTTTGTTGATGCCTCTGACATCGCAGTAGGTGCTGCCCTTCACCGAAAGGTGGATCAAGTTTGGCAGCCGTTGAGCTTCTTCTCGAAGCAGTTGAATTCCGCTCAACGGAACTACAGTACCTACGATCGCGAACTGCTCGCCGCGTACTTGAGCATCAAATACTTCCGTTTCTCCCTAGAAGGCAGGCCGTTCACAGTGTTCACGGACCATAAGCCTCTCACGTGTGCTTTGAAACGAAGCCCGACAAAGTGTCCCCTCGTCAGCTTCGACATCTGAGCTTTATAAGCCAGTTTACGCCAGACATCCAGCACGTGTCCGGCAAGGGCAACATAGTTGCTGACGCTTTGTCTCGTGTCTCCGAGATTAACATCCCCGCCTCACTCGATCTCTCGGCTATTGCCAAGGCGCAGGAGGATGACGCAGCACTTCAGAGCCTCAAATCCAACCCCAAATACAAATTTCGGGAGTTGCCCATCTTCGGCTCAAACCTCTCTCTCTGCTGCGAAGACTCGGAAAAGGGATCTCGGCCATACATTCCGGCCACCTTTCGCAAGGAAGTGTTCCACGCAGTTCACGACTTACCGCATCCAGGCATCAGGACAACAAATCGGCTTCGGCGGGTCACCTACCTACTTCTGGCCCTCTATGAATAAGGATGTCAATTCCTGGGCCAGAGAGTGCAGAGAGGCAATACCTCTGAAAGATATTACGGCGCAATCATGTGCCGAAGCCCTCTGTCGAGAGTGGATACCACGCTTTGGCATCCCTGCAGTGGTCATCACTGACCAGGGAATGCAATTTGAGTCCACCCTTTTTTCCGGGTTAGGCAAACTCCTTGGTTTTAAACGCCAGCGGACTACTGCATACCACCCGCAATCCAATGGGATGCTAGAACGTTGGCACCGGACGCTGAAAGCCGCCATTATGGCACGCAACGATCCGTCCTGGTCCCAAGTCTTGCCTCTCGTCCTACTCGGCCTACGTACAACCTGCCGAGAGGAATTTGCTGCCAGCCCCGGGGAGCTAGTATAGGGGGAGAACCCGAGACTCCCAAGCGATCCGGTCTTCGACAAGAGATCAGGTTGCACAGAGTCGGGGTTGGTGCGTCTGCTGAGGAACAATCTCCGACGCATAAAAGCCACACCACCCACCCGACACTCGTCCACACCTGCCTGATCGCCCAAGGAACATTTATGAAATCTGACGATCTGTAACTAAAAGTGCTTTTTGATGGATTGCCTGGGAATACCAACATTAACCCCGATTGCGGAGCTTAGTTCGATAAACTGCCAAAAATTAACCATTTATACGGAAACTCTCAACTTGGGACAAACTGGAAATCCGTCTACGGTAGGTCCGTCCGCGGTACTACAGCCCAAATCTACCCGCAAGGCTCGACAGACTAAGCCCACTAGGGAGGGGGGGACTACAGGCTGAATACTGCCTGTCAAAACCTTCTGCTTCACCCTTACCAGGAGGAGGGGGAAAAACGCGAAGCTGGTGACGTGGACGCTATTAGTTTAACGCTGGTATGTGGAAATGGACCCAAGCGACCCGGACACCATCAACTTGGAAAGGCGCCGACCTGCCGCCAGAAGAATGCACTGTGAAGGAAGATGAAGCACCTTGGGAATGAGGACATGGACGTGACTGTACCACTAGGTGCGGTAATATCCAGGGAATCGGACACGAGGAAGCGAAATCTTCGACGGAAGAGAGAGTGAGATTCACAAAGGATGCACCAGACTTTTCTGTCAGCGGTAATGCGCGAAAGAAGCATAAGACCAACATATATGTGGTAGCCAACGCTTTATTGTGCACCGCACCAGGGCTTACACCCCCGCATCTCCCGGGGATTAGGACCGGTGTACCGGGAGGTGATCAAATCAGCGAAAGACATCTCAAGGAAGCTGGTCCCTTCCATAGGAATACGAACACAAAACCGAGAAGGAAGAGGACGTATGCGCAAGCTGCAGCCTCAATTCTAACTGCTGCCGTGGGAGTTTCCCCAAGGATGGAAAAATGTCAGAGGGACAATTTACTATCCTTCGGGAATTCCTATGGAAACCATGCTGGAGCTTGGAACGAAGCCAAGATTTAACCATCAAAGTTTTCGCGATGGGCTTTTCTATTTGAAGTGTACTGATGAGGCTGCCTTAAGATGGTTCCAGCAGGTAATCCCGGCTTTGAATTCTGGCCGTCGGCCCAAGTTCACTATTGTGAACACTGACCTGGGCAGGACAGAACATGTCGATTGTTGGTTACCGGGCCCTCGAAGAAGGCAAAGGACATCATCCGCATGATGGGTGAACAGAATCCGGGCATGAACTTTGAACAATGGAGGGTAAAGAGACATGAATGCCAGGAAGGACACATCTACAAACGTGAAGGGTTTCAGCTTGGTATTCAAACTGGACCAAAAGGGTCTGAATGTGCTCAGGGGAAGTCACCATATGGTGCTCCACTTTTCCCTAGATGGACTTAAATTCAATCATATCAGGAAACTGTAGAGCATCATCTCCATTTTGAGAGCGAAGAACAATGACGGTCTTCAACTCACACAATATACAGCAAATTGCAGCATCTTCGGTGCGCTCTTCCACAATGGAGCTGCGCACGGAGGATAGTGCGTACACTTGCGAAACCCCCATATGGGGGTTCGCACTGGTGAAGGGACTACAGAGTGAATTCTACCTGGTAGTAATTTCTCCTAAACCTTTCATGGAATATGCGGGAGAAAGGGAAGCCAGATACGTGAACGAAACTGACTTGATACCGGAGTGTATGCAAACTGGACACCGCATACCAATCAAGGTGTTAAGTGGAAAACAGACGAATTCTCTGCGGGATCAGATGAGACCCTTCATGGATGAGGACATGGGAACTGCTGTACCTCCAAGTACGGCTTTTCTCAGAGAAATCAAATACGAGGGGATCGCGTCTCTGGCGGTAGGGTGTGGGTGAAACCCCGTCACACGAGGACGGCGGCATACGCTTCTAATAATTTTCTATTACATATTAGACTAAGTTCATGTCGAAAAACATGAAGATTGGTCAAACTAATCTGTCAAATCGTCCTCGTATCCGGTGGCAGGGAAGCTGACAAAGATGCCAACATTTTTCTGGTACAAGAGCCATAGGTTAGAAGATAGATTCTTTGGTTACAAGGATAGAGAATGCAACTTTGAATGGTGATGGGGGTGTTCGTGGACGCTGAAGGGACGTTTGACTCTGCGCCTTTTCAAAAATTTTGTGATGCCGCCAGAGCGCAGTAGCTAACGCAGAGATTGCAGTGTACTGAAGTGGGTGTCGATCGCTACCTAACAGCAGAAGCAACGAAAGGCTACCTCCAAGGGGGTGTGCTGTCACCACTTCTCAAAGTTTATGGGGTGTTCAGACGGACCTTTGCTTCGACATGTGGACTTGGGCCTCATGTGGTAATGTGGATATGCATTGTTATCATTAGGGCGATGTTCGCTTATGCATCCGCAGTGTGGTGGGTTAAGGTGAAACAAAACGATTTTAATCGTAAACTAGCTGCACTGCAAAGAACTGTATGATGAGAGCAGCGCATAGACTAATTCGATTATATCTACAGGGAAATAACGGATGTGGGGACACAGAGCATTGGAAGAGTTAATGGGAATACTGAATCTGTTTGGTAGAAGATATAAAGTTATCCTGAAACGTAGAGAGAAACGGGAAGTCCCAGAGAAATGCGTGGCGGGATATACGGAAGTCTTCTTCTTCTTCTTCTTCACCGATGGCTCAACAGAACAAGGCCCTGGAGCTGGAGTCTACCTCTCGAATAAAAATGAGAAGTGGGCCTATCTTTGGGACAATATGCAACAATTTTTCAAGCGAACTATATGCGATCCTAAGGGCGACAAACTGACTGATTGACGAGCGGTTGAAGGGCAAGCTCATCGCAATCTGCAGTGATATCCAGGATGCATTGAGGGTGTTGAGTAGTCCTTTGATCACCTTGAAAATCATTCAGAAATGCAGAAACCGTTTGAACTCTATCTCTAGATTTAATACGCTGGAACTACTCTGGGTACCTGGTCACTGTAGCGTAGAGGGAAATGAAATCTCGGATGCTTTAGCAAAAGAGGGATCAATTTCCCCCATGCCGGAACCGGAACCAGCAATTGGTGTATCAGTAGCATTGGCTAAGACTGTCTTCAAAAACTGGGAACATTCTTCCCACAATGACAGGTGGTAGAGCCTAAATGCCTAAATACCTGTGTGGAGTTGCCAAATCTCCCATCAGGCGCGTCCCTTCGTGCGGATAAGGGAATGCTCGGCGAATGTGTCATGGCCATGCATATGCACGCATCCGGAGATGTGCGTGTATGGGCATGTTTATGCGCAGGCCGGGCAGGTGGGAAGTAAACGCCCACCCGTGGATAAAAATTGGCTATGGGAAGGATACCCAGAAATAAAACCAAACATGGAGGAGCAGAAGAAGAATGAAGTTACGGTGCAGGGCTTCGGAAACCCAGTGCCGGCGGTTTTTGGGAGTGAGCAAGCGGGCTCCCGGCCGTCGATATCCAACGACCGCAGTGCCTCAGTAGTGGGAACCTTGGCTACTGTGGCATCTAATGTTACAAGCGTACGGGAGGAACTTGAACTGGCTCCAGTGATGGATCCGTTCAGAAGAAGCTCGATTTTTCGCAGATCCCCTCCCACACGGGCACAAGCCCCCACGATCGCTACCCCCAGTGGGAAGCGTACAGCGGGAGTCTTCGATGAGGAAGAATCGCTGACGCGGATTCACCCGAGCGATGTTTTGGGCAATGATCAGTCTGGAGCTGCCTTTACTGCCCTCGGTAAAAAGATCATGGAGCTGTGTGAGTTTATAAAGGAGCGCAGGAACATTCACCAAAATATAAGGTCCATGATAAGAGGCATCCGTTTGACGTACGGCAAGGCCCAGGATGAACGAGTAGGGAAGTCGCCGATTGGAAAACTGAACCAGGCAACTCAAGTAACGCCGGTTCAAAACACAAAAGGGGAGAAACCGGTGAAGAGGCTGCGCGAGAAGCTGAATGACTCAACAGACCAGCAAACCCCGAAAAGAAAAAAGGACTCAACTCCCAAAAAGGCGGAGTTCTTGAAAAGTACGTCTGAAGCTACCAGGGAAAATACTTCAGTGGCTACCTCGAGAAAAGGGATCGAACCTTCAAAGGCGGATGCGGAAGCTTGAAGGAAGGTAGAACCGCGGAAAAAAAGTTATGGGAGGAAGATTAGACCGGAGGTGATTTTCATTTCCAAACGGTGCGAAGGGTCATACGCCGACATTCTCAGGAAAGTGAAGGCAGACCCCGAACTCACCAATTTGGGAGACAACATCAGCCGCATTAGACGGTCCCAGAAGGGAGATCTTATGTTGGAACTTAAGAAATCCAAGGATGTAACCGCGGACAAATTCTTGAGCCAAATCGGGAAGACTTTAGGACAGGAAGCCGACATAAGAGCTAGCAGGCCGGAGATCACTATAATCTGCAAAGATATAGATGAAATCACGACGAAGGAGGAGGTTCGCGAAGCGTTGGAGAAACAGTTCGATCTTGCCGGACTACAAGAGTCAGCGGTGAAAACGTTAAGGAAAGCCTATGGGGGAACACAAACCGCCATCATCAGCCTACCAGTGGAGAACGCACTCAAACTGTTAGCAGCAGGGAGAGTGAGAATAGGCTGGGTAATGTGTCGCCTTAGGGAACAGGTGGCGTTAAAACGGTGCTTTAGATGCCTTGGCTTTGGTCACATTGCGAAGTCATGCACTAACCCAAATGACAGGTCAAAGCAATGCAGGAGATGCGGAGTGGAAGGCCACATCAGCAAGGACTGCGGAGCTGACCCAAATTGTCTACTGTGCAAAGGAAAGGAGGGTGTGGACCATCGGCACATTGCAGGCAGCAGCAGATGCCCGGAATACAGGAGAGCCCTTAGCACAAATCGCAGATGAGGTTAATACAAATCAACCTCAACCACTGCGAGGCGGCGCAGGATCTACTCGCGCAAACCATCCGCGAGAAAAACATCGATGTGGCCATACTAAGTGAACCATACCGAAACCGCGGTGGTAGCGTTTGGGTCAAAGACCAAACGGGCCAAGCAGCGCTGTGGACTTGTGGAGAACAAGCCTTCCAGGAAATAATGGGGCACCCGGAGGAGGGCTTCATCAGAGCGAAGGTGAAGGGCATTCACATCTACAGCTGCTATGCTCCACCCAGCGCTACACTCGTCGAGTATGAGCGGATGCTTTCTGCTCTTGTTTTGGATGCAAGAGGACGTTGGCCGATCATAATAGGAGGCGATTTCAATGCGTGGGCTCTTGAATGGGGCAGCCGGGTAACTTATGTGAGGGGACGTGTTCTCCTCGAAGCATTCGCGGAGCTGGACGTGGTACTGGCGAATGTTGGGTCTTCGTACACTTTCCGGGGAAGGGGCTTGGGGTCTATAGTGGACCTGGCATACGTCAGTGCCACTTTAGCCAGTAGAATCGCTGGGCATGTCAGTGAGTACTATACTCACAGCGACCACCAGGCAATCTGCATAGAGATCAAGGGTGGATCGAGCTCGAAAAAAGTTTTTGCAGAATGTCGGGTGGTATGCTTGGCTGGACAATGAAAGCTTTCGAGGGGGACATGTTTTCCGCGGTGCTCAAATCCGACATATCCGTGAATGGTACGGCTGGAGAGAAAGCCACCCAGATCACTCGATGGGTGACGGAAGCATGTGATGCTACTATGCCCAGAAGGCGATTGCTCCCCAGTAGGCAACCCAACTACTGGTGGAACAATGAAATCGCGAGTTTGCGAGCCGCATGTTTTCGGGCAAGGAGGCTTTGCCAGAGGCTCAGGGGAAAACCCGGTGGCGACGGTCGAGAGGAGGCACACAAGCAATTGCGTGGCCGCCTAAAGGAAGCCATTCGGAGGAGCAAAAAGAACTGCTTCAAACAGCTGTGCGACCATGCCGACATAAACCCTTGGGGCGAGGCTTACAGAGTGGTGATGAAAAGGCTGCGGAAATCACCCCAGGTGACCTGTCCGTGCCTCCTGAAACAGATTGTTACCACTCTGTTCCCTCACCACGAAAATAGGGGAAGGCAAGTTTTTGTCCAGCCAAATGACGGCATAATACCGCCTGTAACTGTGGAGGAGCTGCGGGAAATATGTGGTAGGTTCGGTGATAACAAGGCCCCAGGTTTGGATGGCATCCTCAACCGAGCTTTGAAACTGGCAGTGAAGACTAGGCCCGACCTTTTCGCCAACACCTTCGAGGCGTGCCTAAAAGAAGGAATATTCCCTGCCCAGTGGAAAAAGCAAAAGTTGGTGTTGCTTCCGAAGCCTGGCAAGCAACCTGGAAACCCAGCGTCGTATCGTCCTATCTGCCTGTTGGATACAATGGGGAAGATGATGGAGAGAGTCATCTACAACAGACTCCTGCCCATCGTCGAAGCCAGCAATGGTTTGTCGGAACGCCAGTTTGGTTTCCGACGCGCCTACTCTACGGTGGACGCAAGTGGCATGGTGGTAAACCTGGCAAAAGGTGCACTGATTTCTGGCGGCTGCTGTGCCGTGGTGGCGTTGGATGTCAAAAACGCATTCAACTCGGCCAACTGGAATAGAATTAAACGGGCGTTGGCTGACATAGGTGTCCCCGGATACTTAGCGAATTTGGTGGAAAACTACCTCTCAGAGAGGACTCTCTGGTACGGGACGGATGAGGGCCCCAAAGAGTACATTGTCACAGCCGGGGTACGACAGGGATCGGTACTTGGTCCCCTGTTGTGGAATATCATGTATAATGGGGTGCTTGCTCTTCCCGTCCCAGAGGGGACTACGATTGTCGGCTTTGCTGATGACCTAGCTGTGGTTGTTGCAGCAAAACACCCAGAAGATGTGGAGGTTTACGCAACGGAAACAGTGAGAGCGGTAAAGTCCTGGCTACAAAAGGCCGGGCTGACCTTGGCGGACGCGAAAACGGAAGCGGTCTTGATAACGAAACGCAGGAAAAATAATACTGTAAAAGTGGAGGTCGGTGGACATACGGTCGTATCAAAGCCGGCTATCAAATACCTGGGGGTAATAATTGATACCAAATTGAGTTTTAGGAAGCACCTAGAGTATGCATGCCAAAAGGCAGCCAGTGCCACCACGGCACTTGCAAAAATGGTGCCAAATATTGGTGGGCCGAAACATTGCCGGAGGTTGGTGCTAGCCGGAGTGGTGCGCTCTATCCTGCTCTACTCGTCGCCTGTGTGGGCAGAGGCGCTTGCAAACTCTCAGAGACGGAAGCAGGTAAACTCGGTTTACCGGCGGATGGCTTTGAGGGTTTGCAGTGCTTTTAGAACCACATCAGATGAGGCAGTATTGGTGGTGGCAGGCATGATCCCGGTTGACATTCTGGCCAAAGAAATGAGTGTCCTGTACAATGCAAGACATATGGAGGGGCATGCACAGCGTAGAAATGCGGCAAGGTCAGAGTCGCTTGATCTCTGGCAACGCAGATGGGACGAGTCTGCGAAAGGTCGTTGGACGCACAGGTTCATTCCCAACATTAGGGTGTGGCTTGAGCGAAAACATGGGGATACCAACTACCACATTACCCAGTTCCTCACGGGACACGGTGGTTGCTACAGGCAGTATCTGCACCGCTTTGGGTTGGATGATTTTCCGAACTGTCCCAGATGCGATGACATACCGGAGGATCCAGAGCATGTGATGTTTCACTGCCCACGATTTGCGATGGAGAGAAGGAGCTTAAACCAGGTGCTGGGCAGGAACGGGATCCCGGAGAGCTTGGTTGCTGAGATGCTGGAGTCCGAGGAGAAGTGGCTTGCGGTTAGCTCCGCAATCATCCAAATGCAGGAGGAGTTGCTGAAAGAACAAAGAAGGAGGAAAGCTGCAAATAGGAGAAGGATGAGTGCCTAAGAGGAAACCTACCCCGCGAAGTAATACCTCAATGGTGGTCCCGCGGGGCTGGGGCTGGAGAGACCGGGGGTGGTTTTTAGTGGGTGTGAATCCCACACGCGCCCGCTGTTGTTCCGCCGTTCGGGCGGCGGAGCTGCGGCGGACGTGTCTTTCTAAGATTTTCTACCTCCGTGTACGCACAAAAAAAAAAAAAAAAAAGAGCCTAAATGCTGCTCGACACACCAAACTTTTCCTGTCCGAACCAAACAGGCGTGCCTCAAAGTTTACCCTGCCGAAAAGCAGGAGAACTTGCAGGAGTATTTTAGGCATTCTGACAGGCCATAATTCGTTAGCTGAACATATGTTTAGAATGGGAATTATTCAAGATGATACGTGTCCCTTCCGTAATGAGGAAGCGGAATCCACGAAGCATTTCCTATGTGAATGCTCCATCTCTGGACGCATCAGGCATCAGATCTTTGGTGCCAATGTTCTCCGATCGTGCGATACGTTAACGAATCTGGGATATTCCATTAGACGGGTGTCGGGTACAATGGGCCACCACAGCCTGAGTGCTTAGAAACTATAGCGTCTCCCCTACACAAACACGCATTACTATAAATTAAATGGAACACATCTCGAAATTACATACTGTCTTCTCACTTAGAAGTTTTTGGGGAGATCAAGACGACATAAAATCAACACTTCACCTGTAAATCATCCAGTAAAATAGCCATGAGTCGAAGCTGATCCGAAAATCCTGCAGCAGCTAAAAGACCAGTTGGATGTAGCTCAACCACTGCGACGTCCACTTGATATTTCTTCACAAGCTCAATCTTCTCCGTTTCATAGTTCCAAATGCGGATCGTCTGATCCTTTGCTACAATACACGTTGTCAATCTAAACTTATTTCCAAAACAGAGGTTCCTACTTACAGGCGGTCATGATTATTGGTTTCCAGGCGCATATCGATACATCCACAATTGCATCTATGTGCAAAGGCTCCCCTAAGGGTTCAAAGTCCAGCTCCTTCGCACTGAGTGTTTCCGGTACAAACAACGGACCTGCGTAAATCTGTGAATGTCGAGTGGTTACAAGAATTGTGTCCTGTTGGCTGTTCACTGCCAGATTTGTGATTTGAAAGAGCGGCTCTGGGAACAGTTGTGGCTCAATTTTCAAGATGGTCTTTCGTTCGAATTTGAATTTCGATTCACCGGCTTGGTATACATAGACAGTCTTGAAAACGGCATAGGCGAATCCCCGCGGGAATGCCGTCAAACAAACCACTCGTTCATCGATCTTTTCCAAATAGTGTTCAATCGGTTTATTGAAGGAAACGGTAGATTGATCCAAGACTTCTTCAACCTCCTCAATGTGGGAAATGTCGATACGATCCGTGTTGTAGGCGTTGTAACGTTGCTTCGCCTCGCCAGCTTCGACGAATATCAACTCGGCTTTTTGCGTTCCAGCCACAAGGATATCCAGCGATACCCAAGCAAGCGACGTTATTACGTCATAGTCGCATTTTACGGAATTTATAGTGAATCCTTTCTCATTTTTGGAAAGGATTTTAAAGACATTCTCTCCGCCAACTGCCAAGGAATTTGGCTCGCTTACATTGCAAGCGAAACATTGAACTTCGCCCCGAAGATTCGTGTTGGCTACTCTCGCTGAGAGCACAGTATCCGCTTTATCGAACAGGCACAGAAAAATAGTCTCCTCCGGTGGTTTGGAGAGCATGACTAGGGCCCGGGAATCCCCAGTGAATGAAATTGCGGTTATTTGAATTGGTTTGGCTGTCGTGGGTGTCGGGACTGTACGACGCTTTTTTAAAGTCTGGGTATCGTACACAGCCACTGATAACGTGCTGAAATACAGGAGATTAGTCAATGCCTAGATATATCCAAACATGCATACTCCTTAGTTTCAGTCTCCATTCGTTCCAGAACAGCCAGCAACTTGCGATTCGGGCTCATGGCTATTATTTGAGGCGTCACATTTTCCGGGAATCTAAAAAGTATGTTTAGGACACACTTTCAGTCTTCCTTAACACAACTCGTGCATATTCACCTCAAGAACTTCTGCTTGTTGGTAATGTAATCGTGGAAGCACAGCACGCCCTCAACCGGGTAGATCACCTCCTGCTTCTGGCTGAAGTGGATGTTCCCTTGAACGGAGGTTCGAAGCCCGTAGACATTTTTCGGCTGGATCGTGATCGGAATCGCATTTTTGGCAGCTGCGTCTTGCTGCATTTTTCTCGCTTTCGTTTGTGGTTGCTAGCGCGAATCCGGGAATGTGTACTTTCAGCAGGAAACAATTAAACTGCGTGCAATAATGTTGATAAGTAAACGTTGCAAACGAAGCAATAAACTTGTGACAAACGACAATAAAATTCCATGGAAGTATCGATCAAATGAGTTGAAAGGGAGCGACCTGTCGGGGTGGAAACTGCATAGAAACACTGCAAATGGTTTGGGTATGAAAATTTATTTGCGAGAATATGTTAGTGGATAATTTCCGTGGTATAAATATGTCTTAATATATCAAGAATGCTACACTCAATATCAATCACTTCCAGCCATCAAAGGACAGAGGAAATACGCCTTAATACAAAAACATGTCCATTCTGCTCAACACAATCCCATTCTGACGGAATTTACGGCTTCCCCAGAGGAATTATGAAACTCATTCGGTCCGCAACTTCTCCCCACTGTGCTCGGTAAGTTTGGAAGATTGTGATCCACGCAATGAGAACCACTAGCCAAACCGCAGCACCCAAAGCCGAGAACAGGACATCTGAGGATTTAGTAAAAGAAATTACCAAACTGAACTCTTTACAACCACGACTCACTTACATCTTCGTATTTGTTTCTGCTCCTCGTACGGAGGCTTGTTGAATGCTTCATTGAAGAACCACACAACGTTTATAGCCCATGCGAAGGGAAGAAATGCAAATCCAGCTGCAACACACCGAAAACATTGCTTAAGACGACCATTTTTCTCCAAGTTTATGAAAGCTATTAGCCTTCTCCCTACTGTCCGCGCGGACACTTACCTCTGAAATATGTTCGGCACAACTCTAACTTGCGTTCGTTGGGGACTTTTGTAATATCCATGACGAATAAAAGCCTATTTTGAACGATAAAGGAAACTCTGCAGCCACTTTCGCCCACTTGTCTCGGATTTGTTGATGACCAACGCCATCAGCTGTTCTCCGACAGTTGCAAAGCGTAATAAAAATGTGTGACGTTTTGTACCAAATTGAAACAGATGAGACACAGTGTCGTGCGCATTGTTATTATTCCCGGGGTTCGAACCGAAGCAATATATGACCGATTACTACAATTTGATGCTGGCTTATTTTTAAATGTGAATTAATGCTTTTAACACAATTGGAAAACTTATTGAATAGATTCCTTTAGTGGGTAACCATTACTACCATAATTTACTTAGGCGAGGTCAAAGGGTAGTATAGGGCCCAGGGCGAAACGTGGATTGGTATCCACGATGGAGCATAAAACCTGGGAAATGCCTGCTGAACCAACACCAACAGCTCTACTACCAAACCCTATCTCCACCTCCACGTAGTGACCGCTGGGAACTCTTGCTTAACGAAAAGCTGCAGACGGAGAAGGATGAAGGCGAGTCTCCCGCATCTAAAAACGGAACAAATTGTACCAACTGGTCCTCCAGGTTGGGGATTGGGTAGGGCTAACAACCCTACACGGAAAACAACTTGTTACGAAGCCACAACAGGAGCCTCGGACAGGACGGACTTTAAAACAACGGACCCGGCAACGACAACTGATTAACGATTTGCATATTTTCTCATGGAACGTGCGCTCCCTGTACAGAGATGAAGCTGATGAGCAGCTAGCCGATACCCTGTCCCAATATAGGGCTGATATAACAGCGTTACAAGAGATGCGATGGACAGGGACCGGTTTCCTGGCGAAGAGCCACTACACCATATATAATAGTGGTCATCCAGTAAACCATGTGCTCGGAGTAGGTTTCTTAGTCAGCCAAAAAATGAAACCTGCTGTTATCGGCTTCGAAAACATAAGCGAACGGCTATGCACTCTGCGCTTGCGAGGCAAGTTTAGAAATATAAGCCTCATCAACGTTCACGCCCGTACAGAGGAGACTACAGAGTCGCAGAAGGATACCTTCTACGAGGCAGTAGAACGAACCCTCGAAGCCTGTCCCAGATATGATATCAAAATTATACTTGGGGATTTTAACAGCCAAGTAGGGAAGGAGCCCGTATTCAGACGATACGTTGGCTCCCATAGCTTACACGAAAAAACAAATGATAACGGTCTGCGGATTATTCAATTAGCAGGGTTACACGAAATGGTTGTTGGAAGTACCTGGTTTGCGCGGAAAGCGGTCCACAAACATACGTGGGCCTCTCCAGACAGGATCACTTTCAACCAATTTGACCACGTGTTGATCGAACGCCACCACCTCTCAGTCTTGATGAATGTCAGAACATATAGGGGAGCCAATATAGACTCGGATCACTATCTCGTTGGCATGGTGCTCCGAGCTCGAATAACAATACCACCTAGAATCCCCTCTGACAATCAGGTGAGAGTGAACACTGAAGCCATCCACAACACAACCCTCCGCGACACCTATAAGAGGGAAATGGATGCCGCAATAACCGCAGTCAACAGAGGACCTGGAAATGAAGCATCAACAAATGATCTTCACAATCACCTGAAGAACGTTATAATGGATACGACCACAAGCATACTTGGCCCCAGCCGCAAAAGGAGTCGGAACGGCTGGTTTGACGATGAATGTAAGCTAGCAACGGAACGGAAGAATGCCGCATACCGAGTAATGTTGCATTCTCAAAGAACCCGGGCACGCGCAAAGACGTATCACGAACTCCGTCGAGCGGAGAAGCGACTTCACAGACGGAAAAAGAAAGCCTGGGAGAACCAACAAGTCTGTGAGCTAGAAAAGTACAGAGAGCAACCGCACCAGGCGCGCAAGTTTTACCAACAAGACAGCAGGATGAAGCCTTATACACCTCGATGCTCATCTTGCCGAGACAAAGAGGGAAATCTGATTTCCGACAGAATGGGCATATTAGAGCGATGGATTGAGTAATTTGATGAACCACTAAACAGCAAGAACATCGGCGAGTTGGAGGTCCCGCCAACTGAAGACGACAGACAAATACTGCCACCACCAAGTTTAGGAGAAACAGTCCGTGCAATTCATCGGCTAAAAAATCATAAGTCGCCAGGAGCCGATGGAATTACAGCCGAATTGGTTAAATATGGAGGCGACCAGTTACACCAAGTGGTTCATCAACTTGTGCTCAAGGTATGGGACAGCGAATCAATGCCTGACGATTGGCAACAAGGCATAATCTGTCTCATACATAAAAAAGGAGATATCACACAGTGCAGCAATTATAGAGGTATCACGTTGCTGAGTACCATCTATAAGATATTCTCCATTATCTTGCTAGGCCGGATAGCCCCATACGCCCAGAACATCATTGGCCCATACCAAAGAGGCTTCACTCCAGGCAAATCAGCAACAGATCAGATTTTCTCTCTGCGGCAAGTGATGGAAAAACTGTTGGAATATGGACAACAGTTGCACCATCTATTCATCGACTTTAAAGCCGCGTATGATAGCATAGCCAGGGTAAAACTGTACACGGCCATGAGAGAATTCGGTATCCCGACGAAATTAATAAGACTGCCTAGGCTGACCCTGACCAATGTGCGAGGCCAAATAAAAGCAGCAGGATCACTCTCAAGACCATTCGACATCAACAACTGTCTACGACAAGGAGATGCGCCATCATGCGTCCTCTTTAACCTGGCCCTCGAGAAAGTGGTTCGTGATGCTGAGGTAAATGCAAGAGGTATGATCCTCTTCAAGTCCATCCAACTACTGGCCTATGCTGACGATATCGACATCATGGGAAGAACCACCCGAGACGTACAAATTGCCTTCATCCAGATCGAGCAGGTAGATATAGGCGCGAGATCTTGGGCTGCACATCAATGAGGGCAAGACAAAATATATGGTGACAACGTCAGCACCGAAGACGAATCAACCAACATCAAACCGCACTGGTCAAACACGAAGAAGAATAAGGATAGGAAAATACAACTTTGAGACCGTTAACAATTTCTCCTGTCTAGGGTCGAAAATCACAACCGATAACAGCTACGATGATGAAACCCGCGCACGGTTGTTGTCAGCCAACAGAGCCTATTTCAGCTTAGAAAGACTGTTCCGCTCGAAATGTCTCACCATAGGGTCAAAGCTCTTACTGTACAAGACTACGATCTTGCCAGTCCTTATGTATTCCTCGGAAACTTGGGTTCTTAACAAGAAAAATTGCAAACTCTTGGCCGCGTTCGAGAGAAGAATCCTCCGAAGATTTTTTGGCCCCCTATATGAGGATGGACGATTCCGTAGCCTACACAATGACGAAATCTATGAGCGATACCATGACCGTCCCATTGTGGATAAAATCCGGCTCAAACGGTGGGCGGGTCACTTAATCCATATAGATGAGGTTGATCCCACCCGGAAAGTCTATAAGGGCAATATCTATGGTAGAAATAGAAGACGAGGCAGACCCTGCCTAAGATGGAGCGATGGCGTAGGTCAGGACGCCAGACAGCTTTTAGGGATATCGAATTGGTGGACCTCGGCGCAAAACCCGGATGTCTGGAGTTCCTTATTAAGGCAGGCCTAGACCGGATACCGGTTGTTGCCCCGTTGATGATGATGATGATGAATATTAAGAAAAAACTCGGTGGTTTTCGACAGTAAAATTAAATTCGGATATGCAGTAGTAAAGATGTCAGTGACAGAGTTATGCAATCCTCCACCTTTGCTCATGTCCAGGCTACTGAAGGTGCTCAAGGCCTCATCGCTTTTTCCAGTCATTCTCTCTGTAGCGAAGGAGTTAGCTTCGACTCAGGGTGGTTTAACTGATATCTCTGACCAGGCAATCAATGGAAAGCCAAGTCACTGCTTCCCCCATCGATCAGGAACACCGAGGCGACGCTGTCGACCAAGAAACAGCCCTAACTTTTCGAAATTCACACTGGTCACCAGTCGCTTGGCTCGCAAGGAAGATTGCTCCGTCAACAACCGGAGAGACTGGTGAAGCCGCTTCGGGCTCAGGCGGCAGATGTAGGGGCTATTATACCTGCAGAAAACCGCCTGCTTGTATTCGACGGCAACACCCATATTCAGTTCCTGATGGACTCAGATTCTCTGCTTACTAAGAAATTAAAAGGTTCATTAACCGCTTGCCTCGTACTGAACATAGAAACTAGGCCTGCCCACAGTGTTCATTTCATTTCCAGAGTTGTCACACCTTCGAGAGAACTCAAAGTCGCTAGAATTAAAGAACGCCTGCTCTCCACTCAGCACAGCCATCTCGCCGCCGGACCGCCCAATGAATCACTGGATTCACATATCGCCCCCTCCCCCTGCGCAGAATTGTCGAACCGGTGCTCGGAGCGATTTTCCGATTTACAGGGGCAAGACATCATTCCACCATTATCCAGCCAGCGGAGTAGCCCTCCCCAAGTTGTCTCATCCCTTGGCCTCAGGGAATACGACAAATCACCAGTAACTACAGACATTCGAACACTTGTACGATTCCCGATCCTTACCAGCTACCCATCATAGAAAATTTGTCGCAGGCGACGAGAGGCAAGATCTTCTACGTGGTCGAAAAAACCAAAGAGGACTCGTCAAAACAACGACAACCTCGTTCTTGTCACCACGCCACTCTAGCTCAGAAGACGGACACATTGAAATCCGCTATCAGGGCCTTACCTGAACAAGAACTTTGTCGTGATACCTGGCACACACAGAAAACACCGAGAGTGTTTTTGCTCCTAGAAATTATCGAATGGCACTCGAAACCGTGCTTGAGATCGAGAACTGTTTTTTGCTGGTAGTAATCATTTTGGAAGGCCTTTCCTTTCAAGTTCATACCACCCATCAACCACTGGTCTACGTTGCACAGAATCACTCTGACTAAGTTCGTCCAGACAAGCGCAGCAACTGATCTACATCCTGCAACATCTGATAGTCTTCAATTTTGTCAAGAGAATGGACAACGAAGTAGCAGACTCCTTATCGCGCTTGTACATCATCACTATACCCTCAGCATTCAATGTGGGAGTCACCGCCAAAGACAAGCGAGCGACTTAAGGTTGGCACTAAAACCATTGGATATCGACAGCTACTGCATTTTGCCCGGAACTTCGACCAGAAACTTCTGACCTAATCTACTAGCCGCAATACGCAGGAGAGTCTTATGCGCACGTCACAACCTAGCGCATCCCAGCGTGGCAGCCTTCGTTCACCTGCTATTACAGAAGTACGTCTGGCTAAACCATGTGGCTCTTTGAGCTCAACATTATCAACCTTACCAACAATGCAAGGTGGATTATCACAACCAGCCAGCAACCGGTTCAATCATATTCACGTGAACATAATTAAGCTGCCGCGCTCCTCTCCAGCCTTTAAAAAGTTTTCAAGGGGGACCTTCAAACTTCACCAGCCGAGATGCTATTCAGAACAAAGCTCCGAGTTTCAGATGAGAGATGAGGTAGGAAATTGGAAGCTTGACCCGCCCATAGCACTCCTATCATTTCGGAAGTCGTCACACCTTCAGGAGAACTTGGACTTCGCTGGAGCTAAAAGATGTCTACTCTTCATGGAGCACAGCCATCTCGCTTCCGAACCTTTTAGTGAATCATTAGATTCACACAACGGGCCCCCTATTTTGAACACCCGCGCAAGCTTATCGGTTCTCACCTCGAAGCAATTTTGGTATTTACATGAGCAAGGCACCATAGTAGACTAGATAGTTGACACAGTAGACAGGCTCTTTGTCGGGAGCGACCAGTGAGGAGCAACTAGTAACACATGCTGAAAGATTGGACGAGACTATAAAGCCGTCTAGAAGGAAGGAAGGTTGGTACTCCCGCGTTAGTGATGTCCGCACTGAAAGACCTGACTAGAACCTACCGAAGAGAACTTTGCCATTTTCGTTAACTGAGTCGCCCCAAGTTACATACCTGGCGTGGAGATCACCTCCGAGGAAGAAAGCGTCAAAATTGGCCGCGATTTTCCAGAGTCCGGACAGAATGGGAGCGAGAAAGGCGACCTGTACCACCCGGGAAGTAAAAAGAGCCGATTGAGACTCGAAGGACACTGCCGCCCCTGCAAGTTGTATAAAAATGAATCAAATAGGATGGCAGACGAGATAAGTTGTGAAAGAAGTTAGAGATTGTGTTCCAGAGGGAGGAGATTTACATGTTGAAAAGGGAATTGACCTCAATGAAGAAGTCGCTGAGAATGGAAGAGTGTAGGGGCGATGAAGAGCTGAGGGTTTTGGGTATTACTCGACCCCTGACAACTGCGACGAAAGAAGGGGTCGATGAAGGAGGAGTCATCCAACTGGAATAGAACGGAGCAGAGCGACAGTGCGGGACACTTCTAGCACTCTTTTTACGTTGGGTTGATTCCAACCTGAGGCAAGATTTGCAGAAATCGGCTGGGTGACCCAGTTGGCCAAAGTTTACCATTTTAGCGGCACCGCCGACTTCCTATCGGCGTTGTCTTGGATAGACGATCGAAGGCAATCCCTAGAGGCGTGTGCCCACGCATTTGACACATCTGGGGTTGTACCCGCAATTTGAAGAAACGTGGCGTAACTCTTGGCAGTTAATGCACTGAGTGACGTCCCCTTTCCTGGATTTCTTCCAGCTGATCCACTGTTCTTAGTTTTTAGTTACCTCGGAATTGAGAGTCACGCGAAAAAGGCTTAAGTTGGTCTTGTTAGCCCGTGACCACGGGGTGGAGGCCCTTGAGACGCGAATCGGCGTAACCTTTGCTAATTCCTTTATTTCCGTTGCCACGTCGTCAGATGTGTGTTCGTGAGAGAATGTGGGTTTGCTTCCTCTTTTCCTTAATGGTGAAGTAATCACCTTCTAATTTGGAGGCCTTAATTAATTGGAAAAGTTTCTCACGATGATGTATACTATTTCCGCGCCTTTACACCCTGAGATTTAGCGTCCCTCGAGTAAGGGTGGGTTCTACACTCGCGACGGGAGACTTGTTCCGATTTCACTTTGTTATCACATTGACTTAATCTTCAACTATCGCTGGTTTATCGATAAACCGGCTAAACACCTGAATAACGATACGCGCGACCAATCGAAAAAAAGAACCCTTCGCACTGGCGGACACAGTCTAAACTTCCACGATTCGACAGAGATAAAATCGTTTCTGTGTTTTCGAGGTACAAGCTGAGGACTACCAAACTCCACCATACTATTAACATAGTATGCTGGTCCCAAGCCCAGGTAAAGGAGGAGGGTTTGAGGCAACGTACTCTGTACTATCCTCAGTAAAAACAAAAATAAAATGCTGAGATCAGGGAAAGAGATAAATAGAGTATTCTACTATGCTAAATCCTACCTGATCTCTCTTGGTGACAGGCCCCGTGACAGGTCGACCAAGAAAATACATAGAATGTCGTTACAAACATGATGATCGAATTGAGTCACAAGCCTCGGAGAAATGCTAGGGCGTCCACCTCAGTCGACGCGGCAAGACGGGCCCCGGTCCTGTCGAGAAATGGGCAAGGGTTCTTGACACATAGACGGCGTCAGGACGTAAGCAAGTTAGTCCGCACACAAGGAACAAAACAAATACGTGTCAGCACGCTAAATGTTGTTACCCTAACTGGAAAGACGGAGGAACTCGCAAGAGCCCTTCGGAAAAGGTGCATTGACATCTGCGCTCTGCAAGAAACCCGATGGTCTGGTGCCAAAAGCTGCGACATTGAACGCGAACGCGGTAAAAATGGCTACAAACTTCTCTATTTTGGTAACCCACACACTCAATATGGTGTTGGCATTGCCATCTCAGAGGGTTTCCGTGATGCCATTAAAGAAGTCGAACGATTTGATGATCGGCTGCTGAAGCTCACCATTATATCAGCTGATCGCACTATTCACTTCTTCACCGCGTATGCACCACAGACAGGTCGACCTGATGCCGAAAAAGATGCCTTCTGGCAACTTCTCGATGAAAAGACTTGTCACGTGCCTGCTGACGATTACATAATCATTGCCGGCGACCTTAATGGTCATGTGGGTGGAAAGGCAGACGGTAACAGGTGCCATGGGGGAAAGGGGTTCGGTGCGCAATGAAGGTGGCGAGCGTATAATCGATTTTGCGGACACCCATGACCTTGTACTTATGAATACATGGTTCATCAAACGATTGTCTCATCTTCCCACACTTTATAGTGGAAACAATAAAACGCAAATCGACTATATTCTCATAAGAAGCCAACATTTTACCACTGTCACTGATTGCAAAGTCGTTCCTTCTGAGACCATCGCACCTCAACATCGGCCGTTGATTGCCGTCCTGCGAATTAAGCCACCAATAAAATAGCGTGAGGAACGCACTGGCCCGCCGCGCATTAAATGGTGGCGATTTGGTGAGAAGGAAGAAGACACGGTCTCACTCATACGATTGCCAACCATTACGAATGTGGAAGAATCATGGAACCAAATGAAAGACACGATCCACAAAGCGGCCTCTACAACCCTCGGGGTCACCAAGCCGGGTAAGCGGTACATCAACCGAGATACTTGGCTTTGGAATGATGATGTTGAAATGAAGGTCCGTGAAAAGAAACGCCTCTACCACAAATTTCTCGACGATAAAACGCCTGCTAATTGGCAAATTTATAAGAATGCCAACCGGGAAGCCAAGAAAGCAGTCGCTGTCACCCGAGCGAACCATTTCAAAAATCTTTAAGATAAACTGGACACTCGGGATGGCGAGAGAGATCTGTATCGACTTGCTAAAAGCCGTGATGAACGCACACAGGATATCGAACACTTCTGTTGTGTTAATAACAAGAACGGTACTTTGCTTACCAACCGTCGAGCCGCAACGGATAGATGGCGAGAATACTTCGAGCAGATTTCAACTGAAGAATTTGCTCATCCTCCACTTCCATAATCATTGCCGACATTTGGAGCAGTTCCACCTGTCAGCGCAACTGAAGTCGAGGAGGCAATAAAACAAATGAAATCGGGGAAAGCAACAGGACCTGACGACATCGCGTCTGAGCTCTGGAAAGCGAAGAGCTGGGACCCAACACTGTAGCTCAGTGAATTCTTTAACCGGGTTATTCAGGAAGGAAGAACACCATCTGACTGGCAAGAAAGTACCACTGTTCCAATATGGAAAAAGAAATATAGCCCAGCAGAATGTTCAAATTACCGTCCGATCCGGTTGCTTTCCCATACCATGAAGATTTTTGAACGCATTCTTGACAACCGTATTCGCGAAATCGTTGAAATAACCGTGAATCAAGCCGGATTTGTCAAGAATTGCGGAACTACTGACGCAATACACGCTGCGCGGTTACTCATGGAGAAACACCGTGAGAAGCATCGCCCTCTTTACATTGCCTTTCTGGATCTAGAGAAAGCGTTTGACCGTGTACCACACGAACTCATCTGGAATGCCTTACGACAACACTTCGTGCCAGAAGAACTCGTGCGCTGGATTCAATTGCTCTACCACGATCCGAAAAGTAAAGTTCCAAGTATGGCGGGTGTATCAAAACCGCTTCGTGTCTCTGTTGTAGTTCATCAAGGAAGTGCCCTCTCACCACTCCTCTTTGTCCTTGTTATGGACACCGTCACACGGGATATCCAACGTCCAGCGCCCTACAAACTGCTTTATGCAGATGATGTTTTCCTAGCATCTGATAGCAAAAATGATCTCGAGCAACTTGTTCAAAAACGGAATGATCGCCTCATGCAACAGGGTCTCGCATTGAATCTAAATAAATCTGAATTTTTTACGACCGATCCCCATGAAACAGGCACAATCACTGTCAGCGGCAATGATCTGCCCAGAACTGAGCGATTTAAATACCTCGGGTCAACGCTATCAGCCAATGAAGAGCTGCGTTATGAAATAGCTTCACACATTAACGCAACCTGGATGAAGTGGCGTTCCATAACTGGTGTCCTTTGTGATTGACGTATCAACGAACGTCTGAAATCTAAAATTTACCGCAATGTCGTCCGTCCAGTCCCTCTCTATGGTTCTGAGTGTTGGCTGACCATAAAAGACAATGAACGGCGTCTTGCGGTAATGGAGACGAAGATGCTACGTTGGACTAGTGGCGTGACACGTTTAGATCACATCCAAAATGAGGATATCCGCGATCGTTATGGGGTTGCACCGATCGTGGAAAAGTTGCGAGAGAGGCCTCTTCGATGGTATGGTCACGCAATTCGTGCAAACGAGAATTCACTTGCCAAGATTGGTCTGAACATCGAAGTCGATGGTAAACGACCAAAAGGCAGACCTAAGCAACGGTGGCTTGATACGTTGAATGGGGATTTAAAAGCCTCGAGATTGTACCCAGATCAGGCATTCGATAGAGCCAAATGGCGAAGCCGATCACGACGAGCCGACCCCGCTTGTGAACGGGACAAAGGCTGAAGAAAAAGAAGAAGAAATGAGTTTCTTCGCTATAGTAATGAATTTATTTGCGGTTCCGTAAACTTTAAAGTACAAAATAGAATGAATAATAATAATTTATGGTAAATATGATAAGCTCCCAAATAATTTCTAATTAATTTCACATCACTGACATCCTCGCGAAACGCATAATTTGCTCGTGGTTTGTAGGCGACTCTGAGGTAACTTCCACCTTAGTCCACGTCCGAGACTCACTCGATTTGCGGATTGCATCCAGAACGGCCTGAACATAGAGTCCATCTTCGAATGTGGCTGCCGCCTGAACGGGTTCTTTTACCCAGGTCGATTCTTTCTGCGAAAACGCCTCCTTAAGAGCCCCAACCATTTTACATAGACCCTTCACATATGGTCGCGGTAATGATGAACCAGACGCCGCTGAATGTAGGTCTTGGACGTCCACATAGATTGCATCCTCCTTGGTAGGACCGTCTGTGCGGGTCCTCAGAGCAAATAGATCCCCTCCCCTTACTATCAGGTGACCGTCTCGTCCGCACACCATTACCTCCTGAAGGAACCCATTCGAAGGGACCGTGTGACTGTGCAGGGATACCGTCGCCAGTACCCCATTGTCAAGCTCCATTTGGAATGTACAGAAATCTGGAGCAGAGATCTGCCGGATTCCGTTCACGCTGTCAGTAGTTTTCGTGTAGGTTCGAACGAGCCCATGCACCCGCAACGCCTTCCTGCCAAGCAGGAATGTTACCAAGTCAACAACGTGGCTTCCAACCAGATTTAGAGCGCCGCCACCCATCGAGGCATCGCACATCCAATCGAATTTGTCGTGTAACAATGACCCCATTTGCACTCGAACATCAACGAGCGATATCTCGCTCGCCGGACCGATGATTCCTTCCACAATTGCACGTTTCATATGCGTAAACGCAGGCAGGTATCGCAGTGAGTAGTTCACTAATGAAATCAACGTAGGATAGTACTGCGACGCGCGAACCATTTTCAGGGCATCTGCCTGACCCAATCCCATGGGTTTGTCACATACAACATGCTTTCCTATGCCGAGCGCCTTCACAGAGATTTCAGAGTGCAGGAACGGCGGGCAAATGATAAAAACCAAGTCGACGTCCTTCCGGAGCAATACGTCGTCTATGCGATTCGTGAAAAACGGAATTTCCAGCTGACGTGAGCATTCTTCGGCTTCTTTGATTGTACGCCCCCAAATGGCTTCTATGTGGAATCCTTTCTCACGAAGAAGGGGCACTAGGACTTTGGCTACTTCACCGGTTCCAAATACACCGATTCCGGGCAACATAGTTTCCAATAGATGCAGGAGTGAAGAGTTTTTGTAAACAAAACTTTGACAGGAATGCTTAGAAACTTGATGTGTCAAATGTCATCAAATATAGGATGACAAATAAACAAGGAACCGCAAAATCAAAACAACACTGGAATTATTAGAAATTAATTATTTTTTAATTCTGAGTGATTTGAACTCTTCAAATGAGTTCGGTTTCACTGTATTTACTATTCCGTGGTTAAAATAATCGAAATGTTTGTAAAAATAAGATTCTACTCATATCGAGTTCGTTCAAAGTCAATATCATTCTCCTATTGTGAATTGATGATGTTAAGATCAAACATCTTCAAGCGGTCGCCGTGCTAAGTTTGATTTTGTTGCTTGTCTGGCTAGCGGTGGTTTGTGGGTGTTGTACGCGAAAATAGACTCAAATCCATATTTCTTCAAGTGCACCAGTAGTAAATTGTAGGATCTCTGCTCTGAATAACCGCTACACTCGCTACAACCCATCATTTTATGTTTTCAGAGAAAAGCAGTCGGTGAAAATGGCTGCAGCGTTGTCCGGCGTTTTTGAGGATGGTCTCCGCGAGAAAATCAAAAATAGCAAGATCCTAGTTGTTGGTGCTGGCGGTATTGGTTGTGAAATTCTGAAGAATTTAGTTTTGTCCGGGTTTCCATCTATTGAGATTGTAAGTTTTGCATAGAAAGACGTGCAGACGAGATACATGTTTTGTCAGCGTAACCTCAAAATTGTTTGTTTGGTTTTGCAGATTGACTTGGACACGATCGATGTCAGCAACCTGAACCGGCAGTTTCTTTTCCACAAGGAGCATGTTGGCAAATCGAAAGCGCAGGTGGCCAGGGAGAGTGCGCTGAGCTTCAACCCGGACGTCGACATTAAGGCTTATCATGACAGCATTACAACGTAAGTAAGCGGTAGACGGTCGGGGGCATTTCAAAGGGATTGCCCGGCTGCCCACTGCCTACACACTAGGAGCAAGCCCTTCATTGATATACTTTTCCGTTACAGAACAAACTACGGCGTTAACTTCTTCGAAAAGTTTGATTTAGTGCTAAACGCGTTGGATAACCGCCAGGCGCGGAACCACGTCAACCGGATGTGTCTCACAGCAGATGTTCCCCTCATCGAGAGCGGTACCGCAGGTTACGACGGCCAAGTCGAATTAATCAAACGCGGACTGACACAATGCTACGAGTGTACACCAAAAGCCGCACAAAAGTCCTTTCCAGGATGCACAATCCGCAACACGCCATCCGAGCCGATTCATTGCATCGTGTGGGCAAAGCATCTTTTCAAGTGAGTCCCCAGGAATTATTCATTAACATTCAATAACAAGAGATGATCTCTTTCCAGTCAACTGTTTGGCGAGACAAATGAAGATGAAGAGGTCTCACCGGACACTGCTGACCCAGAAGCCGCTGGCGAGGCAGGATCAGACGCACTAGCCACCGAGGCAAACGAGAAAGGCAACGTTGAGCGTGTAAACACCCGCCAATGGGCCCATTCATGCCAATACAACGCCGAGAAGCTCTTCAACAAGTTCTTCCACGATGACATCAAATACCTCCTGAGCATGTCGAACTTATGGAAGAATCGCTTACCACCCACTCCTCTCAAGTGGAACGAGTTCAAAGAGGATGAACAGGCCCAAGCCAATCAGGAATCTCTTCTCCCAGATCAGCGGATCTGGTCCATTGCCGAATGTGCGAAGGTCTTCGCCGAAAGTATCCAGAACTTGAAGATTGAACTGGCAAAATTGCCGGAAAATGATCATCTCGTCTGGGATAAGGATGACAAGTCGGCAATGGACTTTGTCGCTTCATGCGCTAACATCCGCGCTCACATATTCAACATAACACGAAAGTCACGTTTTGATATCAAGTCGATGGCCGGCAACATAATCCCGGCCATTGCGACAACCAATGCAATCACGGCTGGGATAGTTGTGATGCACGCGTTCAAAGTGCTCCAAGGACAACTGGACAAGTGCAAGTCGGTTTATATGCGATTGCGACCGAATGCAAGGAATCAGTTATTCGTGCCAGACAGAAGTGAGTACCAATCGAGCTCAATTAAATTCTTAGGATTATCTTAACAAACCCGTTTCTACCCTTTCCAGATCTCAACCCGCCGAACCCCAAATGCTACGTCTGCTCGCCAAAGCCAGAAGTCGTATTGAAAGTCGACACAAACAAGGTCACGGTCAAAGAGCTGCGCGACGATATCCTAATCAAGGCCCTGAACATGGTCGATCCGGACGTAATCCTCGATGTGAAGGGTGTCATCGTGATCTCCTCCGAAGAGGGTGAAACTGAATGCAACAACGACAAGAAACTCGCAGAATTGCAAATCGTAAACGGATCAATACTCAAAGTCGATGACTTCTTCCAAAAATACGAACTAAGCATTACAGTCGTCCACTTCGACGCAGAACATGATCAACCACTTTTCGAAGTAGTAGCTGATCCGGACACTCTGAAACCCGCCCAAGAAGCCGAAGAGAATGGCAAGCCAGAGGCTGACAAAAACGGTGACGGACCTAGTGAAGCGAAACGGGCAAAACTCGATTCAGATTCTGCATCAGCACAAGAACCAGCACCCACAACGTCGGGATTGTCGTCAACCCCAGCAGGAGTGGATGATGATGATGACGACGATATTTGCGTGATTGAGGATGGTGACGTGGCGGATAAATCGGACGTTGACGCTGGTGCGGGCAGCAGCGGTAGTAGCCAAGCTGCAGGCAAAAGTGGATTGAAGCGGAAGCCCACCGATGGCGGTGAGGGCCCGTCGAGTATTAAACGCGCTAAAGTTGATGATGAGGATGATGATTTGATCTTGATTGACGATTGAAAGTGTACAGTTTGGAACTTTTTTTTAATAATATCATAATAAACATAACTTTTAAGTGACTCAGACGCTTTTCATTTGAGTTCGTATTATTTTCGAAAGGATAGCGGTTTCTAGGCCACCTTCTTTTGCGATTGAGGCGTCCACCCCAGGACTCCTGCGATACGGATGAATACTAGATAAATGCACATTCTTCCCACCTTGGGCAGGGTGGGATAATCATAATTATCAGATGTCGGCAGCTGCCCGTTTATTTATGTATTCTTATTCAACGTCATTAGCTTTCGACCCGACTTTTTTCCCTTTCTTACTCGTGATTGGGAACGACATCAGATGTCGGGGCTGTCGAGGAGTAATTCAGATATCAGAGATTGACACCCACGATGAAGCACAAAACCTGGCAACGCCTGCTGAACCAAAAGCCCTATCTCCAGCTTCATGTGATGATCACTGGGAGTTCTTTTTGTCGAAAAACTACAAGAAACAGCTGATGAGTGGACAGCTTAAGGTACTTAGCGATGACTTATCATGTCCTTACTCATAACACTGACTGAGTGACTCATTGTTAGTAAAAACAACGTTTAATTCATCAACAATATTCCTGGAAGGGAAGATTTCAAATCAACATTTATTCATCAGCAATATTCCTGGAAGGGAAGATTTCAAATCAACATTTGCGCACGAAAAAGCAAAAATAGAGTACGTTGGGCACCACGAATGCTCACGTCGCTCCAGAGGCAACGACGATTGGAAAGCTGCAGTCACAGTACATCAAATAAGTAGTTTCCACACTAAATGGACCGGACTTGCGAATGTATTGGAAAAGTTTATCCGTACATATCATAGGCACTAAACCACAAGTAGATACTATAATAATAATCGTTGGCGTAACAACCCATATTGGATCAGGGCCTTGAACTGTGTTAGAGCACTTCATTCAAAACCGTAACGGTTACACTACAGTACACTGTAGGAGGCAATGTGGTCAACATTGCGCTCGGCCGAGATTATTACCCTAATTTGACTCAGGTACTCGTTCACAGCTGAGTCGACTGGTATCCGATGTCAAGTTCCACTGCCACCAGTGAGATTTGAACCGCGACCTTCCGTACGACAGCCTAGTGCTCTAACCACTGAGCTATCGGACACAAGTAGATACTACCAGATGTTGAAATTGTGTGTGGCGGAGCCTCTTTTTTTTTAAATAGTGTGGAGTGGAAGTATCGAATTTCCACTGCATCTTTTTGCCGTTGCTGCTACTTTTGGTCCGACATAACCTAAAATGTCGACTGGTCGAAGAGTTGGATTGTTCAACACGGGAGGTCTTGGCACTCGTCACTATGTAAAGTCTGCCGCAAGTTAACAATCTGCTATCTAATGCTAATCCCCTAATTGCGGCTGTTGTGAACGTGGAGAGTGCGAACTAACTATTTTATGGATTGACTCGTGATAGGGAGGGTCACCATCTTTTTTTTTTATTTTACGTTGCTCACCTCACCCTTCGGGTTTTTTGGTGCGAGCAAAAATCGGAGAAAATCGAAAATTCTGAAATTTCCTCATATTTCGAGCTAGGGATTTTCGCTTAGGCAAACCTATCCCGGCCCAGCCAACACGAGTGGAAAGTTCTTGCACCGACGACGGAACGGGGGCCGTGAGAAACTGGCGCCTTAATAACTGGTTGCATCATCAGGGCGGAAGGAGTTCAACCAATGTAGAGGCCAGGTTGGAAACGCCGAACAAAAGAAAAAAAGGAACTATTTGCTTCTAAGTGAACCACAACGCTGTCCGAGTAGCAGACAATTTAGGACAATGCTAGAAGCAATCTTCTACAATACACGGAGACTCGCATCGTCCGGTTTGAAATTTTGAAATTTTGTGTTCTTTTCACTCACTTCAATTCCCTGTACACATTCAGGTTTTTTTTGTTGACTTTCATCATCACCAACGGCGCAACAACCGGACAGTCATGGTATCGCTCATAGATTTCGTCATTATGTAGGCTACGGAATCGTCCATCCTCATATAGGGGGGCCAAAAATTCTTCCGAGGATTCTTCTCTCGAACGCGGCCAAGAGTTCGGAATTGTTCTTGCGAAGAACCCAAGTTTCCGAGGAATACATGAGGACTGGCAAGATCATAGTCTTGTACAGTAAGAGCTTTGACCCTATGGTGATACGTTTCAAGCGAAACAGGGCCAGGTTAAAAAGGACGCATGATAGGGCATCCCCTTGTCGTAGACCGTTGTTGATGTCGAAAGGTCTTGAGAGTGATCCTGCTGTTTTTATCTGGCCTCGCACATTGGTCAGGGTCAGCCTAGTTAGTTTTATTAATTTTGTCGGGATACCGAATTCTCTCATGGCCGTGTACAGTTTTACCCTGGCTATGTTATCATAGCCTCCGCCGGAAGGCGTCGGTCTTCCCGTTTTTTCTTTAGGTTTCCCCCATTATATTTAAAGGGAAGAGGAAAGGAAGAGTCAGCTCAGAGCTAATCCTTCCCCATCCATCTCACTCGCATTTGGTTTGTGCAATTTAGTCCCCTTCCCTTATTAGGCCGTTTGGCATTTTAGCTCCTTTGGGAATGAAATCTCTGGTGGTATCACTCCGCGTCGAGACTTCATGTCTCTAATAGAGTAGTTTACTCCGGGTGGATTTAGTTTTGTTGACTTCTGAGTCAAGGCACGTAATAAAATCTCTGGTGACCGTGTTGGTGCAACGCTGAACTCTCATCGTAACAATATATAGCACATAGAAGTCAATAGGACGACCGAGATAGGGATGATTCGCTACATTAGATGATGATTTGCGAGTCTCTCAACTCCATCCAAACCGAGCCTTTGATATAGTGGTGAATTCGATCCAGATGAACCAAACCCGCTTCTGAATAGAACGAAGACTAAAGACAGATGGTCCTCCAGCCCCCAGCTGCAAAGGAAATGAATTATAATTCTGTGGTCTGGTATTAAACTTGCCTGTGAAGTTGAAAACACATTCAAGCTAACACTCATTTGATAATCTGGTCGGATCCCATGGTGGTGTCACCACGGGCGGCCTCCTTCTCTCACATGTGGGCTTATGATCAAACTTATTGTATTATTGATGTTCGTTCAGAACATTTTCCGTTAGATTGGGTTCTTCTTTTCCCTACCACAGATTGGTCGATAGTCCACTATCCAACCAAGCATCTGCACAGCTTCAGGAATGGTCTGCCAATTCTATCGGCTACAGTCTAGAAGACAGCGATTGCAGGTTGCCGTATAGACATGGTGTGTAGGTGCTATTTGCTATTACTTGGCCTAATTTATATCTGGCTATATGTTTCTAGTTCTATTCATGAGCTAGTCTCATGCCTGATATTTCCTGCCTATCTTTCAGTACTGTGGTTCGTCGTTTGTCGTCCCCTGATCATGGTTTATGTGGTAGCTGTGGTTAATGTATTGTTTTCATATTGATCTCTACATATCGGCCCTAGCCAAGTGTATAGCTGCAAACCGCTAACACTTCTCATGCGGAAGCAGCCAATACCTCTCATTTGGTCATGGTATAAGTGTCCAATATGGAGGCACAGATACATTCCACTAAAGGCAGCTCGATGTCCTCCACCCTCTTAATTCGAGATAAAACAAAGATAAGAAAGAAGAGAAGGAGTAGTATGAAAGTATTATATGAAATGAGAAAGCTCCCAATGGAGCGAGACTTTCCCTAATGTACTTTATACTTTAAAGTCAGTGAGGGGCTGCTCGTTCCAAGTGGACATCCTTGTATTCGTCGGATCAGCCAGGACCACCTACAAGGAATCCTAGAGCTGGGTGACGAATACCTATCTCTCAGTGAGACGGTCATGGGGAAACTTTAAGTTGCCATTGAGTGTAGTTCACCTCACCACAGGCTGCAAACCGGTACCTCTATGTAGCCTGAAGACATCCTTTAATGGCTTAGGATGTATATTCCGGGAGTAGTTAATGGGCAAGGGTTCAGTTTTGAAAAACTGCTGTCCTAAAATATCATGTGTGTCGCCTGGGGTGTGTACCTATTTTGCACGAAGCATAACATTCCAATTCTTCTTCTTTTTCTTCAGCCTTTGTCCCGTTCACAAGCGGGGTCGGCTCGTCATGATCGGCTTCGCCATTTGCCTCTATCGAATGCCTGATCTGGGTGCAATCTCGAGGCTTTCAAACCCCCATCCAGCGTATCAAGCCACCGTTGCTTAGGTCTGCCTTTTGGTCGTTTACCATCGACTTCGATGTTCAGACCAATCTTGGCAAGTGAATTCTCGTTTGCACGAAGACGCCTCTCTCGCAACTTTTCCACGATCGCTGCAACCCCATAACGATCGCGGATATCCTCATTTCGGATGTGATCTAAACGTGTGACGCTACTAGTCCAACGTAGCATCTTCGTCTCCATTACCGCAAGACGCCGTTCATTGTCTTTTATGGTCGGCCAACACTCAGAACCATAGAGAGAAAGATGATCTACACCTGCGCGGGGATTGACTGCCGGAACATTGACCCTACGCGGTTAGCCTCTGTGAAAGTCCGGAGAGGAGCTTTAATAAAAGGAGGGGATGAAGGAGGGAGGGAGGCGTGATGGTTGAAAAGAGAATTACTGTCCGAGATGAGAGCCAGCCCTGACATGTAGTACCTTTGCTAGCCGAACAATGCATTGCTCTTAGCGAGATTTTTTTCCAGTGGGTTAGGGTGGAACAGCCACTTTTTTAGTCTGACGCGCGACAGCTTGATCATGTGCGGAAAAATGGGGTAAACCCCGGAGAGGCCGTACAGGAGAGAGTTTTGGTTAAATTTTAGGTTTGGCCTTCTGTATTTGGCCGTGAATTTCCTGAGTATCGCCCTTTCGAAGCTTTGGAGGGCTTTTGCTACGTTAGGTTACATGGTAGCCCATGCTGGGAAACCATCGGTCAGAATTGGACGAATAAGAGTTTTGTATAATAGGGTTTTGGTGGCAGGGAACGGGACCCGGGATGAGAGGAGGTTTTTTAAGGCAGCTAAGGCCTTAGAAGCATTGGCAATAGCAGATCTGGCGTAAGGGTTGGATTTAAGTTTGCTGTTGAAAGTGATTTCCAGGTATTTAATGTTTGGTTCCGGCTTGAGCGTGTGGTTGGCAATGCGTAAATACAGGTTTTTACTTTCTGGCACTGTGCGCCAGTGGCACTTCCCACTGGAGTTTCTGAAGCAAATAACCTCAGACTTAAGGGAATTAACGGTGAGGGCCTACCGGTTGAAATAAGCGAGAGAGAGGCTAGTGAGGGCCTGAGACCGCTCGCATATAGGATGGTGTCATCAGCGAAGAGGATCCTGATGCGAGAGGACCATTGTCATTGGGGGAAAAGGGCGGGTGAGGGGCTGCCTGAGTTGCCTTTGGCGTGGGGGATAGTTTACGGGAGGGAGGGGAATATCGTGGAGGAAGATGTTAAAAAGTTTGGGGCCTAAAATAGATCCCTGAGAGTTTACCGGTAAGTCGATGGAGCGAAGTTCATCGAAGCGCACGTGGCAAGTTCTGTTGGAGATGAAGTCTCCGAGGATTCTGAATAAGGGGAGGGGGTAAAAGGACTGAATTAGTTTGTAGAGCAAACCCTCTTTCCAAACTGAATCAAATGCCTTTTCGAGGTCTAAGGCGTAGGCTACGATGCAATGCCTATTTTCCAGGTGATGATATGGTCTTGCAGATACAGGATTGCCTGCTCGGTGGATCTGAGGTTTTCGAAACCGAATTGATTAAGTGGAATGATAGGGGAGTGGTGTCTATTAAGGTGACTTAGTAGGATACGTTCGAAGATTTTTCCAATATTGGCAAGAAGAGAGATAGGCCTCATATCTTTGAGATCGCCTGAGCACCGCTTCTTAGGGATAGGTATGAGGAGGGCTGATTTCCATGATATCGGGAAGTGTCCTTTGTTCAGGCAGATGTTGAAAAGGATGGTGAAACGTTCACTGATAGTAGGTGCACACTTCCGCAGGACAAAGTTAGAGATACCGGCGGGACCGGAAGATTTTTTTATTGTAGGACCGGGTGATTGCAAGTTCGACTTCTTCTAGGGAGGTAAAGAAGGGGGCGAACGGGCCTGTTCTGACTGCATCAGCCGGGCATCTGGGAGAAAAGGGGCAAAGGTAAGACCCTTCCAAGCTCAACCTTTTATCGCTGACAGCATTGGCGACCACCGAGTTCCAGATGGGGTCCGCTGGCGGTTTTGCTCTGAATAAGTGGCTAAAATAGTCTATGCAGGCGGATATTTTTCGTCGGGGGAGTGACACTGGAGGTTACTTATTTTTATCGGGGTTTGGTGGAGGTTAGTATATTTTTTCTTTCTTCCGGTCAATCGATTAATTACTGTGAAAACTTGTGGGCGGGGTTTGAGGGATTTGAGGAGTTTCTTGTAAGATGCATTCAGTTTGGACCGAATAGCTCCATTGATTTTGTTGGACAGGTCTTTGATGATTTCGGAGAGGAGACGGTAGTCAGCGTTGCATCTGTTCCGTGACCGGTGAAATAAACGTTTCCTGCACTGCAGTAGTCTGTTTCTATCGCGGACTAAGAGGAGGGTTGAGGGGGAAAGGCACCCGTATTTGTAGTACCCAGGTTCTTTAACTGGAGCGTGTTTGTCGATTGTTGTTTCGAAGGCAGAGTTCACTTTCCGGATGTATGTATCTAACTCAACATTAGAGTGGATGCGCGATTTGTCCAGGGGAGGGCCCAGCACGCTGTCTAAGTCGCGTTGGAAATCCGTCCCAGTTTGTCAGATTGAAAGATCTGCATTTGTGCGGATGGTGGAGTGAAGGGAGAATTTGCTGTAAATGTAGAGAGAGGCTGAGAGCATGATGATCCGAGTGGGCTGCTAGAGAGGAGCAGCTAGTGACACATGCTGAGAGATTGGACGAGATTATGAAGCCGTCTAGGAAAGAGGATCCACGAGGAAATGATGGCACTCCCGCGTTAATGATGTCCGCGCTAAGGAATGGACCTGATTGGAACCAATCGAAGAGTACTTTGCCGTTTTCGTTGTTGACTGAGTCGCCCCAGGATACGTGCCTCGCTTTAAGGTCGCCGCCGAGGGTAAAGGCGTCGAAACTGCTCGCGATTTCCTAGAGTTCGTCCAGAATTGGAGTGAGGTGACGACCTGTGCCGCCCGGGAAGTAGAGAGAGCCGATTAGGACTCGGAGGGCGCCACCACCCCTGACAGGAAGTCTGACTACTGCTAACAGGCAGTTTGACGCCAGTGCAGCCGCTGGGATACTATTTGCCCTTAGTCCCGCTTTGACTTGTATGGCTGTGCCTCTGCCCGCGTCGTTGCGGAAGGTACTGTAGCCGGGAGCATGTAATCTTACGTTGGGGGCTTCCCCAGTCTGGTTTCGTTTAGGAGAGCGAGATTAGGATTGGAATCCTCTAAGAGCTTGTGAAGAGCGAAACGGCTGTCGTTAGAAATGAGCGAATTAATGTTGAGTGTGAGCACCTTCATTTTGGTTGTCTAGCAATTTGAAGAGGAATTGTTTGTCTTCAGGGGGAGACGGAGATAGTTGTGATAGAATTCGGAGATTGTGCTCCACAGCGAGGAGAAAGACATATTGAATAGAGACCTCGCTTCCATGAAGAAGCCCCTTGGAATGGAAGAATGTGTAGGTGATAAAGGGCTAAGGTTTTCGGGTCTTGCTTGCCCCCTGGTCACTGCGGCAAAAGACGGGGTCAGTGAGGGAGGAGCGGTCCAGTTGGCGTGAGGTAGAGTGTTAGGCTGTGGGACACGAGCAGGGGAGGGTCTGTCGAGGTGGGGGAAGAACGAAGCAGATCGAGAGTGTAGGATGCTTTTTGCTCTTTCTTTGCGCTGGATAGATTCCAGTCTGCGGGGCACTTAGAGAAGTTGGCAGGGTGACCCAATTTGCCATAATTTGCACATTTTAGTGGTGCCGCCGACTCCTTTTCGGCGTTGTCTTCTACATTGGAACGGGGGCAATCCCCCGTTGATGCAGGAGGGTATTTTTTTTTTGTGACTATATTGGCCTCTGCGTCAGAGTTGAAAGTACTGCGCTATTTTCTCATTTATACAAATTCAATTCGGAACAAATGGATTTTTTATGCTGGCAACACAAACTTTTTTCTATTGATTAGCGTACTCACCGCTGACATTTCTTATCAGTCGCTGTGAATAGTAAAGCAAAACGTCAACAAAAGGGTGTCTCATCTGCATTTCGTTTCCATACGTTAGGTTTTTCGCGTTAAAAAGTGGCAAAGCAATGCTCACGGACTACGAAGATGATTTCTTTTTCGAAGAAGACAAAATGTAATTGAAGCCATCATAGTAGCGTCAGAACGAAGACTGAAAACGTTTTCTTTCAATCACTTTTGAGTTGATCACAGTGCATGGAAAATTCGATATTCTGATATTTCTTATATTTTGTTCCTCTCTGTTCTCGTCTCGTGGCACAGAAATGCTTTTGTAAACGCACATTCCATCATTTCGTAGTGTTAATTTCAATTGAATAGACATTTTGTTAGTGTTCTGATTTTTGCTGCTCGCACTTCCAAGTAGTGATCGATTCGGCGAAAAGGACTTTTTTTCGTAAACGATGTGGCCGCACACCGCCTACACATATCCGTACATGCTGTACGCGTTCCGAGATTTAGAAGAACGACGCTTCTTTTTTTTCGAGGATCAAAAGTACACGACAAGTCATTCTATGAATTTTTCGTTGATGTTACCGCTTAGATGTTCTTCTGTTGCGACCTCACCCGTTTGAATTGCACATCCTTCTTTTGTGTTTGGCACGTTTTGCAATTATTATTTCACAAAACAGTCGCTCATCCCAATACCTAGCGAGAGGAGTGGTAGTGTCCTCGCGGAGTGAAAACCTTTTATAGTTCCTGAAAGCTTTGTAAGTTGCACTTAGCTCATTTTCATAACTTTAATTCAATCTATAGCGAGCGTCCGCCGACACCGTCCTTAATAACGTTTGCTGACCCAAGCAATGTGGGCGACGGAGTAGCGCAGGACGGGCGGCTATCGCCTCTCAAAACGGACAGGTAAGTCTTCGAAGAGTATTTGATTCAGTGAAGAACTTTACCCATTGGAAAAGTAGCGCTGGAGCCAAGGAGGATGGGGAAACAGAAGTGTTAGAGAAGGAGTTGTCTGTTTCGGATGAGCCGGCGAGCGTGGTGAGCGATGAGCCTGATCCAGTTCTGTATGCGGGGCCTAGTCAAGGAGATCTGGACGAGCGAAGAGCTTACAATTGCCAACTGATCGAATTGGAGCGCTTGTAAGTGACGGATTGGAATATAGAGTCTGATCTGAGCTTCGTATGCAGCGACTTGAGCTTGAACCATTTAGTAAATAGATTAGTTGCTAAATTTAAGGCTTCCTGTAATTGCTGCCGAGAAAGTGCGCCAGACAATTTACAAAAGTTTAGAATGTTGTGCTGTAAATAATGAAAATTGTGTAAGTAGATGTCTCTTAACATCAACTGTAAAATGAAAGTTTCCACCGAATCATCCCATTTCCAGTGTGAATAGCGCAGAGAACCATTTGTTAATATCGCGCTTATTGCATTCATGAGAATAAGAACGTAAAGTTCAGTCTATTGAACCATCTTCTTTATCCTGCTCCCCCCCCCCCCCCCACAATCCACCAAACTTGGTAAGATCATGCTCTACATTATAGCCTACATCACTCCAATATTTCGTGATGCTAGGATGAACTTAAAGGGGGTTTCCAGCCAACTACACAAAATTATAGTAATCTTTCTTTTTCTTCAGCCTTTGTCCCGTTCACAAGCGGGGTCGGCTCGTCGTGATCGGCTTCGCCATTTGGCTCTATCGAATGCCTGATCTGGGTGCAATCTTGAGGCTTTCAAATCCCCATCCAGCGTATCAAGCCACCGTTGCTTAGGTCTGCCTTTTGGTCGTTTACCATCGACTTCGATGTTCAGACCAATCTTGGCAAGTGAATTCTCCTTTGCACAAATTGCGTGACCATACCATCGAAGACGCCTCTCTCGCAACTTTTCCACGATCGGTGCAACCCCATAACGATCGCGGATATCCTCATTTCGGATGTGATCTAAACGTGTGACGCCACTAGTCCAAAGTAGCATCTTCGTCTCCATTACCGCAAGACGCCGTTCATTGTCTTTTATGGTCGGCCAACACTCAGAACCATAGAGAGCGACTGGACGGACGACATTGCAGTAAATTTTAGATTTGAGACGTTCGTTGATACGTTTTTTTTGCTATCAGATGCTAGGAAAACCTCATCTGCATAAAGCATTGTGTAGGGCGCTGGACGTTGGATATCCCGTGTGACGGTGTCCATAACAAGGACAAAGAAGAGTGGTGAGAGGGCACTTCCTTGATGAACACCAACAGAGACACGAAGCGGTTTTGATACACCCGCCATACTTCGAACTTTACTTTTCAGGTCGTGGTAGAGTAATTGAACCCAGCGCACGAGTTCTTCTGGCACGAAGTGTTGTCGTAAAGCATACCAGATGAGATCGTGTGATACACGGTCAAACGCTTTCTCTAGATCCAGAAAGGCAATGTAAAGAGGGCGATGCTTCTCACGGTGTTTCTCCATGAGTAACCGCGCAGCGTGTATTGCGTTAGTAGTTCCGCAGTTCTTGACAAATCCGGCTTGATTCACGGTTATTTCAACGATTTCGGGACAACGGTTGTCAATAATGCGTTCAAAAATCTTCATGATATGGGAAAGTAACCGAATCGGACGGTAATTTGAACATTCTGCTGGACTACCTTTCTTTTTCCATATTGGAACAGTGGTACTTTCTTGCCAGTCAGATGGTGTTCTTCCTTCCTGAATAATCCGGTTAAAGAATTCACTGAGCCACAGTGTTGGGTCCCAGCTCTTCGCTTTCCAGAGTTCAGATACGATGTCGTCAGGTCCTGTTGCTTTCTCCGATTTCATTTGTTTTATTGCCTCCTCGACTTCAGTTGCGCTGACTGGTGGAAGTGCACCAAATGTCGGCAATGATTGTGGAAGTGGAGGATGAGCAAATTCTTCAGTTGAAATTTGCTCGAAGTATTCTCGCCATCTATCCGTTGCGGCTCGACGGTTGGTAAGCAAAGTACCGTTCTTGTCATTAACACAACAGAAGTGTTCGATATCCTGTGTGCATTCATCACGGCTTTTAGCAAGTCGATACAGATCTCTCTCGCCATCCCGAGTGTCCAGTTTATCGTAAAGATTTTTGAAATGGTTCGCTCGGGTGACAGCGACCGCTTTCTTTGCTTCCCGGTTGGCATTCTTATAAATTTGCCAATTAGCAGGCGTTTTATCGTCGAGAAATTTTTGGTAGAGGCGTTTCTTTTCACGGACCTTCATTTCAACATCATCATTCCAAAGCCAAGTATCTCGGTTGATGTACCGCTTACCCGGCTTGGTGACCCCGAGGGTTGCAGAGGCCGCTTTGTGGATCGTGTCTTTCATTTGGTTTCATGATTCTTCCACATTCGTAATGGTTGGCAATCGTATGAGTGAGACCGTTTCTTCTTTCTTCTCACCAAATCGCCACCATCTAATGCGCGGCGGGCCAGTGCGTTCCTCACGCTGTTTTATCGGTGGCTTAATTAGCAGGGCGGCAATCAACGGCCGATGTTGAGATGCGATGGTCTCATAGGGAACGACTTTGCAATCAGTGACAGTGGTAAAATGTTTCCGTCTTATGAGAATATAGTCGATTTGCGTTTTATTGTTCCCACTATAAAATGTGGGAAGATGAGACAATCGTTTGATGAACCATGTATTCATAAGTACAAGGTCATGGGTGTCCGCAAAATCGATTATACGCTCGCCACCTTCATTGCGCGCTCCGAACCCCTTTCCCCCATGGCACCTGTTACCGTCTGGCTTTTCACCCACATGACCATTAAGGTCGCCGGCAATGATTATGTAATCGTCAGCAGGCTCGTGACAAGTCTTTTCATCGAGAAGTTGCCAGAAGGCATCTTTCTCGGCATCAGGTCACCTGTCTGTGGTGGATACGCGATGAAGAAGTGGATAGTGCGATCAGCTGATATAATGGTGAGCTTCATCAGCCGATCATCAAATCGTTCAACTTCTTTAATGGCATCACGGAAACCCTCTGAGATGGCAATGCCAACACTCAAAACTAAGACCGGTTTTGAAAAGTACTAACTGAGACCTTTAATTTGATACCCCACATGACTATATTTGATGAAAAAAAATTGTACACCCCCCTTTTGCATGTATAGGGAAAGGGCTTCAACGAGCCTTTCAAATAATAAGCAGCGACGAAAATTCTTCTCCTTTGACCGTTTTCCCGTTCGCTAAGCAAGTGTGCAATGTTGTCACATAGGAGAATCAGTAGATAAAATTCTGATTGAAAACATTCATTTGAGAGATTATGTGCGGAATCAATTTAGTGCGGAATAATAATGCGATCCGTGAATGTAAGGCAGTCAGCATATAGTCGACACGTTCAAATTTCGGTAGAAGTCATGTACTTCATCATGGAATATATGGATGTACTCTTTGTTTTTCGTAGCGAAAATTCACACCCGTAGAAGAGCGGTTAACACCGATTTCAACATCTGAAGCATTGGAAGCGCAATTGAATCGAGCATCAGATCGCTTGGCAATGATTGATTGAATCGCTTCGATTCAATTAACAGCAATTTCCATTTGTGTGACCCATTTTAATGGATTGTTCTTCTCAGTGAAACTCTATTAGTATCAGAGTTAGGCAAAATCGTAATCATAGTCATAATCAGGAAGTGGGCATGATTACATGGCTGTAATCATAATCACAGGCCATGATTACCATTGAAATCATGTAATCGTGCAATCGCAATCATCATTACATAATCGTGCAGTCATATGAAATCATCATTGAATCACGAACAATGCTTTATAAATCAACCTACTTTTTGGCTAGTTATCCTTTTAACCAAAAATAATTGTGGATTGGTTGCAATGAACAGAAAAATTTACAACTGATTTGATTGTTAGTTGAAATTATATTTTCGTGTAAATTGACAACAGAAGAAGAAATGTCTGTACTCATTTCAGATATCAGACAGGCAAATGTCTGTCTCGGGTAAATGTTTGTCCAGACAAACGGTTGTATGAGACGAAAATCTGTGCTTGGGTTAAACAAATGAACTGTATCTGTTTCAAATATCAGACAGACAAATCTCTGTGTCTGCGCCGTATCTGAATCAGACAAATATTTACTTTCAGATTTTGCTTCTCGTCTCACACAGCACATACATTGCCACTTGCCAAATACGCATATCCACTAGCGGTAAAAAAAATTCACAATGAAGATATTTGTGAACTGTCTTAAGGTAAGACCCCATCTATGCTACGCGACGCGACGCGGCCACAAACTGCACTGCCTATCAAAATAGCTTTATATGGTTTTCTAGGCAGCAATACACACTTGAGCGACGCGACGCGGCCGAGTCGCCTGGTAGAGAATATTTTGCTGTGTTGCGTGTCTTTTCCATATAATGAACTCAGCTGATTGCTACGATTTTTCGGTTTTGGTTTGTATCCACCTGTTAAGGCACGACCCCATCTACGCTACGCGACGCGTCCACAAACTGCACCACCTGTCAAAATATCTTTATATGGTTTTGTAGGCAGCAATACACACTTGAGCAATGCGACGCGACGCGAAGGTACGACCCCATTTATGCTAAACGACCCGACACTACATTCATCATAACTCCCGCGTCGCAGCATGCCTATACTGCACTTGCCAGCAGTCAACTACAAACAACTACACATTTTAACAGGTGGATACAAACTAAAACTGAAAAACTATAGCAGTCAACTGAACATTTTGCAGTATCCCGTGTGATTTCATTCAGTTGACTCGGGCATTTTGGTTCAAGTATGGAATATCGCGTTTCATAGCTGCTGGTCTGCAGCTGTATCCTGCTTAAGTGATACTTCAAATATTTTCAATTGGATTGATGTCCAGGACTCTGTGGCAGGAAACCGCAAGCTAGACGCTTCAGGTATAAAAGGTTTTGTGTTTCCCTATAGGAGTGAGTGCATTTGCCCTCTATTTCTTAAAAAGTCATTTACACAAATAATTTGATAATAATCAACCTCACATTAGGATACTGTCCTCTATGCTTTAGTACTCCTGGAATGAACGTAAGGGGATCTTTCAGTCGATTTCTAAAAGTTGATAATATACTATTAGTAAGTTTATTTGAGCGGATATCGTACATATTTTGAAGTCTAGATTTCATATAAGCGCATCCCCCTGATTTTTTCGGATTTTTGGGCTGGGTAGTTTCCGAGAATGAGTTCTATCCCACTTTAGAGTGTGCACTCGCGCAATTTACAATCCACGTCAAAAAGAAATAATCAGTTTCGTAAAGCACTAATCGATACCTTTCATTTGATACCCCACAAGGCTATATCCGGTAAAAAAATGTTTACATTTCCCCTGTGCATGTATCCCCTTTAAACTCCATGTAAATTTATGTCACTCACTACATACGTGAGATATCATAGTTCCCATCTCTCAACTAAATTCCTTTCGGATCGATTTAGCCGTTTTGGAGAAAAGTGTGTGTGACAGACAGACAGTGAATCGATTTTAATAAGGTTTTGTTTTACACAAAACCTTAAAAATGTACAGCGAGATTAAGCAATCCCGACTGAAAATACAGGATTATGATTGCATGATTATGATTTCACGAGCGCCCGATTTTGATTATAATCATAAAATTCGTATCAGATCTAAAAATGAGCGGATGATTTACAGATCATATGATTGTCAATTGCAGTTATTATTTTGACTTGATCCGATTTGCATTCGTCTTTGTTGATAATGATACCAAAACATTTGCTGGCTGGGTAAACAATTATATACTTAGCGGAGCGAGGGCAAACTTCGTACTTCCGAACATGAGAACCGATTTCCTGAAGATGTTGCTTGCCCCTGTGAAGTCAGGGTCCCAATAAGAATATCTTCTATGTAAGGAGCCGTAAACGGAAAATCGGGATGGATCTTGTTCATGTCAGGATTTCAGACTAAATGGTCATCTCTAATCAATTATGAGCGGCACCTTTACGCCATTCCGCAGATTCGTTCGTTTCCTGTTCTGTGGAACTCGTTGAGCTTGTTTGCTTTACGCTGATGTCACTAGCCTGTTTGCATTTGTAAGTCCCCTATTAAATATGCCTTTCTTGGGTTTAATTTAGACGCAGACCGGGGAAGATTCACGCTAATAGTAAAGATTTCTTTATTCCGCTTTGGTGAGTTTTCGGACTTTCACTAGAAGGAGCGTCGTAATTTCGATTATAACCAATCTCGCGATAAAATGATACCTTTCAGACGAAATATAAAATTCCTCATGACAAACCGAATGTTTATTTTGTTTTGTCTAAACCCGCCATCCACTTGATGGCGGACCGTTTAGTCCACGACAGAGATCACTCATGAGACGCTGCCTCACCTCTGACTGCCCCTTATATGCATTCGTGAACACAGATGAGCGTATAAATTTTATTCAGAACAAGAACCGTCTAGTAATTTCAGGCCTAAGGTGGACAATACGAATTTTCTGAATAGAACTTTTTTCGCATTGACTCTATTCATTTGCGCAATGCAGAACTTTTCTTGATATAAGGCCTACATCCTGCTAGAATGCTATAAAAAGCTCTCCCTTTATTGATGCCACCACTAAGAATGTATTAATCAACGCACAAATTAGGGACCCCTTCAAGGTGCTCGAAATAACGAACAATTCTTCTTCTTTAGCCTTTGTTCTGTTGCATAGCGAGGCCGGTCCTGATTTGCATATTTTAATATTTCCACCAAAAGTTTGTCACTTTTGTGGGAAATGTGGAAATGGGATAATTTAAGTGGTAGAGTACATATTTACTAAACTTTTGTCAGTCTTGGCACGTAGAATTTATAGATAATTGATTGTAATATATAATATTTAGTCATCCGTTAAAATATCCAAAAATTGAGAGCTTCCAACTTCAATAGCTCCGCGGGAGTAATCATTTTCTCAAAGGTGAATAATGCTGCCCTAATTCTTCAAGGGTTCTTTCAATTATTTATCCACTTTTGAGTGCAATTTATCAAATGCCTTTCATGTCCATTTGTCATTGATTTTTAACATTGTTTGCGGGTCTTCCTTCCGAAGTTCCGAAGGGAATCATCTATGGTCATTTTTAGACACGCGTAGACCGGTATATGCAAAGTCTACTCTTAAAAAGGTTTCTCTGAACAAAGTCCTGCAATGCTAATGCTCACTAATTGGTTTTACTCTGGATGGCTCATAGATAATAGGCACTAATCTTTGATTGGTAGTGCCAAGAAGTACCCGATTTTGTAGCATAAAACCTAGTGTTTGACAAATAGCGCGCTCAAATGCATATTGAGTTGTAATATTTAGTCTAGATAATTGTAATTGTAGCTGTAAAAAACCATAATTCCCTATTAATTAATTTTTACGTTTCCTTCGCATTTTTTGTCTCCCTATAAAGTCCGTTATTGTCCATTAAATTTCGCTAGCGCCTATGTTTTCACCCTATTTCAATGGATGCAGCTAGTTAAGTTCTATGTCACCAAAAGTAAGTTTAATTCTTTGAAAGCATAAATCCCAGCGTGTGTGTGTGTATGGTGGGAGAGAAGCTACAGCCTCTGAGCACTCAGGCTGTGTTGGCCCATTGTACTCGCTTCCCCCGTCTAACGGAATATTCCGGATTTGTTAACGTATCGCAGGATTTCCGTTAGTGGATGTGATGCTACCCGTCGCAATTGGAGAACTTCGGCACCAAAGATCTGATGCCTGATGCGTCCATAGGCAGGGCATTCACATAGGAAATGCTCCGTGGATTCCGCTTCCTCATTACAGAGACACGTATCATCTCCGGTAATTCCTATTCTGAACATATGCCCACCTAGTGAATTATGGCATGTCAGAATGCCCACAGTACACCTGCAAGTCCTCCTGCTTTTCGACAGGATAAACTTTGCGGTACGTATGTTCGGTTCTGACAGGAAAAGTTTGGTGTGTCGAGCAGCATTTAGGCTCTGCCACCTGTCGTTATGGGAAACTTGTTCCCAGTTTTTGAAAACAGATTTAGCCAATGCTACTGACACCCCAATTGCTGGCTCCGGTCCCGGCATAGGGGAAATTGACCCCTCTTTCGCTAAAGCGTCCGAGATTTCATTTCCCTCTATGCCACAGTGACCAGGTACCGAGAGTAGTTCCACCGTATTGAATCTAGACATAGAGTTCAAACGGTTTCTGCATTCCTGAACGATTTTCGAGGTGATCAAAGGACTGCTCAATGCCCTCAATGCAGCTTGACTGTCACTGCAGATTGCAATGCGCCTGCCCTTCAACCGCTCACCAATCACCCAGTGTGCCACAGCATCGCATAAACTTCGGCTTGAAAAACCGTTGCATATTGTCCCAAAGGAAAAGCCCACTTCTCGTTTTTATTCGAGAGGTAGACTCCGGCTCCAGAACCCTCTTCTTGTTTTTGAGCCATCGGTGTAGAAGACTTCCGTATATCCCGCCACGCATTCCTCTGGGTCTTCCCAGTCCTCCCTACGCTTCAGGGTAACTTCATATCTTCTACCAAACAGATGTATGGGGACACGAAAATCGGAAGGCATTGTAAGAACTGGATTCAGTCCTCCCAGTAACTCTTCCAATGCTCTGTGCCCCCCACATCCGTTGTTTTCCCATAGATTTAATCGAATTAGTCTATGAGCTGCTCTCATTGCAGTGCTTTGAATAAATATATTCACGGGCAGTAAATTGAGTAGTGCATTCAGAGCTGCGCCGGATGTCGTACTCATGGCACCAGTGATACCCAGACACACAGTTCTTTGCAGTGCGGCTAGTTTACGGTGAAAACCTTTTTGTCTCACCTTAACCCACCACACTACGGATGCATATACGAACATCGGCCTAATGATGGCGACGTATATCCACATTACCACATGAGGCCTGAGTCCCCATGTCGAGGCAAAGGTCCGTCTGCACAGCCCATAAGCTGTGAGAGCTCATTTCATCTTTACCTCTACATGTTTGTTCCAAAGAAGTTTTTTATCTGGAGTGACTCCCAGATATTTCACTTCTTCGGAGAGTTGAAGGGTAGTACCCCTCATCTCAGGGAGGCAAAATCCATCCAGTTTTCTCCTTTTTGTGAATAAAACCATTGTGGTTTTATTTGGATTAACTGACAGACCATGTCTGAGGCACCAGCTGTCTATCAAATCAACGGCACGTTGTATATTCCTACACATCGTTCCAAGATCCCGATCAACAGCAAGTACAGCCACGTCATCAGCATAAGCTTGAGCGTATATTGGCGAATTTTGCAGTTCGCAGTTCAGCAGAAGTGGCGAAAGCATAGCTCCTTGGGGGTAGCCCTTCGTTGCCTCCGTAGTCAGGTAGCGATCGACCCCTACCTCACCGCACAGCAATCTTTGCGTTAGCATAGCATGGATCCACTTAATTAAAGCATCGTCAACACCATGCGCTCTGGCGGCATCACAAAGTTTTTGAAAAGGCGCACAGTCAAAAGCCCCTTCAATGTCCACGAACACCCCCATCGCGTACTCACCATTCAAAGTTGCATCCTCTATCTTTGTGACCAAAGAATGAAGAGCAGACTCACAGGACTTTCCACGTTGGTAAGCATGTTGGTTTCCACTAAGTGGGTGTGACCTAAGTGCGTTTCCACAAATGTGACGCTCCACCAGTCTCTCCAAACCTTTCAGCAAGAATGAAGTCAAGCTGATCTGTCTGAAGTTCTTTGGATTAGAATAGTCATCTTTCCCAGGTTTCGGTATGAAAACTACCTTAACCTGTTGCCAAGAGGAAGGCACGTAGCCCGGAGTAAGACATCCTCGAAAAATATTTCTTAGAGGTCGCTCTAAATGCTCCATACCCTCCTTTAGCATTGTCGGATAGATGCCATCCATGCCAGTGCTTTGAAATGTTCAAAGGACAGTATGGCAGCTCTCACCTTTTCATGGGTAACAACCGCTTTCGCAGTGTTCCAGTTCCCCTTGCAACACTTGCGTGTTGAAGGGGTTGCAAGAACCGTCAACTCTCCCCCTACCACTTCTTTCACCCGTTCTCCCGAGTGGTGTACTTCCAAGAGGGTCTGTACTGAATCTAGTCTGGAGCTCGTGAAAGTACCGTCGGGTTTTCTAAGAGAATCCTACTTGACTGACTCATCCCTTTTGAGGACTCTGCACAGCCTTGAAGTCTCCCTTTCGCCTTCCAGTTCCTCACAGTACGCTCTAAAGGAGTCTCGTTTCGAACACCTCACGAGCCTCTTATATTCACGTTGTGAGTTCCTGAAATTTAACCAGTCTTCGTTCTTGTTTTGCAAGCACGATTTAGAAGTCGCCTAATTGATTTCCTGAGTTTTTTCAGTTCCCGGTTCCACCAAGGAACCGTTTTACCGCTTTGGCCTTGGGAAATAGGACAAGCCTCTTCATAGCTCTCTAAAAGTGTGCAGTTCAGAGTTTTCAATTCATCCTCCAGCACCAAAGGAGTCCTTAGTCGCCTAGGGAACTGTACTTTATTGCCAAGAAGTTCATTGAACTTTGCCCAATCCGTTTTCCTAGGGTTCCGTCTTTGTACTGCAGACTTTTCGCCCGCAATAGTCAGATTGAATTCTAGATATCGGTGATCTGACAGTGAGACCTCGTCTAGCACTCACCAGTGTGTAATCAACTCTAACAACTTTGGGGTACAGATTGTTAGGTCAATTACTTCGCTTCTTCTCGGTCCCACGAACGTAGGGGCGCACCCTACATTTGCAGTCATAAGACCAGTTGAAGTGATGAAATCAAATAGCTTCTCTCCTCTTGGATCCCAGCAATGTCATCAAGACCTTGGTGTAGAATTATAGAGAAGGTAAATGAATTTTATTTTTATTGTAGAGGATGCTGTGCACTTTTCTAATTTCTATTCTGTTGGTTTTCGATGTGCTTTGTATTGTGTACGTTAACGTCTTTCGCTTCAAAGTTAAATGATTGCTAACTAAAAATAACCAAAACGATTGAAACTATTCAATAAGGGGCATGACCGTTACATCTGGATCAGTACTAATCAAAAAGGACCAAACAAACCTAATCGGGATTAGCATTGGAGGTGGCGCTCCCTTGTGTCCATGCCTTTATATAGTTCAGGTATGGAAATTCAGTTCTTAAAACTGTGTTTTTTGCTAATGGCTCCATATCTTTATTCTGCAGGTTTTCGACGGGACACCTGCCGCCCGGGAAGGAACCTTACAGAGTGGCGACGAACTTCTAGGAGTGAATGGTGTCTCAGTGAAAGGTAAAACGAAGGTGGAGGTCGCTAAAATGATCCAAGCAGCCACTGATGAAGTAACTATTAACTACAATAAACTGCATGCTGATCCAACCCAAGGAGAGTCTTTAGATATTGTCCTGAAAAAACTAAAGCATCGTCTGGTAGAGGCCATGTCGGCCAGTACAGCAGACACCCTGGGCCTATCACGTGCCATCCTTTGCAACGATTCCTTAGTTAAACGTCTACAAGAGCTAGAAGCCACAGAACAAATGTACAAAGGACTGGTGGATCATGCCAAACGTATGCTCAAAGCGTATTTTGATCTGCTACAAACCTTTCAAGCATTCGGCAACGTATTCGCGGCGATAAGCGTCCGTGAACCACAACCTCGAGCATCCGAAGCATTTCGAATATTTGGCGAAATACATCGTGCTATGGAGAAGGATGGCGTCAAGATGCTCAAAACAATAAAACCTGTCCTATCCGACTTAGGCACATACTTAAATAAAGCCATCCCCGACACAAAAATGACAATTCGAAGATATGCCGATGCCAAATTCACATACCTGTCCTATTGCTTGAAAGTAAAAGAAATGGACGATGAAGAACACAGTTACTGTGCTCTCCAAGAACCACTCTACCGAGTCGAAACCGGCAACTATGAATATCGGTTGATTCTGCGCTGTCGACAGGATGCACGCGCGAGATTTGCAAAACTTCGAAATGATGTTTTGGAGAAAATGGAATTACTGGAAAGCAAACATGCTCGTGATTTGGCGACACAACTGAAGAAATTCGTTGAAGGGCTAGCCACATTGGGCACAGAAACAGTTGCTCATCTACGGGAATACCCGAATCTGTTTCCCGTTGAGGTTGATCTGAAAGAAAGTGCATTCCAATATAAATTGAATGAAATGTTCCATTTTGATGAAGATGGTATCGATGAAATTGGTTCGGTTGAAGAAGCGGCAGAAGTGACGGTTGAAAATGATAGAAAGAAATCAAATGCTGATGGAAAAATTGATAATTTAATTCCAGGATTTGAAGAAATCGATTTAAATTCTTCAATGACGGAGAACACGGCTTTGCTCGCGGAATTGGGTTTGACCGATATTGACTTGTCGGCTAATAGGAATGACATGCAATTTTTATCTAATAATGAAAATTTGTTACAGTGATTCTAATGTTTTTGAGTGTATTTCATGAATATATTGAAAATATATATATTAAATCAATTTATATCGATTCCTATCATTCCCAACTGTTTTTTTATCATTTTCAAAGAACCAGGGTAATCGCCATCTAAGTTGTTACACGTAAAGTATTTTGTAATTCCTTCCTGTTCGAGCGAGAGGCTCATTAGACGTCGATATTGACTCCTTGCTTCCTGCCCCCAATTCAGATATTTCATCTACTCTCCCAGCGATTCCCGATTAAAGGTTGCCTCCACATCAAAGTAGCTATTCCAGTCTTCTTCTTTTTCTTTAGCTTTTCTCCCGTTCACATGCGGGGTCGGTTGTGCCATTTTATTCTATGAAAGGAGACTGGATGCAGTCGAGAGGCTTTTACTCCCCCTTCCAGCATATAAAGCCACCGTTGTTTCGGCGGCCTTTTGGTCGTTTATCATCGACTTCGATGTTCAGACCTATCTTTGCAAGTGAATTTTTGTTAACGCGAATTACATCACCATACCATCGAAAACGTCTCTCTCGCAATGTTTCTACGATCGGTGCAATCCCATATCGATCGCGAATATCCTCATTTCGGATATGATCAAGACGACTTACGCCACTAGTCCAATTCAACATCTTGGTCTCCATTGCTGCAAGACGCCGTTCATTGTCTTTTATAGTCAGTCAAAACTCAGAACCATAGAGGGCGAACGGCACTGTGGTAAATTTTAGATTTGCGACGTTCTTTGATCCGTCGATCACAAAGAAGACTAGTTGGAATGCCGCTTCATCCAAGTTGCGCTAATGCGTGAAGCAATTTCATAATGCAGTTCCCCATTGACTCGAGGTATTTAAATCGCTCAGTTCTGAGGAGGTTACCGCCACTGACAGTGATCCTGTCTAATTCATGGGGATTGATTGTTAAAAATTTTCTTTAGCGTGAATTACATGAGCATACAATTGAAGACGCCTCTCTCGCAATTTTCCCACGATCGATGCAACTCCATATCGATCGCAAATATCCTCAGTTCGGACATAGTTTACCATTAGGTTATAGCATTGATCCGAGACATTTAAATCGCTCAGTTCGTGATAGAGCAATTTAACTCAGCACAAGAGTTTTCCTGGCACTAGGTGTTGTCGTACAGCATTCCAGATAAACTCTTGTAGCACTCGGTCTAGACTATGCTATCTTTCCGGATGAAATTCTGGAGTACATTAAGTGTAAAGTTGGCTTGTGCCTTTCCCTTCTGCTTGTCATAAACGGCGACTAAAGAGATAGAAATTCGCAGCCTAGCAACCTGCAAATTTCCAAAATTTACTGCTACCGAATATGATTCCCTGAAGAAAAGATGCTTGCTTTAAAATTAAAATTCACACAAGGTACTCCCTACTAGCTGTAAAAGGCGACTAAGAGAAATGGAGAATTGTGGATTACTAGCCGGCAGTTTTCGAATTACCTAATACTTTGGAAACAGCTTCCATGCCTCGAAGTCGGACTGGTCTTTTAGCAACGATATGTTATTTTCCCTCAAGGTTTATGCCCGGGTAATGGAATGCTCGCTTGTTCCAACATAGGTCAGAATTTCATCGATATAGGTTGGATTCTCTGAGGCTCGCGCCACTATGCTATTGTATTCTGACAAGCTTGGCAAAAATAAGTGTGAATCCGGTGCTGGACTAATGCTTACTGCATCTACAAAACGTGCTCTCATGCTCGAAAACTGGTAACCTACAGAATATTAACTACGAGATTCCGATCCAAAGAAACGAATATTTCAATGGTGCAATGTTACCCATCTACCTCGTAACTATTGGAGCGCAGAATCTGGTCGTGCAAAACAAAATAAGCGTTGACATCGACCACGAGTGAGACCATCACTTGATAGTTGCTTGTATCTTCTTGCGAAGGATAGTAATATCGATTCCGTGATAGCTTCTTCGAACTAAAATATCCGCGGCAATTAGATGCAATTGCCCATCCTTCTTTCTTGCTGCAAATATGTTTTAATTATTCCTTCCAAACGATAAATATCGCATATTTATCAGAATGTTATGGGTCTAAAAATCTAGACATCAGCCTTGAAATTATCTGCGTTGGCTCCACTGACTCTCTGGAGTTGCGGAGTCCTAGTTTCATAATAAAATATTCAGTACCAAGTTCTTTAAAGGATACTATATTTTCCACTCAAATAGAGAAGAACGTAGGTCTCATTTTCCTTTCCTCTGCATCCACAGACTAACAACCTGCTTGAAGACTAAGTTCGGAACAGGATTGAAGTTGCAAATCTGTGTACAAGTTGCAGTTGCCCCTCAAGTTTCAGCAATGGTTGCAAGAATATCAAATAATGTTGATATTTTTGGGTGGGGAGCTTCAAATTAGCAACCAAGATATGCTAAGTTTATGTTTAGGTTTGCAAGATATAGTGCCTGAAGCTTAGGACTTAAATCGTTGGAAGATTTTTCTAATTGACTTTTCTAAAGACTAATTGGTCGCGTGCTGTAGTCACTTTACTACAAAAGAACGTTGTGCTCCAACCTACTCGACTTTTTCAACTTTGTTATTATCTTCTCTTGCTTTTTTTTAAATTCGCATCGACCTTTCTAATACCCTTGATTCAATTAACTATAAGATTCTTCTGTCCAAACTCGGTTTACCCAACCCATCAATCATCATCATATGCCTCCCCTCTTAACTCTATAAGCGATCCTACAAGGTATCTTGATTGCTGCTCACCTCGACCTTACTTTAATTTCCTTAGACACCCTCCTAAGCACATTGATGAAGAATTGGAACACAAAACTACGAGTATTCCCGTAAAAACCAGGATAAATAACAAGCAGGCTATATTCAAAAGACGACTTTAAAATTCCGATTATATTGACGTCAATCGCGAGGGGGTGATACTGAAAGCATATAGAAAAGATTTTTTTACGATGTCTCGAGAACGAAGTTTCGGGACTTGTGTTTACTCATAAACCTGTTTACATTCTGAAACATATCAGGCTCGGGTTTTATATCTACTAATTTTCGGGTTAATTCTTGATTGCGGAAATTCGCCACCATTTGCCGAATAATTGTACTCATTCAGTTAATCCGGGAAAGTATTTATATTTTGCATTGACTTTCTTTCAATATTTGTGAAAAGTCCATTTGAGATTCCTGCGCACATATTTGTCTGACTTTCCTGTATAGCATGATATCATGGGACTTAGAATTATATTCGAACTCATCGACTTTTATTAGCTTGGTGTTTATGCCTGCTTTTAAGGTGAGTCTCCAAAATGCAGTAGAAGTCTGCCTTCAGAGTGTCGATTATTAATTGGATGGCGGCACGTTAGGCGTGTAAAATCAGGAACGTGGAGTTAAATTTGACAATACTTAATTCCATAAGTTAAGAATAAGTTTAAGTTTCCAGGGTGCCCAGTTTGGCCGCAGTTGCAACAGTGCGGAACTTCCGTCGTGGGTCTTGAGCCTTTCCCACGCAGATGGCTTTTTGCGCATTTATTGCATCTGTGCACAATCGGAAAACATTGCACTTCTTCCACTGGTTTGACTTTGATTCACCTTGAAAACTTCACTTAGCCATTGGGTGAGGTCAAAGATGGTTATAAAAGGACCAGATTGAGATTTAATAGGGAGCGAGAACGTCTTGAATTCGTCGAGCTTATTACTCAGATGAACAACGTGATAACCGCTTTCGTTCGAATTGGTCCAAAGGAGTGCGATCATTGCGGTGCATCGAAGTTCGCTGGAGAGACGCCCAAAAGCTCAAAGATCAGGTTCGTAGAGAGAAAATCTGAGCCCGGGGTTTGATAATATATGAAGAGTTACACGGTTCTGTAGGCCCCTATACTTTCAATTAAAATTTTTTTTCTGGCCCCTCGAGAAAAGCATTGGGACCGAGGAATCCCCCCTTTCCTCCCCCTCTCATCGGGCATGTAACTTAATTTGGAACAAATATTATCGAAGAGCGCTGATTCGCTGATGATAAATGTTCATATTTTCTTAGTGATCATAGGTCTTTGCTACTGACTTTGCCTTCAAATTAACTGATCCCAGCGGGCAAGCTAGTAGCAAACAAAATCCCAAGGGTCTAAGGACATTCATTAATTCTAACAGTTGAGGTAAAAATAAATGAAATAGTACCTGAGTCAAATCAAGGTAATAATCTCGGGCGAGCGCAATGCTGACCACATTGCCTCCTACAGTGTATTGCAGTGTACCGTTATGATCTTGATTGAAGTGCTGTAACACACTTCAAACCCCAAATCCAATATGGATTGTTGCGTCAGCGATTGTTATTATAATGACTCGACGACTTCAGCAGTTTTATTTCAATTTGATGAGAACATTACTTAGTCCAGCCATTAAAGCTTTCAATCTCCGAATTCTTTCAGTCAAGACCGATTGACATGAAATTTGGGGTGAGGATAGAGGGTAGCATTGGAAACAAAAGTTATATAGCGCCGATGCGCGCCTCCCCCGGGGTGGACTTTTTTTCCGAAATAACCATAGAAATTGAATAAATAACTCGAAAACCATAAATTTTATATAGAAATGATATTAAATAGAAACAAAGCACATTAAATGACAAAAAGAATGCATTTTTTTTTTTGTTTTTTAGGTGCAATATGAGTTATAGCTCGTCAAACGTAAATTCGTAATATCTATAAAAAAATTAATGCTTTCAAGGTCAAATAACACAAAACCAGCAACTCTTAGTGAAAAATTATCTAGAGTTCATTTAAAGTGCTTGAAAAAGCCTTTAAAATTAAGTATTATAAAAGCCAGCCCGGTAATTAATAACGGAGTTATGATAGAAATAATATAATTATCTGAATTTTTGATAAAAAAATCAATAAAAACAAAACCTGGGTTTCTCATATAAATTGAAAGTAAGTCGATTCCCCTGAGAATCTACTGCATTTAAGCCCCCGTAATAAATTCTGAAAATTTGGTAGATATAAAGTGCGTAGTTTAAAAAAAATGTGGAGTGTACCACATCGGCCCTATATAACTTTTGTTTCTTATGCCACCCTTCCAAAATGTATGCTCCCCTGCCCAAATTTTATCTCAAGCGATCTGGGCTGAAAGAATTCGGAAGTCGCACCAGATTTGCAGCTTTAATGACTGGACTAACTAGGTATATTACCTCAAACCCTTTTATCTTCTTAGATTTGGGACCAGTATGTTATGTAAATAATATGGCAGAATTTTACTGTATACAACTAGCAACAAAAGTCTGTGTACACCTGCTTTCAATAAAACCGTACTGTTAAAAAACCAACATGAAATAACATATTTCCAGATTATTTTGAATACATTTATTAATTACTACTATCGTGCTAATGAGAATTCACTTGCCAAGATTGGTCTGAACATCGAAGTCGATGGTAAACGACCAAAAGGCAGGCCTAAACAACGGTGGCTTGATACGCTGGATAGGGATTTAAAAGCCTCGAGATTGCACCCAGATCAGGAATTCGATAGAGCCAAATGGCGAAACCGTTCACGACGAGCCGAACCCGCTTGTGAACGGGACAAAGGCTGAAAAAAAAGAAGAAGTTACTACTATCTGCAGGCAGAATTTTATTAATTTAACTTTAACAGTTTTTGAGAAATCGTTATATTTTGCAACAAACATAGAAAATTAGGGCGAGAAAAGTCTGCATACACATTTAATAATAGTTTTAAAATTACTGCTGATTACAAATATACTGTCAATATAATTGACATAGTATCCTTGATGTCTATAGCTCGTTATAGACGATTTAGGCATTGAATTGATATGCGTTGCTGTCTCCTCAGATGAACTTTTCTCCTATCCTTCTATGAGTGTATTTCTCAAAATTTGATTGCTGGTTATATTGTGTTGATGAATCTTTCTCTCGAGTGAGTTCCATAAATGTACAACGGGATTAAGGTGTGGAGGTTACGGAGGTGTATGAAGCTGTTTTGGGGCATTATACAGTAACGAGAGCCTCACAACTTGGGGTATATGCTTGTAATCATTATCATGTTGAAAATAATAATCCTTGCCCAAGCTGAGATTTTGCGCATTTCGCTTTAAATTATTCCTTAATATTAAGGTAAGCTAGTTTATCCAATGTTGACTCAATAAAGTCAAGGTTAGGCACGTCGTTAGTCGACATACACCCCCAAACCATTACCTCGCCACCACCGAGTTTCAATGCTGAAAATAAATTTTCTTTTTTACCCGTACTATTTTTCTTCCTATTATTCCGAAAATGCAAAATCTGCGCTCTTCTGAAAACAAAACATCTTTCCAGAACGATTTGGGCTCATTTACATATTGCTTAGCAAAGGTGTCCGTACAGCTAAGTGGTTAGAGTACAAAGCTGTCGTACGGAAAGTCGCGGTTCAAACCTCACTGGTGGTAGTGGTATTTGTATCGTGATTTGACGTCGGACTCCAGTCGACTCAGTTGTGAATGAGTACCTGAGTCAAATCAGGGTAATAATCTCGGACGAGTGCAATGCTGACCACATTGCCTCCTACAGGGCACTGTTATCCTGTAGTCTTGAATCCAGTGCTCTAACACACTTCAAGGCCCTGATGCAATATGGATTGTTGGCCCAACGATTATTTATTATTAGCAAAGGCAGGGCATTTTTTCGATTAATAGACGGTTAGACGGTTTTCGCCGCTCGACTAGTCCACGATATCCAGCCAGTATTTTCCTGATGATATCCAGACAAATTTGCTTGATTTTCACTGTCATGTCTCTTGCAGTTAGTCGAAGATTCAAAACGGCTTTTCGAACTGAACTCACCTGTCGATTTGAAGTTGTTAACAACCTGCTAGATAGAACAATGTTGCCTTCCGACGACTCGCGCAATTCCCTCCTCCACTTATTCAGCAATATAAACTTTACTTTCTCAATTAATAATAGATGCAGGACAATTTTAGGAAAGTGCATTTGAGACGCCATATTTCGGGGAATTACCTAATTTGATGAGTGTACGCGAACTTTATCCGCTTTGGTTTTGTATATTTCCTGGCAAAACTGCAGTTATCTCAGTGTGCCAGGTGATTAACCAATACTTAAGCCGATATGAAAAATATTTAATTCTTTTCGCTTTTTTATTGTTGAAAGTTTTGCAGTCATATATTTTCCATTAAAACAATCTTGCCAGATGTGTGTTTTGTCTAACACTACCGTTGTTTGGCAGTTACGTGTTTGCTGCTGGATGCCTTCAATGTTAACATATCTTTTTTCTTACCCCAGCCTCAACTTCGCCATGTACACCCACCGGCGCGTGCTATAAAAACATTTCAAAAACACAATACGTGAAGTGTCACTCGGCCTATATGTTTTGTCCGTGTCTAACTTCGCAGTTTTGTTTTCCAATAACCGCAGGACGTCTTCGCTTCCCACTTGCCTGGACTGTAGAAGCCGCGAATCTGTGCAGCCGTTGCAAATGAAAACCGCTTGATAGCGAACCCGTCGCCTGACCCAACGCCCGCGAGGCGCGTCGAATATTTCGACATCTTACTCAATCGCAAAGCCTTCGCCGCCGGAGTAATTATTCGCCATCACGATCCACTTTTGTGCCGAATGTAAACCGCAATACATTTTATTCATTTTATTTTCTCACTGTCCACCTGATCCCTTGCACATTAGCGCGTATCGTGCGTTCAATTATTCACAAAGTTAGCGGATCGATTGGTCAGTTCGGTTTAGTAACATAAATCTTCTGTTCTTGCATTCGTGCCTGTTCCTCCCGTAAAGGAGACCGAGCAAGGAGGCCTAATGGGCAGTAGCTTGTCTATAATTGAAATGGACGATGATAGTGATGGAGTTCTTATGGAATTACTCGAGAATGAAGACTACGATTACCAGGAGCACCTCGTGAACGTTCTGCAGCGGATGGTCAGCAGGTAATTAGTGTCGGACGCTGTGCAAAGGCAGAAATTAACACGATACCCCCCTTTCCATGGTTTCGCCACAGAGGCACCCTGGCTCGGTACTGCAGCATGAAGATGCCCGTGATTCGGAAGCGCCCGGATCTATCAGTGTTCCGGGTAAGTTGCAGGCGCGGAAGTGTTCCTGTTGACTCTGGTGCTATTCTAATTTCTTCTCCAATCTACAGAACACCGACCTGTACAAAGAAATCAAGTACTTATCAGGACATGCACCAGATAGTGAGCCGCCCAGCGATCAGTGGTCGCTGCAGAAGATCCTGCAAGATCGCGAGAATGGAATCGGGCGGAAGCCTGCGGGGACGTTGAGCGAAAACCAGTACCGCAAAATCGCAAACCAATACATACCCAATAAAAAGAGTCAGCGACTGATGTCGCTCGAATCGAAAGTGTTCTGCGGGACGTTCAACAAGTCGGGCAGTCGCCTCATCACCGCCAGTCAAGGTGAGATTTTGAATGCTGTTTGCTCTGGTCGTGACGTCGACTGAGCTTATCGCGACGATGACTTGGTAAAATCAAAGCTTGCACTGCTCTGATTCCAAAAAATATTTGATGATGAGTTTAGAGATAATTCCTTGGCGATAGATAGTTTGGCTCAAGTCGTTAGAAATTTACTGAGGCCACCGGTTTCATAAATACAGACTAGAAATGGCTGTACCAATGGATACTCACATTAAACCATTTCAGACCATGTCATTCGAGTGTTCGACTCATCGAAAGGAACCTACCACCGAGTGAATCGGATTCAAGCAGTCAACGTTAGTTGGTGCATACTCGACGTAGATATCAGTCCAGACGAAGAATATTTTGTATACTCAACGTGGTCGGAATATCGTAAGTAGTCTCTTAGTAGTTTTGACTTCACTGCTAGTGTCCCCGTTTTAAACAGTGAGTTAACGGATGTTCTTTGTGTTTAGTGCACGTTTGCCGTGTTGATGAGCGCACCGATAACATCCAGTGGCTCCAGTTGAATCCAGAACACTCGCGATCATGTGTGTTTTCGGTGCGATTCTCGCCGTGTGGAAATTATATTCTTGGCGGAGCCAATGATGCCTGTATGTATATTTACGATAGAACTACTAATGCCAGAACGACGAAGATAAAAGTGGTAAGTTCTGTATGACTGAGGACGCAGGAATAAGAATTAGCCGAGTTTCTAGCAGCTCCACATTATCGAGAGTTTGAATAACAGTAAAAAGTTAATTTAATTTGAAACAAATTTCATTCAACCTCGTTTTTTGGGCGGGTTGGGTAGGTTAATGCATTTACGCACAGTGTTGAACTGCCGGTTCGGTACGTCTTCGGACAACCAACACCTCCCATCGTCAGAGAGCTAGTCTGGGACCGTTTGTCACATTACTTCGGGCTAGTCCCCGAACTCTCCCGCCTTGCGGAGCCTTCAAATCAGGGAATTCCTTTCACCAACGGGAGGGGACAGGAAGAAGGGAACTGTCAGTTCAAGGAACCCCCTGCCATTCGGCTCCTCCACCGGTCCAGTTCTATCTTCTTAGCAACAAGAAGGGCCCGAACGTAATGGGCAACACGGTTCCAGCTGTCAGCAGTCCTCAGCATCTCTTCTACAATGTTGTCTGGAGAGAGATACCCTGTGTTTAAATAGAGCTGCTGACGAACCCCATCCCACCTTCCACAAGAAAAAAAAGTGTGGTGGGCATCGTCCACAACTCCATTGCAAAACACACAATCCGGAGAACGCGCCTTTCCAATCTTGTGCAGGTAAGACTGAAAGTCTCCATGCCCACTTAAAAATTGGGCAAGGAAATAGTCAATCTCGCCGCCACACACCTAAGTTGCCGATAAGCCGCGGAGTCCATCTACCTCTAGTTTCATTTTACCAAGAGAGCTGCCACTCGTCTAGAGTGCGTTGCCGTTCTTCACGAGCAACAACCCTTGGCTCATCTCCCTTGCGCTTGTATATGGCTTGACGCTCCTTAGCAAGAAGGGCAACGGGGATCACTCCCGCGATCGCCATCACGGCCGGTTCGGAGACAGTGCGGTACGCAGACGCCACCCGCAAAGCTCCCCGTCTCTGTACTTGCGCGAGACATTTACGATATATCTCCTTGTCAAGAGCGTCAGAGTAGGGCAGACTGCGGTCAATTCATCATTAGATGTCGCCTGCTAGACGTAGGACCCCCAATGTTTACCATTAGCCTACTTAACGCCGAAACTCCAGCTGCAGCCTTGTTCGCTGCTGCTTTGATTTGTTCAAAAAACTCATCTTTGTGTCAAGAGCCAATCCGAGGTACTTTACCGCTGGTTTTGGCTCGATTATCGGCTCGCCGGACGATATGGGTCGCAGGGTCGGAATTCTCTTTTTAGTCAGGATGATAACTTCGGTTTTTTCCAGTGCAAGGTTGAAACCATATGCCGAGTCTGCTTTGCGCCTGTTCGACAGCGCATCCATCAACAAGCGCCGCGACACCATCTGCATAGCCGACCAGGCGCTGCTCTTCTGATATCTCGGCCGGCCTAGGATGGATTCCTGTGGCACCCCGATGTGACCTCCATCCTCCTCTGACCTTCCAGTGTTTCATAGAGCAGGGAGCGGTTCCTCAGATAGTCCCTCAATATCCGTAAGAGCTAGTTCGGCACGGAATTAAAGACGTTTCAGACGTCAAGCGTTACAACGAGCACCACCCGTCGAACGGCATTCACGACTTGCATGACAGCATCAACTGTGGATCTCCTTGCCCTAAAACCAAACTGCCGGGGAGATAAATCTCCGGCAGCGCGTATCGCTTCAGCGAGTCTACTTCTGATGAGCTTTTCCAGCAGTGTCAAGCTCACATAGTGGGTGGTATGAAGACGGCAACTCGGGGTCCCCTTTCCCTTTGTGGATCGGCACAAGCCTCGCCACCTTCCAACGATCAGGGAAAGTGACCTCTTTCAGGCAAGCATTGAATGCGTCAAGCAGTAGGTCTGGCCGGTGTAGGAATACCAGTTTGTATACCTCTACCGGAATACCATCGGGTCCGCCTTCTTGTTTTTCATAGAGAGGCAGTCCTCTCCAACTCTTTTATAGAGAAAAGTTAAATAGTCCTCTACGCTCTCCGCGCCGACGTCATCATCCCCCACAGGGAATAGTGCCCTTACAATGCGGTCCAATTGCTCGGCCTTAAGTGAACAGGGTTTCCGCTGAGCCCTGATTTTTCGGGTTACCAGTTTGTAACGGAGTCCCCACGGATCCCCATTCACCTCGTCGACCAGATCCTGGCAGCAGCGAGCTTTGCTCTTGTTTATTGCGCTCTTTTTGGTTGATTTGTACTCCGTCACTACGATACATGCCTCCTCCCGGTCGCTTAAATGTTGTATTAAGCGGCGGAGCCAGCCCTTGGTGGGGTATAACGCGTCGATCACACCTACACGCCATCGCTGAAATACGCCTCAACTCCCCCCAATAAGCTTGAGATGTCTGCATCTCTCTATTGTTCTGTGCCAAATGCTCTTGGTGAAGCGGGATCCACTACATGACGTAACCATTAATGCAATTTTTGCCACTCTTTAATATATGACTTATCCACTGCCATTTTCCGATTACATCGCATGCGGATGGCAGGCCTATACGCCGACCAAGTTGCTCGTTCGGTCAGCGTACTCCTATGATACGACGTATGATGAAGGTTTGGAGATTTTAAGTATCAGTGGGAGTCACTTTCCATCTGCTACTCCTACATAGCAACACAGGAAAAACATTAGCATAGAACAGTCTCAATTTGATCTTGCTGTTGAGATAACTGCACTTCCAGATTTTATATAAGGCAGCGAAAGCGGTCTAGTGCCGCTAATACGGTGGGCAACATCTAGTTCGGTGCCAAAAACCACACTTCCTAGATTTACAAATTGATCGACGCCTTCGATGCCCTGCCTAATAATGCGAGTAGGGGGAGCGCGATGACCCGCTAGACTGAGAACCTTGGTTTTGTTAGTGTTTATCTTCAGTCCAACTCTGCTTCTCTTTCCAAATCCAGAGCCATTAAACCAAGGGAAGCAAACAGATGTCATCAGCGTAGTCATGGTGTTTGAAAAAAAATGTCATCGTGCATTGAACTCTCCTCCATATCCTCCGGACAAGGCAGGATGAAGAACATCACCAATAATAAGATGCAAACCTGGCGAACGCGGCTTTGGATCTCAAAATCCTCTTAAATTTTAGATTATACCTCTGTGCAGCACGACACATTTTACGCCATCATATGATGACGATACACCCCCTGGGTAGGACACGCCAGATACACTCATGGCTCACGCTATGGAAACCTTTCCCGTTGTCGAGGAAGAGCATGTGACGTGAAGATCTAAACTCCCCACACTATTCTACAATGATCCATAAAGGGTTGATGGGATCAATGCAGGCAGACCTGGAGGGAAAACCAAGTTTCGGCGTCTGCGGCATCTTCCGCTTCCCCTTCAACACAATAGCGAATTCTCTTTTGTCAAGCTGCATATTATGTTGAACTCCCCAGTAACCCCGGTGTCAAAACTCGATTGCATCAAGCCCATCATCACAGCGGTCAACAGAGTCTTCAATCCTTTCGCTCAACAATCCGTTTCCAAAATTCCGCTCCCAGCCAGATTTTGGTACGCCTCTTCGGTACGTAGCCGACGAAAAAGGAGCATTTTTGATGGCGGGCCAATACTTATTGATATTTTCAGGCGGATTTACTCAGGGCATCTGCCGTCCGATCAGCAAGATAGCTTTTCCACTGTCTTCCTGGACCATACAAACTGTCGTAGTTGAACTAAAGTCGTAACTCTCCAACTCTGCGAGAAGTGGCGGACACATGACGCAAGCGGCCGTCAGATGGTGATCCCTTTCGAGGCCAATGTCAGTGCTCATCTTGTTTCGCACATTCAGAAAAATGCTCCTAAATCTGATCGTAAAGTGATCGAGCTGATTGCTCATGCGATGTCGGCTAGTTGAAACCCAACTGACCTTATGGCAGGATCTACGCTCGAATATCACCAATGACGAGACGGTGTCTTTTTCTTCAACTTTTGTCCCGTTCACAAGCGGGCATTTTCGAGTGCTACAAGGATTTAATGGTAAGCCTTGGTGAGATCCAAGGTCGAGAAAACACTGCAATTTGCTAAATAATGTGCAATTTATTGGACGAAGGGAATGAGTTACCGATCCAGAAACCTCTAGGTCATTCGCTGTCGTACTTGGGGACCAGATCGAGTGGAGATGACAATATACTGTGCTATACTGTGGTGTTGAACATCATACTTAACTGGCTCAGAGGGACAACGCTTGGTAGTGATGTTGCGGTATTTTGGAAGAAGTATTCGTGCACTTCTTGGGTCGCCAACGTCTTCAGAAACGATAGAAAGAGTGCTAGTTGAGCAGATCAAAATTTCCCCTAACGACTAAGTGAGCTAATTTCAGCTGCTGAAGAAAAAGCTTGTTGAGTCTGTTGCAGCGTGCAGTGCCGTCAGACTACGTGAGTTTGGATGCTGGGCAGCGAAGTCCTACGGCCACAGCTTCATCTAGGATGAAATGCTTCGGGAAATCCGGGCATCCCCCACGGACTATGTCACACGCAAGCTGAACTTCACGAGAAACTTTGTTGTGGACCTTCCAACCAGGGCAAAGTGGAAGACCGGCGGCGTGTTGTAAGACTATGACACAGTATTCTTTACGGACGGAACAAAGATGGCCTATAGAGTCGGCGCGGGGGTTTTCTCGAATACACACGGTGTATGCAAGTCGTATGGTCTCCCAGGTTTGGCCAGTGTATTCCAGGCGGAAGTATTGGCGATATTGGAAGTCTGTCGATGGCTAGAGCGTGATTCGAGCCCCAAGCGTAACATAGCTATTCTGACCGACAGCCAAGCGGCCATCAAGGCCTTGTACTCAACGACGACATCTGCCCGGCTGGTGGGGCAGTGCAGAGACGCGCTTAACTGTCTGGGCGGCATGCTCAAAGTCACTCTCCTCTGGGTTCCATAGGAACATAGAGGGGAATGAGCGGGCTAACGGATTGGCCAGGCAAAACTCCGCTCTTGGCAGTCCCTCGGCGAATACAGTCGGTGTTCCGCTGGTGGCTGTCGGGGGCCGAGTCTACTCGCACTACCTAGCAGTCACGGTCTAAAGAGTTTGTGGCATCAAAACGGCGCACCAAAGCGCTAATTGGGCTCCTCAGAGCGCCACTGATACCTACCTACCAACCCTGGGGGCGGGCAAGGCCGAGACCTCCATGTCTGTGTCTATTAGATAATTGTCCTATTAAGGGGTTCGTACACTGTAAGATGACGTGCTCATCGCCGCCGTCAATGTGATCAGACTGGCCGTAAATGCGACCATTCGCCTTCTCAATTGTGCCATGTCGGCGACCTCGCAAGACCATACGGTGCCAGTATTGTTGTCCGCAGTCGCTGATAGGGTATAAGCAGAGTCATGCAGCGGCGTCTCAGAAGCAGAGGCTTCACTGGCGCTCGATGATCCAGCAGCTTAAGGGCAGATTAGATGGTGATACTGAGACTGCATGTTAAATCGACGCTAAAGTCGCTGTGTGTTGATGCAGCATTCTTCGGTTTCTTTGCTAACTTACTCATCGTCGAACTAGCCGTTCCGACTTTTTTTGCGACTGGGGCCGTATCAATGAGAACTTTCTTCAGGTGGATATGAAGATCATTTATCAATGCTTCATTTCTAGGAACTATTTTGACTGCGTTTATTACGGCATCCATTCCTCCTATATAGGCTGGGTTGTGAATGGCTTCAGTGTAAACTCTCACCTGATTGCCATAGGGTATACTAGGCGATGTTATTCGATTCAAATAACACGTGGTGCTGATGTTGATTTAATACAACTCTAATTTGCGTAGCGTATTTCTTCATAGTTTATTAATGGCAGAGGGTTTTATATCGTGGCTTCTGAGTGACAAATCAGGAGGCTTGTCATTACGGTCTTAAATGAAGTGGCCTAAAGCACCAAACAGTCACCACAAATCGGTGGCAGATGAAACTTACGTCGACCAAGACATTCAATTCAAGGAAATCTAATCGCAATGTCATTCTTGGGAAAAGGGGTAAATCACTTCTTGTCAATACCAAGATCTTGCTAGAACATCTTTTCTAAAACTCGAATTCCTAAAATTCACTATGCTCACTGCTGAGAACGTAGCCAATAGCTACGAACTTGAGAAAACATTGGGGTTGCTTTTTTTTTTTTCTTTATGGATGGAGGTGGAAATCTTAGAAAGACTGCCACACACTGCTGCGCCAGGTTGCAGCAGTGTGTGGGATTCACACCCACTAAAACCACCCCCACTTTTCCGCCCCTCCCCGCGGGACCACCGTGAAGTATTACTTCGCGGGGGAGGCTCTGGTTCGCTATACCAGCTCGTTCATGTCACGTCTTCCGAGTTCGATCCAACTCCAGGAGTTTTGTCTGCACCACGGCTACTGCCTCATTTACCGCCATCCAGTTTTCCTCCGACTTCAACATCTCTTCCACCAGGTTGGAGGGTTCGATGTCCACCCCTAAGATGCTGTTCAACCTCCTTTTCTGCTGCAGAAATCTGGGACAATGGAACATAACGTGCTCCGGGGAGCACCGCATTCAGGACAGTTGGGAGACTCGTCCAACTCGAAGCGATGCAAGTACTTCCTATAGCCACCGTGTCCCGTAAGGAACTGTGTCAGGTGGTAATTCAATTCTCCGTGCTTTCGGTTGGCCCATTTCTCGATACACGGGATCAATGTATGGATCCACCTGCCCTTGTCAGATTTATCCCATCGTTGTTGCCACTTGCCACACAACTCTCTCCTGATGGCTTTTCGGAAATCCGCATTCACCTCGGCTGGATTTGCCTTCCGTTTTTCGTAGAGCCAGTGTGCCTCGTTCGCTAGAAGATCTATAGGGATCATTCCTGCGATAACACACACTGCCTCCGTCGACGCCGTCCTAAATGCGCTGCACACCCTTAGCGCAATTGGCCGGTGTGCCGAACATATCTTCCTCCGGTTGACAGCGTGGTTCAACGCTCCCGCCCAGACAGGGGCCACGTATAGCAGGATCGACCTCACCACTCCCGCGATGAGTAGCCTGCGACTATACTTCGGCCCTCCCACGTTAGGCATCATCCTTCCAAGGGATGAGCTGGCATTTGCTGCCTTCTCTCGCGCATAATCCAAGTGTCCCTTGAAACTCAGCTTGGCATCGATCATCACCCCCAGGTATTTGACAACCGATTTTGAGACGACCTCACGATTACCAACCTGGATGGTAACCGTGTCGTTCTTCCTACGGTTGGTAATGAGGACCGCCTCCGTTTTTTCGTGCGCCAGGTCCAGCTTGGCCATTCGTAACCATGACTTGATGGTATGAATGGCTTCATTTGCATAAAGCTCCACGTCCTCGGGATGCTTTGCAATTGAAACTACCGCCAGGTCATCCGCAAAACCAATCAGCGTTGTCTCCTCCGGCACGCGAAGGCCAAGCACTCCGTCGTACATTATGTTCCACAGCAGTGGTCACAATACAGAACCTTGAGGCACACCTGCTGTCACAATGTACTCCTTCGGCCCGTCGTCCGTCTCGTACCAGAGAAGTCTGTCCGAAAAGTAACTCTCGATGAGCCGAGCCAAGTAGTTAGGAACACCCAGTTTGGCCAAAGCGCCCTTAATCCAGCCCCAGTTGGCTGAGTTAAAAGCATTTTTGACGTCCAGCGTCACCAAAGCACAGCATTTGCCCATGGCCATTGCATTTCGAGCCAATTCCACGACCTTTGCTACTGCATCGACCGTAGAACGGGCTCGCCGAAACCCATATTGCCGCTCTGAAAGACCACCCGCAAGCTCGATGAACGGGAGCAGCCTGTTGTATATCACCCTCTCCAACATCTTCCCCATGATGTCTAAGAGACAAATAGGGCGATATGAAGGGGGCACGCCGGGTGGTTTTCGGGGCTTCGGTAGCAAGACCAGCTTCTGCCTCTTCCACTGGGCGGGAAACACTCCTTCGAATGTGCTTGCGAACCACCTTGGTCTGGCCTTGACCGCCACCTTCAGAGCCCTGTTCGGAATTCCGTCCAATCCCGGAACCTTGCTGTCTCCAATACGTCTGCAGATTTCCCAAAGTTCCTCTTTGGTAACATCAGGGATCGAGAAGACGTCCTGCTGAGCTGCCACTTGGGGTTCTCCTTCGTCCTGCTCCTGCTGCGGGAAAAGAGTTGTAATTATTTGCAACAAGAGCCGTGGGCATGTCACCTGAGGTGATTTTCGCCCGCGGATCTTCTTCATTGCAACTTGGTAGGCTGTACCCCACGGATTCGTATTAGCCTCCATGCAGAGCTTCTGGTAGCATTTCCGCTTGCTTCTCCGAATGGCCTTCTTAAGGTTGCTTCGCAGATCCCTGTATTCCTCCTCACGCTCCTGGTGCTCCCGCCTTCCCCTTGTCCTGTGGGAAAGTCTCCTCACTCGGATCCCAAGGCAGCGATCTGTGTTTTTTTCCAGTAGTTTGGCCTCTTGCCGTGGTGCAAACGTCGTCGTGGCATCGTAGCGTCGCATGCTTCGGTTACACGTTGAGACAGCTGTGCGACCCTTTCCACCGCTGTTCCATCCGGATCATGGGCTCCCTCCAATGCGACCAGGAATGTCTCCTCGTCGAAAGCTCCGATAGACCAGCCAACCGCCTTAGCCTTTCCACCTCCAGAGCGTCGTTGACTGCTTCCCTGCTTGGGGTTGCTTAGATGATAAGTAAACAATATTACAATAAAAGAAATCAACTTAATTGTCCATTTCTTCTACCTTTTAAGACGAACACAGATGAATTTGTCGATATCAACGCTGTGTGTTATGTGGATAATAATTTATTCGTAAGTGGATGCGATGATGGCATTATCAAACTGTGGGATTCACGTTGCCTGGCTGATGGGGCCGAGCCCGCTCAGATATTCGTAGGACATTTCGATGGAATCACGTATATTGATTCACGAAATGATGGCAATTATATTCTATCGAACTCGAAGGATCAAAGTATAAAAATCTGGGATCTACGACGAGCCTCGCCAATGGACAAGGAACAATCGGTTCGCAATGAATTCATATACAATTGGGACTATCGATGGGACAACGTGCCCCGAGATTGTAATATTGAATAAAGTCCTGTTTTGTGCAAGAATTTTAATTGAATATTAAAAAATTTCAGTTTATAATCCACAAAAGACAATGGACGGCGATTCAAGCGTTATGACTTTCAGAGGGCATAGAGTGACGAAGAGTTTGATAAGAGCAAAGTTTTCGCCAATGGAACAAACTGGACAACGATATATTTACACTGGCTGTGGGTCGGGTCGAGTCATAAGTAAATTGGACTTATACCATTTACCCATTGTGGGATGATCTTAAATTTGATTATTCCATTTACAGTATATGATGTTCTCACGGGTCACATTAAGGAGGCTATTGAGGGCCATAAGGATATTGTTCGGGACGCAGCTTGGCATCCCGTTCGGTCGGAGATTATTTCTAGCTCGGTGAGTATCGTAATTTCGCTGTTGTTCTTTGTCTTGCACTTTATAATTTAAAGTTAAGTTAAAGTTTGGAAGTTTACTCTGACACTTTTCCCATTTCTACATTTCAGTGGGACACGCATGTCAATCTGAGTACCTACAACAGAACCATAAGTCAAAAACGACGAAATTCCCTCGATCGCCAAGATGAAGAGCAGCAACCTCTTCGACGATCGCGTCGAATTGCGATGCAACGCAATAACGTAGTGGATTGATGAGAAGGGTAGCGACCATCGTCACCCTCTATGTTATATGCAAGCTAATGCATATTGAATTAAATTTTATTTAATTGTGAAGAAATGTAAATATTAATTTAAATACTTGAATTTCTTTCAACTTTACTCTGCTATGTTTTCTCTTATATATTTTATATGTTGTAACAAGCATTAAACGGATTCATACGATAATTTGAAATTTATATTGAGGACTAAGGAGAGGAGAGTGTTTTGAAATATGGCAGTCGGGATGATCTGTCATATAATTAATTTAATGCTATTTGAAATAAAAGTTTTTGATTTGAAATAAATATAAGAAAACGGAGAAATGTATTCGTAATTCGAATTGTACGTCAGCCCTTGATTAAGACAACTTTTTTAAATATCATGTTGCGGAAGAAACTGCCTGGTTTGATCTTTTAGATCGTTCAAACAGGAACAGAAGTACCCTTGTGGTTACAATTAATACCAATCAGCTTGCGGCAACTGAGAAAATATTAGGTTGGGGAAAAGGTAATGTCGTATTTTGTAATAGATGGCGACACTTAAACATATCTTGTGCTGTATTTATCGCATCGGGTCATACTATACGGTGATTTAAAGACGACAATCTGGGCTACAAGTGTCCCTTTGACAGTGTTGTGATGATACGTTTTAGTCTCAAGTTATAGCACGTCAAAGATGGAGTCCACCAAGCAAGAAATTCGTCATATCTAACATTTTTACTACCTGAGAGGTAAAAATGCAACGAAGGCGGCCAAAAAAATTTGCGAAGTTTATGGGTCTAATACTGTAACGATTCGCACAGCACAGCTTTGGTTCGATCGATTTCGTTCTGGTGTAGTGGATATCGAAGATACACCCCGTACTAGTAGGCCAATCGTCGTAGAAACCGATAAAATCGTCGAAATCGTCCAAGTAGACCGGCATGTGAGCACTAGCTCGATTGGCCAGGAACTGGGTGAGGACCATAAAACCGTTTGGAACCATTTGCAGAAGATTGGATTCCAAAAATAGCTGGATGTTTGGGTGCCACACGAGTTGATACAAAAAAATCTCTTGGACCGAATCAACGCCTGCGATGCACAGCTGAAACGGAACGAATTCGACCTATTTTTGAAGCGAATGGTGACTGGTGATGAAAACTGGATCACGTACGAAAATCGCAAGCGAAAATAGGAATGGTGTTGTGTTCCACCAGGACAACGCTCGGCCTCACACATCTTTGATGACCTGCCAGAAGCTACGGGAGCTCGGATGGGATGTCCTATCGCAACCGCCATATAGTCCGGACCTGGTACCAAGTGATTACCATCTCTTCCGGTCTATGCAAAACGCTCTTGGTGCTACTAATAATAATAAAAATCGTTGGCGCACAATCCATATTGGATCAGGGCCTTGAAGTGTGTTAGAGCACTTCATTCAAGACCGTAACGGTATACTACAGTACACTGTAGGAGGCAATGTGGTTAGCATTGCGCTCGCCAAAGATTATTACCCTGATTTGACTCAGGTACTCATTCACAGCTGAGTCGACTGGTGTCCGACGGTAAGTCACGATACAAATCCCACTGCCACCAGTGAGATTTGAACCGCGTCCCTCCTTACGACAGCCCAACGCTCTAACCACTGAGCTCTCCGGACATGCTACTAAGTTGGCCTTAAAGGAAACTTGCGAAAACTGGCAGTCTGAGTTTTTTTTTCAAATTAGGAGGGGGGATAATGAAGTTACCCTCCTAAATGGGAACAAGTTTGCGAACAAAACGGCGCATATTTGACTTCAATCGGATAATTCTAAGTATGTTAAATAAAGCGTCAAATTTCGATCACAAATACGACATTTCTTTTTCCCCAACCCTATATTACATAGGTTGATAAGTCCGTTGGCTACATATAAACGTCGGTACAAGTCAAATTTCTTATGATATTCCAATAGTACCAACACTTAGACGTTTGTCAATATCGCATTGACTGGTTCTAACGTTTCGCTCGTTTGCGTGGCGTCACTTTTGTTAATGTTAAAAATATAGACAACAAGAGGAAACATCGTTCTTTAATGGGAAAAGAGATATTTAAAAATTCCAGAGGGCAAGTAGATTATGTCTAGAGATAACCCGAACTTCTTGTTGCTCTGTAAATCTTGTTGCTCTGTAAGTCTCTCTGTAAATAACATAGGCGGCACGAAGCAAGCACACAACTCCTTTTCTCAAGGTCTTCTGTAAGAATTTTACAAACGCTTTTTCCCATCTGCCAACGTTCAGTCAACAAGATCGTTAAACGGAAAAATTATAACCATCCGTTGATGTGGGGAATTCCACTCTCGGCTCGTCATCAGCTTTCCCCCGGCCATCATTCTTGAAATCCTTATACCACCAAAAAAAAACCTACGGAATTATTACTCACCAACGTACGCCGCCACCTCTCAGCCTTGATGAATGTCAGAACATATAGGGGGGGCCAATATAGACTCGGATCACTATCTCGTTGGTATGGTGCTCCGAGCTCAAATCACAACACCACCCAGAATCCCCTCTGACAATCAGGTGAGAGTGAACACTGAAGCCATCCACAACACAACCCTCCGCGACACCTATAAGAGGGAAATGGATGCCGCAATAACCGCAGTCAACAGAGGACCTGGAGATGAAGCATCAACTAATGACCTTCACAACCACCTGAAGAACGTTATCATGGATACGGCCACAAACATACTTGGCCCCAGCCGCAAAAGGAGTCGGAACGGCTGGTTTGACGATGAATGTAAGCTAGCAACGGAACCGAAGAATGCCGCATACCGAGTAATGTTGCATTCTCAAAGAACGCGGGCACGCGCAGAGACTTATCACGAACTCCGTCGAGTGGAGAAGCGACTTCACAGACGGAAAAAGGACGCCTGGGAGAACCAACAAGTCTATGAACTAGAAAAGTACAGGGAGCAACCGCACCAGGCGCGCAAGTTTTACCAACAAGTCAGCAGGATGAAGCCTTATACACCTCGATGCTCATCCTGCCGAGACAAAGAGGGAAATCTGATTTCCGATAGAATGGGCATATTGGAGCGATGGGTTGAGTACTTTGATGAGCTACTGAACAACCAGAACATCGGCGAGTTGGAGGTCCCGCCAACTGAAGACGACGGGCAAATACTGCCACCACCAAGTTTAGGAGAAACAGTCCGTGCAATTCATCGGCTAAAAAATCATAAGTCGCCAGGAGCCGATGGAATTACAGCCGAATTGGTTAAATATGGAGGCGACCAGTTACACCAAGTGGTTCATCAGCTTGTGCTCAAAGTATGGGACAGCGAATCAATGCCTGACGATTGGCAACGAGGCATTATCTGTCTCATACATAAAAAGGGAGATATCACACAGTGCAGCAATTATAGAGGTATCACGTTGCTGAGTACCATCTATAAGATATTCTCCACTATCTTGCTAGGCCGAATAGCCCCATACGCCCAGAACATCATTGGCCCGTACCAAAAAGGCTTCACTCCAGGCAAATCAGCAACAGATCAGATTTTCTCTCTGCGGCAAGCGATGGAAAAACTGTTGGAATATGGACAACATGGGCAACAGTTGCACCATCTGTTCATCGACTTTAAAGCCGCCTGTGATAGCACAGCCAGGGTAACACTGTACACGGCCATGAGAGAATTCGGTATCCCGACGAAATTAATAAGACTGACTAGGCTGACCCTGACCAATGTGCGAGGCCAGATAAAAGCAGCAGGATCACTCTCAAGACCATTCGACATCAACAACGGTCTACGACAAGGGGATGCGCTATTATGCGTCCTCTTTAACCTGGCCCTCGAGAAAGTGATAAAATCCGGCTCAATAGGTTACGGTGGGCGGGTCACTATGGATGAGGATGATCCCACCCGGAAAGTCTATAAGGGCAATATCTATGGTAGAAAAAGAAGACGAGGCAGACCCTGCCTAAGATGGAGCGATGGCGTGGGTCAGGACGCCAGACAGCTTTTAAGGATATCGAATTGGTGGACCTCGGCGCAAAACCGGGATGTCTGGAGTTCCTTATTAAGGCAAGCCTAGACCGAATACCGGTTGTTGCGCCATTGATGATGATGATGAACGTACGCTGTAGCGTATATGTTTTGCTTCAAATTTGCGCGCGTGATCTTCTACCCCGATATACTTTTACTTACAATTCAACAGATGCGGTGACTTTAGAGAACTTACGCTAGCCCTTGTGAATTAATGGGTAAAGGTTTAATTTTCAACACTATTCCCGGAGGGATTAGGGAAGTTATGGATAGGGAGGGGAGGGATTCCCCTACTGTGGGGGTCACCACTTTTAAAAAGTTATAGCCCCTCAAAATGGAATTTTTTATACCATCATGTTAAAGTTGGAATTTTCAACCCTACCTCGTTAAGAAAACTGAATGAAGAGGAAAGCAAAGTTCCTCTCTGTAATTCCGTTAAAAAAATATTGCGGTCATCCCACCTTAAAGTAGTTGTGTCTAGCTGAGTAGTTGGGTCTCACGTAGTGTGAAGGGGAGTAAGGGCCAGTGAAGAGGGCGACTCTTCCTCTCCTTCTTCGTCGAACACATTGCCGCGGTCTAGGAGGTCTTGGATAATCTGAGGGAATTGGTTGGTTTTCATGAACGCAGTCGACGTTCACGGCTCTCTTTATTAGAGAGTTCGGGGGGTTCTTGCACTTTAAAAGGAATTTTATCGCCTGGTTGACGAGCAAAGCATCAATGCGAAAGATTGCGCAGGTGCAATCCATATGTATTTTGAGCGGTCTTCACTACGATGTAAAGCGCAGTCACTCCATCTGCGCTGGCGATAAGTCGCATAAGAAAATGAAGCCTTAGGCAATACTGGATCTTATGAGCTGTTGTAATGATTTTAGTGGAAATAGGTGATCAGGTCGATTATCCTGAGTGCACATGGAGGGGTTGGTAAAACCTTGGGTAGACTGCGGTTGTGGTTTTATTGGCCTAAAATGGTTTCTCAGGTCAAGGACTGTATCCGTAATTGTGAAACGTGCAAGACGTCAAAAGCTCCCAACCAAACGCTCCAACCGCTAATGGGAAAAGCGCTCATCTCCGATCGGGTATTTCAACGTTTGTATATCGATTTGATCGGCCCATACCCCAGATCTCGCGCCGGAAATATCGGAGCAATAGTCGTTCTGGATTCTCTCTCAAAGTTTTCATTTGTGGAGCCGATTAAACGGTTTACCGCAAACGTGCTGACCGAATACTTGGAGAAGAGAATCTTTCATGTGTTTGGAATCCCTGAGTCGATCACGTCTGATAATGGGGTACAGTTCAACGATCTTCTGAACCAGTATGGCATTCAACACATTTACACCGGTTTATACTCCCTGCAGGCAAACGCCTCGGAGCGAGTAAATCGCTCACTGTTGGCTGCTATACGCGCTTATATCGGTCCTGATCAAAGAGATTGGGATAACAAGTTGTCATCCATCAACTGTGCCTTGCGTTCAGCGAAACACGTCTCCATAGGGACATCACCCTATCACGTCGTTTTTGGGCAAAGCATGGTCACCCATGGGAGTACCTACGCCCTTTTACGACGCCTGAACGCCTTGCCTGATGCGACCTTGGAGATCGGTTCTCAGGATAAACTTGCTATTCTGAGAGCAGAGGTTCAGGGGCGAATCCTCCAGGCAAGAGAGACACAGGAAAGGGGTTACAACTTGCGATCCCGAGCTCGTGAATTTCAGGTCGGAGATGTCGTGTATAAGCGGCTCTTCAACTTAAGCAGTGCAGCAAAGCGGTACAATGCCAAATTGGATCGGAAGTTCGTGAAGGCGAAGGTCATCGGTCGAGTCGGAACGGTTCAATACGAGCTGGAGGACATGGAGGGTCGTAACCTGGGCATCGCTCACGCGAAGGACCTCAAGGCCTAATGTGGGTTTGGATCTCTGTCTGCCTTTCCTCGTAAGCACGCCGACACTCAGCGGCTATCAGCAGTGATGCCCTCACTGATCTTCAGCTTTCTTTCCTCGAGCGGGTCTCGAAAACCCAGCTGTCCTGTAGTGACCGCGGCTGCGCGACGGGAGCGGAATCTCATTCGGCTCTTTCTTAATTAATTTGCTGAAACAATGCATTTAATAGTGTGCAATTGCCTTAATGTTCGCCGCAGATTGCACATTATTGAATGCATTCGGGCAAATTGATCTTGACAAGAGGCGAATGATTTGCCGCAGGCGCATGCGCATGTTGCCGCAACATTGCCTAGCGAGTGAGAAAGGCTATGTAGCGGGAATAGAAGCGGTGCGGAGAAAAAGAACGGGGGAGTTGGAATTTGCGGTTGAAGTGGAGGAGCTGAGTAAAACAAAGGAAGAGTAGAGAGGTATTTTTCTGAAGGTGTTGGATTTTGCGGTTGAAGTGGAGGAGCTGAGTAAAACAAAGGAAAAGGAGAAGAAAGAGTTTTTGGATTTGGGTTGGAGATTTGGCGTTGGAGTAGGTGGACAGGTGGAAGTAAGGAGGTGCTGGAGCGGAGAAGAAGGGAAGACGAAGGAGTTGAAGGGAAAATAGGGAATCGTGACATGGCTTTTGGTCAGCCGTCATTAGAAGTGTATTGGGGGTGTTCCTTGAGGAATTTTCTCTCGGTTTTGCCTGCGTCTGTCCAGAATTTTGCTTATGGATTTGGGTTGAAACCTGCTAAGATGAATTTGTGTGACGGGATTGCGTGTGATTTTCGGAACAATTGAAATTAATTTTTGTTTATAATCGTTTTCTTTACCCAATTTGGTTTTAGAACTTTGTAAACCAGCCGCCAACCGAGCTCGGAGTGACGACCTGGGTGAGTCTTTCTTTTTATTTTCATTTTATTTTTATTTATTTTTCTTTTTTTTCTTTGAATTTTACCAATTGTTTATTTTTATTTTCATTTTTATTTGTTATGAATAATTGTTATGAAATTGCTTTGGAATAATGAAATGTGAATAGAGTGATGGTGGTTTGAGGACTTCTTCCCTTTCTAATCTTCCTCCTCCTCGGAAGACAATTCGTTGGCATTTGTGGAGATTCAGAGCTGTTTCGTTCCACTTAATGAAATAGTGGTAATACTCGTCAAGATAGGAGGAGGAGGGCGTGTTCAACCGAATGTGGAGGGCGACTTGCAAACTGGGAATCTGGCATAGAATCGTTGGAGTCGACCTGGTCGTCGATGAAACTTTTGATAGTTCGTTCAAAGGAAGGGAGTATTGGGAATGGTCGATAGCTATGAGGCTGGAATTGGTTTTCCTGTTTTTTTGAGAATGGGGACGATTCGTGCGCATAGTAGCTTGTAGGAAAGTGGGCATTTAAAATGCAGTGATAGTTATGCGGTCAAAGCCGGTTGACCGTTTATTTTTTCTCTTTAGTATGTATGACGTTTTTGATCATACTGAGCTTGATGCAAAATAGGGATTGGGTGGATTCGCTTTGGGATGGGTCACGGACTGTATTGGCAAAGGTATTGAAAGAATGACGTAGTAATGAGTAGGTGTTGGTAGATCTTAGTCGGGAGATAGTTTCCACCACTTCCGATTCTGTGAGAGTTTTTCAGCAGAGGTTTGGTGGGTTTCGTGGAAGTGGTTCGCAAGAACTTTGGTCTTTTTCAAAGAGGGGGGGGAAAAGTTTTGAGAGAGGATCGGGGTTGAGGAGCGGCAGGTTTGCGTTAGTTCCCGGAATGAGTCGGCATTTAGAATAGTACTCGCTAATCACATGTCGGTATATCTAAATACAGAGTGCGGATTCTAGCTCTAGTGGATAAATCGAGATCGCACATCTCGATTTTTAGGGTGTGAAACCGTGGCAAGAATCTATTTCTAAAAAGTCTGCGTCGAAGGATTTTGTTTTGTATTTGATATCTTGAATGATTTTATTAGGGAGTGAGATAACGTTTCTGTAGCCAAGGGTACGTTATGGGATTAACTCATAGCATGAAGATTGGGTGAGTAGGTGAGATGTGATTGCATCGTCGATTGCGACGTTGGAGATTTGATTTGAGTCGAAGAGGTGTATATTATCTAGTTGCCTGCTTAGGTTGATAAGTTTTCAGTTTGCTCTACTGAAGTGAGGGACAGAGCTAGGAGGGGGATTCTTGACCCTTCCTGGCAGTTTGCAGTCGAGGATGACTGCGTCATGTGAGTGAGATGTGAACTACCTGTGGTATTGGTGACCATTGACGCTGGGGTTTTGGTTGAGTATGAAGAGTGGCATTTAGGTCTCCGCCAACGACGAAGGCCCAAAACTTGACTACCTCAAGTGGTTGAGAGGAGCAGAAAGCGATGAGATTGGAGAGGTCGGAGGAATCGTGGTGAAGTCCACTGGAGGGTAACGTTGTCTAGGCATGAATCTATTGAGTTAATGTTAAGCTAGTTTGGACAATTGACCATCATCGAAATCATTTCAAAAAGTGAGTAAGTCGGTTCACGGTGGGAGGTCGGGTAGTGATGGACTGGATGTACGTCGCATCAATGTATCACACGGAGAGGATTGTTTCAGGGCTGCTTGAGGGACGAGTGAAGTTATTTTGCACGATACACTTGGCGACGACCTTAGTGAAGTTCAGGTAGTTCCGGTAGTTTGCTGGATGTTCGTTGGAATCCCAGTTGACGAACTTAGGCTTCTCTTCTGCAGTTTATGGGCAGGCCACTCGTGTATGGATTTGCAGCCCTCAATCAGGAGCTTTTTGCTGGGGAAAAATGTTCTTTCGTTTTGACGAACATTCTGTTCGATTCAGGGCCAGACTTTTTGCTGAGAAAATCGTAGAGTGCGATTTCTGCTAGGTTGTCTTAGTGGTGGAGGCTGCGCTCCTGCTCGTTGGGCTGCCGACGGATGTGTCAGGCTGCTGGCTGGCAATGGTCCTCTACACAGCGGAGAAAAATGTCTGTTTCTGCCGGCACTATAACCAAGGGCATTTTTGGAACTCAATAACCGCACGAAACAGTCTCACTCATACGATTGCCAACCATTACGAATGTGGAAGAATCATGGAACCAAATGAAAAACACGATCCACAAAGCGGCCTCTGCAACCCTCGGGGTCACCAAGCCGGGTAAGCGGTACATCAACCGAGATACTTGGCTTTGGAATGATGATGTTGAAATGAAGGTCCGTGAAAAGAAACGCCTCTACCACAAATTTCTCGACGATAAAACGCCTGCTAATTGGCAAATTTATAAGAATGCCAACCGGGAAGCAAAGAAAGCGGTCACTGTCACCCGAGCGAACCATTTCAAAAATCTTTACGATAAACTGGACACTCGGGATGGCGAGAGGGATCTGTATCTGCCCAGAACTGAGCGATTTAAATACCTCGGGTCAACGCTATCAGCCAATGGAAAACTGCGTTATGAAATTGCTGCACACATTAACGCAACCTGGATGAAGTGGCGTTCCACAACTGATGTTCTTTGTGATCGATGTATCAACGAACGTCTCAAATCTAAAATTTACCGCAATGTCGTCCGTCCAGTCGCTCTCTATGATTCTGAGTGTTGGCCGACCATAAAAGACAATGAACGGCGTCTTGCGGTAATGGAGACGAAGATGCTACGTTGGATTAGTGGCGTCACACGTTTAGATCACATCCGAAATGAGGATATCCGCGATCGTTATGGGGTTGCACCGATCGTGGAAAAGTTGCGAGAGAGGCGTCTTCGATGGTATGGTCACGCAATTCGTGCAAACGAGAATTCACTTGCTAAGATTGGTCTGAACATCGAAGTCGATGGTAAACGACCAAAAGGCAGACCTAAGCAACGGTGGCTTGATACGCTGGATGGGGATTTGAAAGCCTCGAGATTGCACCCAGATCAGGCATTCGATAGAACCAAATGGCGAAGCCGATCACGACGAGCCGACCCCGCTTGTGAACGGGACAAAGGCTGAAGAAAAAGAAGAATAACCGCACGAAACAACAAAACAATATTGCTCATATACGATCCTAATCTGAACCCCCACCCCCTTCAATTGATGAAACACATCAATATCGAACCAAAACATAGAAGTTTTTCAGGAAGAACTCGTAGAAAAGATGAAAATACATCCTTTTTATATAGATACAGAGAATACCATACGGGCCAGGCAATTACTTACCCAGGCTTGCTCCTGATGAACGAATAAAACACACCCAAAATCCATTCGATCTTAATATATTTCAAAACAAAATACAAACGTACAATCCTCACTATACAAAAACATTCGGAAACACTGTTCTCTTTTTCTTTTTCTTCCTAACATCGGCCTCCTCGGGTGGAGTTTCCTGCCATTCTCGCCACTGTCCCAGTTTCACTTCATCGCCACGCCTTCGATATATTTCGATTTTAATTGTACCAGTCAGTCCGTAACCAGGAATTAATGGAAGATTTGAGCCAATGAATCCTTCGATGTTGACATTCGAAAATTTCTCAGCTTGTAAACTGGATATTTTGTAATTAATCACGTCGTCTTCGTTTTTCTCGTTTTCTGACTTTTCAGGGGGATTGTCAGTATCTTGATTTGACTTTTTCTTCCGTTTTCGACTTATTAACTCTGGAAACCGAAATTCGTTATCTTTTGGAGATGCTGATAATGAGTTTGTATGTACCTGCTGGGTTTCGATGGATTGCGGTGGAAGTGGCGAAGTTTTCTTTGCACTTTGAGAGGTGAGTGTTTCATTACTGCCAGCAGGCGGGACACTTATTGTCGCGTCGGAAGTAGAAATGTTAGTGTCATTGGAAGAGTCAGGTTCTTCGGTTTTTCTTTTGGACTTTTTTGATTTTTTCACTTTCTCGGTGACCAGACCGTCGGCGTCATTAATCACAATCGGGGTGGGTTCTTCGGAAGATATTTGCTTTTCTTTTTTGGATTTTTTCAATTTTTTATGTACACGTTCCTCACAAAGATCTTGATCTTTTCCAGACACTTCAGGGACCTGCGGAATGTTTATGGCACACTCTTCTGAAGGCCTGTCCAAGTTGTCTTCCTTGCATGACTTTTTCGATTTTTTCTTCTTTCGTTGAGTATCCGCAAGCTCTGTCTCAATTTCGATTGGGTCGTTCTCTTCTACAGGAGATTTCCTTTTATTTTTAGACTTTTTCTTTTCCTTCTTCGCGTCAACCTCAGAATTTTCGTTAGGCGCAGAGTTTTCACCTTGTTGATTTGGATCCTGTTCGGCTTCTGATTTCCCATTGAGCATTGAATATTCAGCTTCTGGAGCCAATTCAACTTCCGAAAGATGCTTCGCCTTCTTGCTTTTACGTTTCGAAGCGACCTCGACTTCATGTCCAACAGCGGCAGGAGCTACCTCCATCAAAGTGTCATCTTGATTTTCGCAGGCATTTTTATCCCTCTTTTTAGATTTTTTCTTTTTTCCAGCTTCTGGGACCACTTGATCCTCTGGAATGCATTCTCCTTCCTGTGAGGTCTGTTCTGGATGCTTCAATTTACGTTTCCTTTCAGAAATTTCACCTTCAATGATTGCAGGGTTTTCTGTTTGGGGAGCGCTATCGTGGGATTTTGCTAGATCATCGTCAACGGCTTCCTTATCTCGTTTGCGTTTCTTCGACTTTTTCTTTGTCTTACCACTCTCATCGGCCACAAGAACTTCACCATCATTACTACCCTGTCCATTATATTCTTGAGCTTCATTGCTCTCACTTTCATCCCTGTGCTTACGTTTCTTTGTTTTCTTTGAACTTTTTTCCTGTTCTCCGTAATCACAATCATTTACCACTTTGTCGTCTTGTAAACCTTCACTATTTACACTTGTTGTAAATTTCTGGCGGAAAGCTGCCATTTTCGCTTTGAAATAGTCATTGATAGACGTCCCGCTGCTGATGGTTACAACCCCGAAGTTGGCTTCCTTGTTCTCTTCGCTGTCCGACGTTGCCTGGCTAGCGTTGTTACTCTGCTTTTGATCGTCTTCCTCTGGAGCCTTCTCACTTTCGTCTTTTATGAGACTTTTGCGTCCGAATATGTTGGCTAAGTCCTTCTCACTGTACTGGGAAATATCTTTGCCTCGCGTGAATTTCTTGTAGTGAACCCGAGCTCGTGATTTCTTCGATTTTTCCTCCAACGATTCCCCAGTGATGATTGGTTTCTTCGGCGTATCAGAGTCCTTAGAAAATCCGAATCCTACTGTGGCAGGTGTTTCCTCATCTGCGCTCCGACTACCCTCATCTGCATCCCCTCCGTTACTTAAAGTCTTAAGCAGCCCATCAAATTCCGTTTCGTGCTGGGTCCATTGGTCATTGCGATCTTCGAAGCCCAGCCCTTCATTGTCGTTTTTGTAGCGTATACGAATGAACTCCTTCTCACCGTCCTGCCGGGCGCCTAGACCGTTTCCCTTCTTCCAACCCATCTTCTCTAACATGCGTGTCCCGAAGCGGTTATCATCTGGGAAAGTAACTTTTTAGCATGGATTTAAATACGAGACAATATTTGCGTGCGTACCTTCATAAAGCGCCTTGCCCCGAGGAACAAGGTTGTAACGCTTGCGTTCACGTCTCTCCGCTAGCATAGCCATCCCTATTTGCACTGACAGGCCACTTTGTATTCACAACAATTACAAGACCTTCATGAGGAACACCACAGCACGTGTACGCCGACCGCCTCAAATTCAAGTGACAAGTGACAGCCCGACAGAATGGTAGAATTCTTCTAACACACACTATCACACCATCCCACTGTGTATATATTTTACACTGTTATTTTTCTCTCTAGAACCTGATGATCGTTCTGACATTTCCTGCTGTGCATTGTGCCGGTGTTGAATTTGTTGGGGCGTTTGTTTTGTTTTTGTGTAAATCGCTCTTGCTTCGTGACATCTGCCGTGGACAGACGCATTTCGTGTTTGTATGGACAGTGCGTTTTAGTTTGGAGTTAAATTTCTTTTTACCTATCCGCGTGGGTGTAATAAACCGTGTTTCTTTTTGTTTTGATAATTTGGCGGTGAATCTGTTCCTGCTTAAGGATAAAGGTGAGTCTTCTTCTTTTTCTTCAGCCTTTATCCCGTTCACAAGCGGGGTCGGCTCGTCGTGATCGGCTTCGCCATTTGGCTCTATCGAATGACTGATCTGGGTGCAATCTCGAGGCTTTCAAATCCCCATTCAACGTATCAAGCCACCGTTGTTTAGGCCTGCCTTTTGGTCGTTTACCATCGACTTCGATGTTCAGACCAATCTTGGCAAGTGAATTCTCGTTTGCACGAATTGCGTGACCATACCATCGAAGACGCCTCTCTCGCAACTTTTCCACGATCGGTGCAACCCCATAACGATCGCGGATATCCTCATTTCGGATGTGATCTATACGTGTGACACCACTAGTCCAACGTAGCATCTTCGTCTCCATTACCACAAGACGCCGTTCATTGTCTTTTATGGTCGGCCAACACTCAGAACCATAGAGAGCGATTAGACGGACGACATTGCAGTAAATTTTAGATTTGAGACGTTCGTTGATACGTCGATCACAAAGGACACCAGTTGTGGAACGCCACTTCATCCAGGTTGCGTTAATGCGTGAAGCAATTTCATAACGCAGCTCTCCATTGGCTGATAGAGTTGACCCGAGGTATTTAAATCGTTCAGTTCTGGTCAGATCACTGCCGCTGACAGTGATTGTGCCTGTTTCATGGGGATCGGTCGTCAAAAATTCAGTTTTGATTAAATTCAATCTGAGACCGTGTTGAATGAGGCGATCATTCCATTTTTGAACAAGTTGCTCGAGATCATTTTTGCTATCAGATGCTAGGAAAACATCATCTGCATAAAGCAGTGTGTAGGGCGCTGGACGTTGGATATCCCGTGTGACGGTGTCCATAACAAGGACAAAGAGGAATGGTGAGAGGGCACTTCCTTGATGAACTCCAACAGAGACACGAAACGGTTTTGATCCCGCCATACTTCGAACTTTACTTTTCGGATTGTGGTAGAGCAATTGAACCCAGCGCACGAGTTCTTCTGGCACGAAGTGTTGTCGTAAAGCATGCCAGATGAGTTCGTGTGGTACACGGTCAAACGCTTTCTCTAGATCCAGAAAGGCAATGTAAAGAGGGCGATGCTTCTCACGGTGTTTCTCCATGAGTAACCGCGCAGCGTGTATTGCGTCAGTAGTTCCGCAGTTCTTGACAAATCCGGCTTGATTCACGGTTATTTCAACGATTTCGCGAATACGGTTGTCAAGAATGCGTTCAAAAATCTTCATGGTATGGGAAAGTAACCGGATCGGACGGTAATTTGAACATTCTGCTGGGCTACCTTTCTTTTTCCATATTGGAACAGTGGTACTTTCTTGCCAGTCAGATGGTGTTCTTCCTTCCTGAATAACCCGGTTAAAGAGTTCACTGAGCCACAGTGTTGGGTCCCAGCTCTTCACTTTCCAGAGCTCAGATGCGATGTCGTCAGGTCCTGTTGCTTTCCCCGATTTCATTTGTTTTATTGCCTCCTCGACTTCAGTTGCGCTGACTGGTGGAACTGCTCCAAATGTCGGCAATGATTGTGGAAGTGGAGGATGAGCAAATTCTTCAGTTGAAATCTGCTCGAAGTATTCTCGCCATCTATCCGTTGCGGCTCGACGGTTGGTAAGCAAAGTACCGTTCTTGTGATTAACACAACAGAAGTGTTCGATATCCTGTGTGCGTTCATCACGGCTTTTAGTAAGTCGATACAGATCTCTCTCGCCATCCCGAGTGTCCAGTTTATCGTAAAGATTTTTGAAATGGTTCGCTCGGGTGACAGCGACCGCTTTCTTTGTTTCCCGGTTGGCATTCTTATAAATTTGCCAATTAGCAGGCGTTTTATCGTCGAGAAATTTGTCGTAGAGGCGCTTCTTTTCACGGACCTTCATTTCAACATCATCATTCCAAAGCCAAGTATCTCGGTTGATGTACCGCTTACCTGGCTTCGTGACCCCGAGGTTTGCAGAGGCCGCTTTGTGGATCGTGTCTTTCATTTGGTTCCATGATTCTTCCACATTCGTAATGGTTGGCAATCGTATGAGTGAGACCGTTTCTTCTTTCTTCTCACCAAATCGCCACCATTTAATGCGCGGCGGGCCAGTGCGTTCCTCACGCTGTTTTATCGGTGGCTTAATTCGCAGGACGGCAATCAACGGCCGATGTTGAGGTGCGATGGTCTCATAGGGAACGACTTTGCAATCAGTGACAGTGGTAAAATGTTGGCGTCTTATGAGAATATAGTCGATTTGCGTTTTATTGTTCCCACTATAAAATGTGGGAAGATGAGACAATCGTTTGATGAACCATGTATTCATAAGTACAAGATCATGGGTGTCCGCAAAATCGATTATACGCTCGCCACCTTCATTGCGCGCTCCGAACCCCTTTCCCCCATGGCAGATAAAGGGGAGTGCCTTAGTTTTATTTCTGCCCCTTCACCCAATCAAATCTTGTAAGTAGAAATCGTCCTCCGTATCCTTTGGTGGTTTTTCCCCTGCAAACAGGCATTCTGGCCTCAGTCAAGATAGGCCATGGAGGTTAGGGAGTGCGAACCCCCGGACAAGGGGAAAATAAATTTCGACCGGTCCGTTTCCCAAATGCCAACATCTCCTCAGGCACCTGTAGGGCCACAGTTCAAAAGCCCAACAGAAATCGGTGGCTATGTCCTAACCAGGAAAGAGTGTAGGGCTTCGAGGAGCCTGTCAAGATCCCCAATCCAGTCTCCAACGATTAAACAACAAAAGGAATTCTACCAGCCACGACTCAACTCAAAGCTTTCCCTGAGGTTACCCAGTCTCAGGACCTAAGCAAGACCCTTTCACCAATGCAAAAACAAAAAATAGTTCCGATGGAGCAAACAGCCCCAGTGTACAGGTACAGCGAGAACGCTCAATGTAAAGCGTACACAGTATGTGTGGAGAGAAGCAACCCCATGACATACATAGATAAAGTTAACGGACAGGAAAGAATTGAGGCTTTCAAACCCCTCAATTTCCATAAACTTACGAGGCGTCTCAACCTCAAAGACCGGGTAATTACGGTCAAGGAAGATGGGCCTACAAGGATAAAAATTTATTGCAAATCAGTGTCCTGCGCGAACAATTTGGCATCCAACAATCGCTTGGTCACATTAGGACTAAAAGCATATATTTCCTTGAGAGATACCCATAGATTTGGGATTATTAAAGGCATCCCCACGGATTTCACAGAAGATGAAATACTACAGGACATTAACTCCCCGATAAAAGTGGCGAAAGTGCAAAGGCTAAACTTCAGATCTAAGGAAAACAAAGATGTCTTCCTTCCATCTCGAACAGTCAAATTAACCTTCGTTGGCTCTGACATCCCCAAACATATCTCAATCGATAGCGTGAGGGTTGAAGTTGGTCATTACATAAACAGACCGAGGCAATGTTTTGCTTGTGGCAGATTAGGAGGTGCTCAGAGGTGGCGGCGAGGAAGATGGGGCAGCAACCCTATCGGCCAAACCAAAACCAAGTGATCGAGGAGAACCTCCATAGTGGTGGCACCGGGATACGCTGTAATTACTTTGGTTTGCCGGCCGTGATTCAGTAGGCGAATGCTCCAAAGACCTAATCAGGGCGATCAGATCCGAGTCTGCACGGGGACTCATCTGAAGTGGCAAATTGGTCACGAAACCTTACCAGGGGTATACTGGTACCATGGGAACCGGGAAAGCCCCTGGACTCACATACTTTGTGTGAACTCCTGTTGTATGTAAGGACAGCTCGGTTATTTGCGGTTGGCCCCCCTAGTGGGAGTTTCATGGTGGTTGTGGTTATGCTCAAGCGAGAAGAGACCTTCGGGCCTCGACGTGGTGTTGCGTATCAACACGGGTGCCGTACTCCATAGTTCGGTAGAGATTTAGGTAATTCTTGCATCCACCAGTATGAATGCTAAGCCATGCACTTGGTATAGACTAGTACCATTGTTGCTTGTCTCAGCGGGGCTTTGATTGTGGTCACAAATTCAATCCGTGTCTGAAGAGGACCGTAGGATTAAGTCTCACGACAGGTGCCTACGTAAAACACTATGGGCTTCACTGTGGCAGATTAGGACACATTGCCACTAACTGCAAAGCGAAAGTGAGTAGATGCTTAAATTGCAGTGGTCCAAAAGATCAGTGCGATGGCAACACATGCGGGAAAAAATGTGCTCTATGTGGTAAGTCTGGCCATGACGCCAGAGACAGGAAGTGCACCATCTGGGTCGAACACAAGACGGCAGCAATAAAAAATATCTCCATAAGGGAAGCTACCAAAGAAGTGAAAAATGGACTGCGATGTTGACTGTGACGTTGCCTTCCCTTCGTTGGAAAAAAGAGAAAGTCCGAACAACTGGACAAGGAATCCTCAAGATGAGTTCAACAGAACCATCAGAGGGAGCAAAAAATTCAGTTCTGCTGTCAAATCAAATCCTTTCCCAAAGGTGACTATCAAGAACCACTTACGCCAAATCAAACTGTTTTCGAACACCCAACGTACACGGTTGTATCCGAGTATCAGAAAGTACTGTCACAGATCCTTAAACTCATGAACAGCATTTCTTCAAAGATACAAGATCCATCTTTGGCAGAAGACTTTCAAAAAATCAAAAAACACATTGATAAACTCAACATCGCGAGCGACTTAACGTTCGTAGAAATTGCAAATGGTAAACACCCTACAATATAACATTCAAAGTCTAGCTAACAATAAGTCCGAAATTGAATACTTTTCTAATACTCACGGCTATGACATACTATCCCTACAAGAAATGTTCACTTTTAACTCGTCCCATCATTCTCGGTACCTAAAAGGTTTCAACCTTATGTTCAAATTCAGCGAGGATGGCTATGGTGGAGTTGCCCTTGCATTTCGCAAAGGCATAAATGCCAGGCCAATAACCTATGATTCCAACATGGACATTATTATCGCTAAGACCCTGAACCTTACTCCAAACATCACCATTGCCTCCATATACATGCCCCCGCATACAACTACGACTACTTTCAAAGTAGAACTAGACAAGCTATTTCAATTTCTGAGCAATACCCCAAACACAATAATAACGGGCGACCTAAATGCCAGGTCATTCATACTTGGGGATCCCATCGAGAATAGTAAAGGGAGGCATCTCTCAAACACAATATGCAAATCTGACTTTAGACCACTCAACAACGGTTCACTAACCATTGTGGACCAGGTAACAAATGGCAAAACAAGAGCATCTGCACCAGATGTCACCCTCACTAATTCCAATACTATATCCTGGTCTTGGAACGCGCTGGTACAACCGATCTCTAAAAGCAAGCATAAACCAATAGCCATCCACAGTAACACCATTGTAATTCAACAGAAATACAAAATAGGCCTCCTTCATCTAAAAACTGCCTTGCAGTTCATCCCTCCCACGGAGAATTTGAACGGTCTGACATCAGAAATCCAAAGTACAATTAAAGAGTCGACATTCAAAATCCGCAAGGGCTCCTCCCATAAACCATTATGGAACAGTGATCTGAAGACACTATTTGTAGAGAAAAGGCAAGCTCTGAGAGCCTACCACAGTGATGCCAACCACACCAAATTCATGACCTTCTCGGTTGCAAACAAGAAATGGTTACAAGCGGTGAAGGCGGCTAAGAAAAAAGCCTGGGACGAGATTTGGGAAGAACTGAGTGTCGAAAAAGACACTAAGGTATTCTGGAAAAGCATAAAAAACTTTCAAAAATTTTCAAGAGGAAGAAACCAACAACCGGAGTTGGGACTCTGAAAATTACCAGAAATACCTAGACTTTTTAAGCTCTAGCTACAACAAGCCAACTCCACATAATTTTACATCCCACTTACCGCCACCATCGCTGCAACAAAATTTTACTCCTGAGGAATTCGCTCTGGTCCTCAACAAACGGAAAAAGAACTTCGCACCGGGTAATGACCAAATTACGTACACGTACATTCAGTGGCTAAGCCCATCGGTCAAATCTGCTCTGCTAACCTCCATTAATGAAACTTGGCAAAATTTAAACCCTCCACAGGAGTGATCTGTTATTAAGATAGTTCCCATACCCAAATATCTCTAATTAATGTTTTCGCCAAAATCCTCAACACACTTGTCAAAAACAGACTAAACCATTTCATTCTAGAGCACAAAATTCTCCCTCCCAACAGTCATGCCTATCAGAGCGGATTATCCACTGTGACATGTCTAAATGACATCCTTCTCTCAATGTCCATAGCCAAAGCAAACAAACTGCAGGCGCAAGCGGTAGTTCTTGATGTATCCAAAGCATATGAAAGTTTAGATCTAAAAACCCTTGAATCTAAAATGATCTTTCATAAAATACCAACCGAAATCATTATCTGGATCTCACGGTTCCTGGGTAACAGGAATCTAATCCTAGATGATGCGAAGGTGGAAATTTGCAATGGTATACCCCAAGGATATGTCTTGAGCCCCACACTATTCAACATTTACACGGCCTCACTTCATAAACCAGTCGACCCCAACATAGAAATCTATCAATATGCTGATGATTTTTTCATATTAGCCACTGGCAAAACAATTACGGAAACTGAAGTCTCCATCAAAGCCCAAACAGTAGCCCTCATTGACGAATGCAAAAGCCTAAATCTTCATAGAAATCCGGACAAATCAAAATTCATTACCCTTAAAAGAAACAGTAGTACACTATACCCCTTGAATCTTGGCAATATCAGCATACAGCAATTCAAAAAGATAACCTTCCTTGGCAAGACAATTAACTCATCTTTAATATTAAAAGATCAAACAATTGACACCATCACTAATGCTAAAAAAGCTGCTGGAGTCATCAATTTCTCTACTGGGCATTCTTGGGGCCTTCCTCCTGAAAATAGCATCAAATTGTTCAGAGTGCTAATACGACCCATCCTAGATTACGCCGCTGCCACATCTGTATTAGCACTCAAATACCTGAATAACAAAATCACCTCAATAGCGGCCACAATCCTAAAAAGATGCCTAGGGCTTACCAAAACTGCTCCTCACCTGTCCACCTTTGCTCTGGCAAATGAACCGCCGCCCCATCTCAGAATAACAATTTTAGCAACTAAGGAGCTAATAAGGCTCCATGCAAATCGACCTCATGTCTTTCGGAATGTCCAAGAGAGTGCAGATGCTAAAAATGGCCTCTCTGCAACTTACAAACGTTTCTCTCACCTCTTTGACCTCCTGAGAGCTGACATAAAATCAAGCCCTCCACATACCTTACAAGTAATTACAACTCAAGCGACAGGCAGAAACATTCCAAAAACGAATTTAGCAAACGAGAACAATGCCTCCATATGCAACTACAAATCCAGGAATTTCGAAATATTTGCCATAGATGCCTCTGTCAGAGGAGGTGATGTAAGCATTGCAGTGGTCAATGATCATGCTGAAACGGTGGGGCAGCACAGGCTAAACCAAATCACAACATTATCAGCAGAACTCCAAGCGGTTTGGCTAGCCACGAAATACGCGTTGGATAAAGGTCATAAGAAAGTGGTCATAATTATGGACTCCCTACACGCGTGCCGGATCTTGGGCAAAGAGTCCACCACTCACTACATGGTCAATGAAATCCACAACAACATCAAATGCATGAACGGTGAAGAAGTAGTCATAATGTGGTGCCCGGCAAGGAGTGGCATCAAATTAAATGAAAGTGCACATCTGGCAGCTACTGAAGGCCAGAACAGAGCCACGCTGATGAACTGTCACCTAGCACCCATTGATTTAAACCTTCTGGTGGCCAACCAAATAGCAGAGGAGTGGGACTCAAGCTATCAAAATGACATTCGCTCCAAAGGGAAATTCTTTGCAAAAATGTTCCCCCATGTGCCCATAAAACCTCCGAACGACCTATCCAAACAAAAGGTGCCGCGGATAAAAACTGCCAACAGAATCATGTCAGGTCACTTCTATAATAAACCATGGCTCAAAAAGATGAAAATCATAAGAAATGACAGTTGCAATACATGCAATGTGCAGGAAACCTTCGACCACATCCTCTTCAAAATGTACTAAGTATATCCAAATCAGAAATAATTTTAACTGTGGATAGATCCATCAACTCTGTAGAGCACCTGCTTGCAGAGGACCTAAATAAACACCTAGAAATTATCACCTTTCTTGAACAAGCAGGAATAAAACTTTAGCACTTAAATAAAGCCTAGGTAAAAGCCTACATTTTTACGGTTATAAGTCAGATAATATCTTACTTCTTACTACTCAATCTCTATAACAAATTGAAAATTAACTATCGCAATTCCTTTAATATTCTAGAAACTCCACCGATGGGCGTCACTGTTCTGCAACCGTATAGTGTTCCCGAAGGGCAGACTGGCCCCCAGACCATTGAATTTCTAGCGAAACGCTTACTCGCCTTAGGTGCTGTCCAGGCAAGCACGTTCATCGTCGACTGCGAAACATTCATTCCGAACCCCCAGCATGGCACACCGAAAACCGTTCATGTCCTACACAATTCCGAATATCCTGCATCGACATTCGCCGTCCTTGACACCGGAACGAAACAAGTTCCACTTGTAGCCGATGCTTTGTTCGACCTTCTCATGCTCAAGATGGCTCCCGCGCACACGTCCAAGAAACAAACAAAAATTGAGTCGAAAGGAGCCCGTTTCGAATACGGCGACTTTCTCATAAAATTAGGAAGCGTGACGATGGCAGAGAACTTCAAGGGAATTTTGCTGGAAGTTGAGTATCGTCCGTGCGTTATACCATCAAATTGCTGGGAGCTGATACGGGAGTTGCTTCAAGGCTTTCTGGGAGTCAGCATCCCGGCAACGATCCCTCCTTATTTCAACACGCCCAGTATTATGAGTATGAACCACCCGAAATCTAGCGAAATCTTCAACCCAAACCACACGAAGCAGAATGATGTATATCAGCCGATGGACACCATAAATCAGTACTTAGAGCACTTTGGGAACTTCAGGAAACAGACAATGCTGTCGGGCGGTACGGGAATAGGGGCCCCGTTACGTTCTTAAGATTAATAAATTTATGTTTAAGATAGGCCTCGTTTTTTTATTTCATGAAGTTCTTTAGGTTGAACACTTCGATTCGACCCAAATTTCTTGTTATATATTGTCCTCAGAGGGAGGAGCAAATAAATGTCTTACCTGATGCTGAAAACTAAAGAAAGCGACAGAGTCAAAGGACCTAAGCTATAGAGCATTGTAGGACCCGCATAGGCTCGGGATCGGAGAGTGGAAGTGAATCTCGAACTCCGCGAAGGGTACTTCAAAAATGTCCGCACTACGTGTATTATGAAACGCGGTGCGGAAGTAATATCTGAGTTGACAGAGCAGTCCATCAGGCAATTGCAGAGTTTGGAAAGAGAACACATATCAAGGATAATGCAGCGCTGCTGCAGGGAAGGGAGATTGAGGGTGGGGAGTCATGACGGATAGTCAACCCGAGGAAGGTTGTTTTTTGTAAAAGAGGGTCCGGGAGAATTTACAACTTCCAAAAGCGCGACAGTCACGTATGCGGGAGGGGACTAGATAACACAGCAATATTCAAGGATGCTTTTGACAAACGAGTTGAAGAGTGTTACGGAGGGCTGAATTGAGGTAACGTCGAAGGTGGAACGTAGGATAAAACCAGACATTTTGGAAGCTCTATTGATGATGTCAACGAAGTGGGAATTGAAACGAAGTTTGTCGTCGAACACTACACCCAGGTCTTGGAAGGAGGTCAGTGGTGAAAGGGGTTGTCTACTAAAAGAATAGGAAAAGGATGTTGGAGAGGATTTAATCGAATAGCACATCCAGTGTCATTTGCTGGCATTCAGTGTCAGTTTGTTAATTGAGCACCAACAGACCAGATTATCAAACTTTTACTGCAAGAGAGCGCAGACGAAACAGAGGCAAATAATTTAGGGTCGTCTGCGTAAAGTAAACACGGGCAGGTAAGGACGGAGGCGAGATCATTAATAAAAAACAGCAAGAGTAGGGGGGGGGGCAAGTTTAAAGCCTTAGGGAACACCAGAGGAAGGAGGGAAGGAACGAGATGAGTTACCATGAAAAGAAACTCTGCAGGAACGGTTTGAGAGATAGGCGGAAAGCCAGGAGATTATTGATGGAGGGAAGTTGAGTAGAGAGAGAGTTTGGAGAGGAAAATATTATGACCAACGGCATCAAAGGCTTTGGAGAAGTCAGTATAAATAGCATGTACCTCCTGTCGTGGGTTAAAGCATTTAGCAACGAAGTTGGTAGAGACCAGAAGGCTTGAAGCCGTAGATCTATGCTTAACAAAATCATCATGAGGTGACCGAAGTACGCGGTCAACCAGTCGTTGACGGATCTTTCGAAGATTTTAGAGCAAGAGGAGAAAATTGAGATGGGGCGGTAGTTCATAGCAAGAAAAGGATCTCCACTCTTGAGGATAGGGATGATAAGGGCCTCTTTCCAGAAAAGGGGAAAGTGGCATTCTTCTAGACTTTTGTTGTAGATAATACGCAGGGAAAGGGAAATGTGATTTCTATAATTAAAAAGGAAGAGGTTAGAAATCCCATCGGAGCCAGGACCGACATTGGGGACAAAATTACCAATGAGGGAATTCAACCAAGGAGGAGGAATGGCCACAGATTGAGAGTATTTTGCAGATAGAAGAGGCGTAGAGGGTGGAGTGGTCGAGGAAACACGGAAGAGAAGTAGGTGCAGAGAAGTTCGCAGGATTGTTGTGGGGAGTTAGCAGTGAAGTCGAGTGTGGGACTAAAAGGGTTTTAAATTACCTCGGGCAAGGGTGACCTCGACGCTCAAAAAGTATGCGCTTCTTTAATCATTGAATTCACAGTGGTGGGTATAGCCTTAAAGTGAGCAAGGTCGGCGTCATTCTTAGAAGTCCGGATCTTCTTCGACAGTACATGTTTCAGCCAAATGTTATTGAGGACATCCATTGTGAACAAAGTTGGGTACTAACGCAGGCAAGCAGGGGAAGAAGGGACATAAGGAGAGAGGAGATCGGACAGGATATTGTAAAAGGTGCTTAGAGCCCAATTGATAGACGCTAAAGCTGAGTTGAGAGTCAAAGTTAGCTTTGCGGAAGTAGATTTACACGCGGTTTTGGAGTTTCAATTGAATTTGCTTCAAATTCAAGGAAATAAAGAGAAGTGATGCTCGGAGATGTTGGGAAGGAAAAGATCGATAGTCCGGCCCAAGTAGTTTTTGTGGGATTGAAATTCTGGGCAGAGGAAGTGTTCATAAAGGAAGAAAGTAGAAAGGAAGAATAGGAGAGTTTTTTGGAAGGAATTGGAAGGCTAAAATGATTAGGCCAGTGGAGCCTGGGGAGGTTCAAATCTCCACAACAGAAAAAAGAGAAGGAAGGGAATCTGAGAGTAAGGAGTTCAGACAAATTGTCAAACAATTTTTCATACTGGTGAGACGGCAAGCACAGGGGACGTATACACAAGATACAATGAACAATATGAAATTGGGGAGACACGAAAAGCAACGCAGTCAAAAGGAAAGCCAGAGGATGAGAAGACGAGTTCAGCGGGGAGTGTATCTTTTATTGCAATTAGGAGCCCACTACCGGTGGACTTACGAGATGCATCCCAATCCCTGTCACAGTATGGTGGTGCTGAGCCAGCACGGATAGATTGAAGGCCCCTAGCTTGATTTTTAAACCTCTAACATTGTGATAAAACAAACGGACAATAAACACAGATCCAGTTACATTGCTCGGCGAGGCAGGCGAATTGTCCTGAAATTTGCCCGCAACTTGGGGCGCTTGTATGGCTTGATGAATACATCTTCAGGCCAGAAAGAGGGGTTGCCGAGGACGTCAAATTCGTGAGGATAAGTTATCCTGAACGACGCAACCACCCGGATGCTTTGTCTTTGGCGCCTTCTGACCTGGGTGTGTGTATATGAAGGGGAAAAACAAAGCCCCTGGCCGATTTCGCAGCTCAGAGGCCAGTAGTCCTGGTGGGATTCGTTTATATACCGCAGGACTTCCACTAGGGGATCTGATGCTACTCACTACAACTGGAGCCCATTAGCACCAAAAATTTGATGTTTGATGCATCCATGCTGCTGACACTCCAATTGCTGGTTACAGTTTGGGTGGGGAAAATCGAAACCCCTCTTGCCAAGGCGTCCGAGATTTTATTTCCCTCTAGATCAAAATGACCAACGTATTGAATCTCAATGCCCTTCAACCGCTCGTCAGTCACTCAGGTTGCTGCCCTTAAGATATCAGCCTGAAAGACCTTTGCATATCCCCCGAAATAAAGGCCCACTTCTCGTTTGTACTCGAGCGGTAGACTTCGGCTCCAGAAACTTGGTCTATTTTTGAGCCATTTGTGTAGAAGACCGTATATCCTAACGAGTATTTATTTCTTTGGGACTTCCCAGTTTTCCCTACGTTTCGGAATAACTTCATATCTTCTACCAAACAAATGGATGAAGATTCGAAAATCAAAAGGCATTGCAGAAACTAGATTCATTTCTCCCAATGCGCTGTGCCCCCATGTTCATTGTTTCCTCATAAATCTCATCGAAGTAATATATGAGCTGCATACTTTGTAATAGTCTGAATAAACAAATCCAAGGGTAGCAAATTGAATATGCATTCAGAGCTGCGCCGGCTATCGTGCTCATGGCACCGGTTATACCCAGACGAATGGAACAGTTCTTGTAGTGACACCAGCTTACAATGACAACTTTTCTCTGTCATCTTAACCCAATATATTACAGATCCGCAAGCGAACATCGGTATAATGATAACAACATATATTACTGCATGAATCCTAAGTTCCTATGTCGGGGCAAGTGTCCGCGTACACAGCCCAGTAGCTGTAAGAGCTCATTTCATCTTTACATCTACATGTTTGCTTAAAAGAAGCTTCTTGTCTAGAATAACTTCCAAATATTTTGTTTAAAGTTTGAGGGATCCTAAATCCGCAACCACTTGATCCGGATCAAACGTGGAACAGTTTGCTCTCTCTTTTTTGGTTCTCATTCCGGGCTTAGCTGCCTCACCTATTTCCTGGGACCACTATGACTCAGAGGACAGAAAAATATCCCCCTGTAACGCAAAAGGTTAAAAAATTAATTGAGAAACCAAACCTGGTACCGATACCTACAAGCAGGAAACAACAGCTAAGAAAAAACTGGGTTCCCCAAAAAGATTCCCTGCAGAAAAATGAGAGGAATGGGATATACAAAATCGATTGTCCGGAATGCCACCAGGTCTATGTTGGACAAACCAAAAGACTGACGGTCATCAGAGAACATTTAGGGGAAGCATAGGCTGCATTGAAGAATGGACGAACGCTCATTACCTTTCACGCATTTAATTCTCGAAAAAACCACTAAATTTTTACAATTTTTACAACGACTTTTTTCGAGCTGCAATTGTCGGATGTTAGTATAACGCACATTTCCAATTGGAGGAACTGAAATTGTTTTTGGAGTAGGTACGACTACAGGGCTTTGGAACTCTTGATATGCTAGGGTGGCTTCTCTTTTGGTGTACAAGGGAACGACCGTAGATAAGAGCATTTCCGGTTTAAACACAAGGAGGGACTTAACAGTCGCAATATTCAGTTCTTGGCAATCTTTCCGATAGATAAGCCTTGATATATCCGCATGTAACAGCATTTGGTTCCTATATCCATTTGATACAGTGCTACTTGCATGTTGTTCAAATCAACACCGCCCATGTGTTTTTGTATTGCTCTACCATTCGGCGATTTAGTACACGAAGAAAGGAAGCCTGAGAAAACCGGTAAGTTTGCGAAGTCGAAAAATACAGAGAGCAACTGGATATCGACTCCTGATAAGATCTTGTCTGCAAGATTCCGATCCAGGTTTAGGAAAATGACTATTGTGATGTGCTACAAACTAAAGGAGATTTCCAATATAGAGGACAAGGATGTTTTCTATGGGCAGTTACACGCAGTTCAGGAGACGCTTCCTAAAGGTGGCATTATGATAGTGGTGGGTGGTCTGAATGCCAAGGATGAAAGGTGTATCGATTTCTGCAACTTTCACCGTCTTGTTATTGGGGCACACTGTTCGAGGACAGTGTCTGCTACAAAGGGTATTTGGATTTTATCTAACCAGCAATTAACATCTTATCAGATCGGCGATTTCGAAATGAGTAGTAGATTTACGAGTTGTTTTCTGAATGTGCATAACATTGATCCGTTGCACTGGTGGGAGAAACTGCCGGAAATGCATTTCGCTAGTGCAGACCATACCATGAAAGAGATTGCTGGGGTGGTAAGCCTTCCGATGACCCTGCGAGAAATTGTAGCGATAGGTCTCTCATTCAGGATGTTGAGCACCTGGAGAAGTGGAAAAAGCTTTTCGTTCATTATTTTGAATCGTATTATATTTGGTAAAATTCCATCTCTTGTCGATAATAAGGCAAGCCAGCGCAACATGCGAATAGGGGCTGCTTCTCCAAATTGAAACGAAATTATCTTTGTCATCAATCAATGCGTTCAAAGAGATTAATGCCGCGGGAGTCCGCCAAGGTAGAGGTGTGTAACTCATGAATGAGTCGACTTAAATGTACCACTCAGCCGAATTAGGTGAGCAGGGCCGCAGAGAGGAAATCCGAATCCGGGGTGAAAATTATATCGGTCTGAAGTGAAAATTATCGACCCTAGATAGGAGAAATTATCAATGGTCAAAGTTGTAGTGAACTTCCCGTTTGACCAGTGCGGTTCGATGTTGTTGGTTGGTTGGTCCTTACTATGCCAGGAGCAAAAGCTGTTCGGCCTTATCGGACTGCAAAAATCAGTGCTGAAAACGTTTACAGTGTGTTTATGTTTCAGTGTCAGTCTCCCAATGGAGAAAGCACAGAAACTATTGGCAGCAGGAAGAGTAGCAGATGGCACTATAGCGATGCCTTAGATGCCTTGGCTTCGGTCACATTGCAAAAGAGCACAACAGTTCGAATGATGACCGTCTGGCTACTAACAGTTTCCATCTCGTTATTGATGAGGTTCGTCATGTTGCATTGACTGGAGCATTCGGAACGGTTCAATGGACTATGTCATTTTTCCTAAAATGCTCCGATTACGCTGAAGACATCTGTTTCTTCTCTCAACATAACATGAACCTGGGCCAAATGGCTGGATTTGGAAAAGCGGCTAAGCAGAGTTGAGTGGTTCCCGAAATATCGGTATTTGCAAGTTTAATAAATATTACCAGTGAATAGACATGGCAAGTCTTAATTATTTCAAATAATTTAGTCACTGGAACCTTCCGAGATTATTATTATTATTATGTTAAGGGAAAGTCGCATGGCATCCTTGAAGAACTATTGTGTCCCTTTTACTGGTTATAGTGTACCTATTCATCATACACTAATGATCAAAAAAAAGTGGCCACCCAAACTTTTTCCGAAAATCCAAACTTGAACCCTAGTTTCTCCCCAATTGATAACAATTTCAAATATCTGTTTTACAAATACTATGGTAGGAAGTGTAAAGGCTATTTATAAATAAAAAACAGATTTTTTATTATTAAGAAGTATGTCCTCCTTTATTTTTAATAACATTATCAATTCTGTTTGGCATAGAATTAATTAGTACTTCTAAATACTCCTCGGAGATCCTATTCCAGGCACCCAAAACAGCTTCCCATAGCTCGTTTAAGTTGTTAATTGTCTTGTCGTGAATCTCACGATCAATATGGTCCCATATATTTTCGATGGGATTTAAATCAGGGCTTTGAGCAGGCCAATCAAGAGTCCTTATATGTTTTTGGGCCAACCAATCGGATATGAGCCTTGTCTTATGGCATGGTGCATTATCTTGTTGGAAAGTTAATAGGCGAGGTGTTCTGAACCTCGCTAGACTTGGTACCAGTGATGTTTCTAAAATATTTTTATATTCAGCTGAGTTGATTTTTGTATTCACTGGTACCCGGTGCAGTACACATACTGTTTTTGAGGAAAAACAGGCCCATACCATTATTCCAGGGTTGCCTTTCTGCGTTTCCTGGATGCAATCCTCACTGTATTCCTCGCCTGACCTACGAAGACAGCGTTGCGGCCTGTCCGATCGAAGGCAAAATCTTGATTCGTCCGACCAAATGATTTTAGTCCAGTCGGTGTTTCGATGGTCTTTGGCCCAAACCAATCTTGCAGCTTTGTGCCTCGGTTTAAGAGCCGGAACTTTTCGACAGCGCCGACTGCGAATGCCAACATCTTTCAAACGGCGTGAAATCGTGTGGCGACTTACTAAGTTTCCGCTGGCTGGCACAAAATCTTTAGATATTTGTACGATCGACGATTTCCGATTCCTCAGCGCGTGTTGTTCCAACGCTCTCGTGTCTCTGCTATTCATTTTTCGTGGTCTTCCGGAGCCTTTCTTACGTGCTACACTGCCGCTTGCTTGTTTACGTCGCAAAACTTGCTGCACGCCGCTTCTCGAAACTTCGACATCTGATTTTTTAAAAATTCTCACGATTTCGCGTTGTGATTTGCCAGACTCGCTTAGTCCTACGATGCGTCCTTTTTCTTCCTCCGTTAATTGCCTGTAGAAAAAATGTATACACTTTTCTTAGTTTCTTTTCAAACAAAATGATTTTTTGAAAATAATTCAAATATATGAATTTTTAATCTTCAAACTGATTTCTCCGCTTGCTTCCAGGACTCTACCAGGATTATCCTTGTGAAAAGTCCTTGAGGCAAGCCTAATTTTTGATGAGTTTTTTCTTACTATCCTTTTCTACTAAGTTAATGATAATAATTACTTACCGCTGTTTTGGAGACATTTTAATTCGACAAATTATTAAAAATGTATTTCAAGCACTATTTCCACCTTTGAATGATTTTTCACTATTTCTAAATTTTGTATCCTTGCACTTCGTCTGTTTGTTAGGAACTGATGTCCTTTGATGTTCTGATGTCCCTTTTTATACCTGCTTCATTGCAAAATTACGAAAAACCCCGAAATATTACATGCGGCGGCAATATTTGACACTCTTTCGACACCAGGTAGGTGGCCACTTTTTTTTGATCATTAGTGTAGTATCTCAAGCAGGCCTGTAACCGTTAGAAACTTTAGTATGTTCCCTACTTCCAGATCTTTCAGCTTTGCATCTGGTATTAAGTGTTCTTCCAGATGTCTCGACCTACTTTGCATAAGTGCCGGACACTGTCCCAGGACGTGTATAGAGGTTTCGTCCTCCTCCTCACAGAACCTGGAGGCAGTGTCTGTAGATATCCCTAGCTTCCCTAGGTGATAGTTCAGCCGACAATGACCAGTGAGAATTCCCACTATGATTCGGAGGTTCTTTTTGTTGAGGTTTAAGCAATACTTTGTGCGCATGGGTTCGTATCCCCCAATAAGCACCCTGGACTGCTCCATCCTTGGTAGGCCCGCCTAGTATAGTTCCCTCAACCGTTTCTCTTCATTTCTTAGATTCATAGCCATGAAACCGTTTCCGATTCCACAGAAGGGTTCTGGCCCGTGTAAAGAGATTACATTTAAAGGTTAAAGCATTTCCATTGACCGACTCCGATGGTGCCTGAATGTTACTAACGCCTCGGGGTTTCACATAGGAGTTTACGGCAACCTGAATCAAAAATGTTAAGGTAGTTCACGTAGGCATATCAAACCGGGTTTGCCAGTTATTATGTCCATGCCAAGATGCAAAAATTGAAAAAGAAATCTTTTTTTTTTGGAAAAATCTGTAACATTTTATTAATGAATTAAAAAGCAATTATCTAAGCTATGAAGCGGCTTCACTCTTCTCTTTATACACCACAATACCTTTCTCTATCATGTCTGGGATTTCAACAGCAAGCCATGGTGCCAACTAAAAAAGACAAGGGTGGAAAGGTTATAATATTCTGAGTAATGATGGTTAAAACTAGATTAGTGACTTTTCTACTTACCCCTAAAGCCATTGCATGTGCTATTCCAAACTTGGGTACATTTCTCGCCCACAGAGGTTTGAAATGATCAGTTAAGCAAATTTTCCCGCCTCTGTACATTTTTGCAGTTTTCCCATCCAATTCGGGCAGTGCAATTTCCGGTGCTGTGGTAGGATAAGTTACTGGTATCTGTGAGAGGATGATAAAGGTTGTGTTGAATACCATTGAAAGTACGTTTAAGGTATCATGGGGGTTTCCCAGCAAGTGTAAGTTCCTATTATTATAGTACTTCATGTTTTCTTTCATATACTCACATCGAACTCCACATCAAACTCGTACTTCAGCAAGTTGTGAACGTACCAGCATTTGCCAAACCATTTTGTTCCTTCCTTATTCGATTCCAACCGGAACCAGTCTGTGCCAGAGTCCTTGTTATTTTGAACATACTGGAAAGAGGGAAAGTGGTCGCATGTGGTCATCATAGTCGTCTTGAAACATTAGTATCAAGATTTACCTTAATTAATGCGTGATACTCCTCTTTCAGGCGTTGTACCCATATGTCCTTCTCCCTAGGTCCTGCCCGGGTCTGTAGCAGCGGTATTCCACTCAGAGTCTTTTTGGTTCCTTCGTCTACCATATTATTTTCTCGAATTATAGCCAAAGACAATCTGGGGGAATGCGGGACTTTCTCTTCTGTATTTTGGATGGCTGTTTTGACAGCTCACGACACGTCAATACTGAAATGCCACTTTTTCCTGTTACTAGCGATATCTGCTGGAAAACATGTTATAACGTTATTCGTTGCAAAATTCTACCTTTCAACAACATTTGCCAGCGATTCCTTTAGAGGCGAAGTGGAAGCATTTCCGTGTCCATGTCAATAAAATATCTAAAATATTTAAAAAACATTGTTACGACACTTGTGCAAAGTAGGTCGAGGCACCTGGGAGAACACTTAATACCAGATACAAAGTTGAAAGATTTGGAAGTAGGGAATATACTAAAATTCATAATGGTTATAGGCTTGCTTGAGATATTATAATTAATAGGTACACTACAACTAGTAAAAGGGGCATAATAGTTCTCTAAGGACGCAGTGCGACTTCCCAGAACTTCCCATCCAGAATAATAATAGAGCCAAATGTGATTGAATATGGGCAAACGACCATCCAGAGTGGCAGGAGACACCCAAGAACGGAGAGCTGCCCCAAAAAAGTAAAGAGATAGCGAAATTGACCACAAAGTTGCGTCCGCAAGTATTGAAGCTCGATCGAAGTTCTCCGTCCACATGTGTTTGCTTGCTTGCCTCTATGCTAGCCAGGCTCGGGAATGTGGTGGTCGGGTCCTGTTACGATGCGAGTCCAGAGTTGTATCACCTTGGCACCAACACGGTTGCCAACCAACCAAACGCCCCTAACAGGTTTGACAGTCGTGAACACTGACTGCACGAGATAATATATGCAACCGGACGGCACATGCTGGAGCTAACCTGAATGCTATCAGTTCGGCGAGATGAGGGCCGGGGTTCTTGGTTCTCAAATATTATCTCCCTGTCGGGACATAGGGATTTTATCAGGTGTCCTGACTCAAAAACTAAACCCACCCCGAGTTGTTTAACTCTAATACAGACTCACGTCTGTCAGCGGAGTCAAAGCGGATTGATACAACAGAAAATTTCAATCCTAAAGGAGCTAAATTTCCAAATGGCCTAATAAGGGAGGGGACACAATCACAAAAAACCTAACGCGCACAGAATGAACGGAGAAGGATTAGTTCTGAGCCGATTCTGGAATCTTCGCGACGAATGGCCCCCGTCTTCCTTTCCTCTTCATGGGACGCCAGATTACATGGTGATCCTGCAGCGGCCCACCCCAACTTAATTTTTCGTCCCTGCCGCTTTAAACATAATGGGGGGAACGCTTTCGCTAATTACGATAAATAAGCAACCGCTGACAATTTTACAAACGACAGCTTTTTCAATTTTAACGCAACCACCCCACTGTCTTGAAAATTCGTTTCTCGTTTAAGAGATGCTGTTCTGTCACTCGTCAGGCATGCAATTGCAGCCTGCGAAACTGCTGAAATAACGAGCAACGACAAATCATCATATATATCAACGTAAGAGCCTTTTGAAACCGATCCTTCACGAGTCATTATCCAAAAAGTTCATGTGTGCTTTACCGATGCGTGGTCCGCACCGGAACCTGAAAGTTTAACAAACATAGGGATTCGTGGGAGCCTACCGAACGAACGAGGGTGTATTCCAAACAAAAAAACGAAAAATTATAAAGTATAAACCAAAATAAATAAAAAAAACCCCGCCGTAGCAAGTCCCAAGCCCAGTTGTGAAAGGAGGAGGGATGGGTTGTTTCATTTTGAATGGGACAGCGCCACTGCAGCGTCTCAGAGGGTAGGTGGTGAAGAAAGTGCTGGAATTTTGTAGTCTTGCAGATTATTCACTGAGGAAGCTATCACCACACCTGGTAGTTAAGTGTGAATCCGAAAATATGGAAAATAAGGAACTTCAGATCCAGCATAGATAACCATCAGGAGTCGTCTGATTCGGTGACTGGGTCGGGATTCCGCAATGGACAGCACGGCGTCGTAATCACTAATCGCTGGATGGTTCGAGGTCTATGCGCGACGATGACCAGGAGCATGGCTCTGCCTGCTGCCACAGCCACTTGCTGGTCCAGAGATTCGTCGAACGTCTCCTGCAAGACACTCACGTGACTGTATAGCAGATTGAAGTACTGATCTATTACTCACGCTGACACAATCCCGGTCATCAACAGGAACCGTGTTTGACTCGCGGTTATCGAGGAAACTGATGACCAGGAGTCAATGGGGGAAGAGGCGGCGGCATAGACAACAACACGCGCACAGCAGGCAACAGCTTCAGTACTCGCCGAAGCAATCTTCCTCAAGGCTCGGCTGAAGTCTCCGCTGAGGTCCGGGACGAATCCCAAGGAGCATGTATAGAATCCTCGGAAATGAAACCTTTGCATAGACCATGTATTCTCAGGCTCTATGCATTTCTAAATACTCCGAGGATTCTATCTGCTACGTATGCAACCACTGTGGCCCCACGTTGGGCGTTGCAAAGAGTGTATGGCGTTGCATCACCTTAGCACCAACATGGTCACCAAAGCTGTCAACCAACCAAATCCCCTCACAGGTTTGTCAGTCGTGAACACCGACTGCGCAAGATAATATGAGGAACCGGACGCCGCGTGCTGGAGCTCACCCGAATGGTCCTCTCTTCCTGCTAGGACATAGCGATTTTATCATGTGCCTTGACTCAATAGTAAAAAAAACTTAACCCACCCGGGGTAAACTACTCTAATAGAGACGTAAAGTCTCGAGGCGGGTTGATACTCCCGAAAATGTCAATCCCTAAGGAACTAAATTGCCAAACGGCCTAATAAGGGAGGGGACAAAATGGCAAAGAAAACTAAGCCGGGCGGGGTAGATGGGGGAGGACTAGCCTTGAGCTGACTCTGGTACCTACGCGTCGAATGGCTCCCGTCTTCCCTTCCTTTTCATGGCGGCCCACCTCAACCTAATTGTTTACTTTTTAAATATAATGGTGGGAACCCTAGATAAATGGAAGGACTGACGCTTTCCTCAATTAATTCATAATTACTTATATATACTATAAGAAATCGTTTTTAAGGAAATCCGTAGTGATTACTTTTAAGTTACAAGGGTCCGAAAAAGGAATTTCGAAAATATGTGAAAGGATTACGGATCAATTCCAACTGTTACTGTTGATCACACACGTGCTTACATCCTTTTTTTCCTGAGCAGACGGTCACAAAATGCGGCGAAATTTTTGTAGTATAACACATGTTGTACACGCTGCAGAGGATGAGATCAAATTACTGTATTACTGCGGCAATTCTAGACCACCAGCAGCAGTCAATTGCAAACATGACACGCAAGAACACAACGAAAACTGAGATATCTACTTTTTCACAACGCCCTTAGAAACAAATTCACGAAAAAAGAGTGCACGGGAATTACTCAATCCGGACGTGATTTGTCCATCAAAAGTCCGCCGCTCAAAAATTACTCACTCATCATCTATTGCGGCCACGTTCCCGGTCTCCAGGAAAGCACCCTCGTCAGAACTTTCAGCCATGCTCCCCCCTCCCCGGTTCTTTTTTTTTCCTTCCCAAGAACAAAATTCCCCAGCCATGTAGCGCGGTAAAGGAGAGCAGGAGAGTCACAACGATAAACTTTCTTTCCATAGCCGAAACTTGACGACTCAAATTTGAATATCCAAACCTCGAAAGCGTAACCTCGAAACGTAACATATCTCAAATCAATGAGGTTGCGAGTCGGCTGTGTGCTGATATGTCGCTCCTGCAACGACAATCACTTGTGTATTTTGGTGCAGTTGCAGCTGCCAGATTGCACGGTCAAAAGGTTCGCTTTCGCGTTATTGGTTTGACTGACCGAAGAGATCCACCCAATTCGGCACTGGCAATGGCAGCAGACGGGTGAAAAATAAAGTGAAGAGGATTTACCGGAACTATACCATCCACAGTGAAACACCCTTAGTTGAAATTCTGGACACACTAAAGCAGAAACTTCTGTCGTACGCAGTTGGCAACGACAGTATTGCGAAAGTCGATCCAGACGTGTGCAGAATGCAACGTACGCGAAGAACCGGGGGAGTTTTTTCAGATCACTCACTGAATCCCAACAGAGCGTTCAGACAGTAGTTTTCGGTAACGGTAGCGAAAGAATATTGGGGTGAACTTTGGAGGTTACCCGGCCAGCAGGAAGCGCATGCTGAGTAGATTACTGCTGAAGGCACCCGCCATGCAAAACGCCTAGCATGAATTTTACGGATGTTACCGGAGAGGAGGTTTGACGAGCCATACACAGCTCGAAGAACTGAAGTCCTGGATGCAGGATTTCTGGTATGAAAGGTAAACTCATTCATTTATACTTTCTGAGTGCGCGCGAACTCATTAAAAGAGTAGGCAGTAGATGTATTTCATTGTCCTAACCCGCCTGACATACACTTCTGATTTCTTTTGCCATGAATTATGCGATTATATCCAAAAATGAACGACTAGTAAACACTGCATTCACACTTGCGCCACATGCCCGCATGAAATCCAAGAAAATGACGCTTCATGTTTGCAATCTCGCACCAAATTATAGAACTATTATCCTTGCTTCGGTTAACAAGTAAACCACTACGGACAAGAAGCTTTTGAGTCGGCGAATGTTTGATACGCTGGATGCTGGTTTGAGAGCCTCTCCAGGTCAGGCCTTTGACCGAGCAAAATGGTACAACCGATCAGGATGAGCTGATCCCGCTTCTGAACGAAACAAAGTTGAATTTCCATTGAATTTTAAAGAAAAAAAAAACGCAATTTTATTGACGAACGAAAACATCTTAAGGAAATAGTATTCCTAACAAATGGATGGATGTTTTCAGCTACTGGAGACTTCAGATATTTCAACTATAGATTTCAGGGACAGACTTCATATGGCTTACAGTAGCAGAGAGTTGGAACTACTTTACAGATATCGCAAGCTTACATGGTATTTGATACTGTTACAAAATTAGGAAGTTAGTCCACGACAGGCCTTCAATACCAGTTAACCTCAAGAGATACTACAGTCAATGACATTATTCTCTATCCCGTAAAACTTTAATTTTTCCTCATTTTATCAGAAATAGGCTTTTGCGGTTGTTATATGTGCGCAATTATTATTATTCTGTTAAGGGAAAGTCGAACCGCGTCCTTGAATAACTATTGTGCCCCTTTTACTGGTTATATTGTACCTGTTGATCATAGTATCTCAAGCAGGCCTGTAACCGTTAGGAACTTTAGTATGTTCCCTACTTCCAGATCTTTCAGCTTTGCATCTGGTATTAAGTGTTCTCCCAGACGCCTCGACCTACTTTGCACAAGTGCCGGACACTGTCCCAGGACGTGTATAGAGGTTTCGTCCTCCTCCTCACAAAACCTGCGGGCAGTGTCCGTAGATATCCCTAGCTTCCCGAGGTGATAGTTCAGCCGACAATGACCAGTGAGAATTTCCACTATGATTCGGAGGTTCTTTTTGATGAGGTTTAAGCAATCCTTTGTGCGCATGGGTTTGTACCCCCAATAAGCACCCTGGACTGCTCCATCCCTGGTAGGCTCGCTCAGTGTAGTTCCCTCAACCGTTTCTCTTCATTTCTTAGATTCATAGCCATGAAACCGTTTCCGATTCCACAGAAGGGTTCTGGCTCGTGTAAACACGTCCCTGCTCGCTTCTTGGCTAGTTCGTCCGCTGCCTCGTTGCCTTCCAACCCAGCAGTTTGACGAGCCGAGTGTATTCAGTCTCTCAAGGCATTCCCATACCAGTTTAGAGTTCACCTGGTTGGACCTAAGTGCCTTGATCGCTGCTTGGCTATCGGTGAGAATAGCTATATTCTGCCCCCTATAGTTCCTTTGCAGATTAAAGGAGGCACATTTGTCTATGGCGTATATTTCCGCCTGGAATATACTAGTGTACCTGCCCATTGGCTCAAAGTACATTTTCCTTGGACCAATGACACCGGCACCCGCTCCCTCTGCTGTGAGGGATCCGTCAGTGTACCAAGTAATCAGTTGCTGGTTTAAGCCGTATGTCGCAGCCACGCTCTCCCAGTTTGCCTTGTTACTCCAACGTGTTTCAAACTTCTTATCGAAGTGAAACCTCGTTGACATGTTATCCCTATCATCAGTAATTCGGTATACCGCCTAGAAAGAATATCAATCTTCCTTCGATTTAGGCAGCTCCCCGCCTCACTCATACTACCGGCCATCCTGAATATTGATCTCCTTGCCTGCATCTGTCTGTGCAGATGGAGAGGGGTTAATCCCAGAAGGACCTCCAGGGATGCCGTTGGGCATGTCCTCATTGCCCCACTGATACACACGCAAGCCAGCCTTTGGAGCTTATGCTTCTTTTTGCCCTGCTCCATAGGTAATCATTGGCCTTACTATTGCAGTATATATCCAAAGTAGTATCTCCGTGCTGCAACCCCATTTTTTTCCTGCTATGGATCTGCAAGTCATCAGAGCCCTCGTGGCTTTCCGACATGTGTCTTCCAGAGTAATTTTTGGTCTAGCGTAATTCCCAAATATTTGACTTCTGTTTCTCGTTTCACCTTCATATCATCTAATGTTATGGCTCTCAGGTGATCCAGCTTATGTCTCCTAGTGAATGGTACTATGGTGGTTTTGGTTTGGTTGATCCGCAGTCCCACCTTCCTGCACCAGGCACTAGTAACCCCTTATCCAGTTTGGATTCTATCACATAGGGTATCTTCATATTTGCCCCTACAGATTAAAACAATGTCGTCCGCGTAGTCCTGGACTTGTATTCCAGTATTTGTTAACACGTCCAGGAGTTCATCCATTACCATACTCCACATCAGCGGCGATAGTACTCCACCCTGTGGACAGCCTTGAGTGGTGTTCATGATAATAGAATTTGTACCTCTATTTGTCTGCTTTCTAGCATTTTGCCCATCCAGAGTGCCAGGGTGTTTCCAACTCCTTTGCGGCTCAGGGCATCCTGAATCTCTGTGTGCGATGTGTTGTCGAATGCTCCTTCGATATCCAAAAACGCGCACAGTGCAATTTCTTTTGTTTCTATGGCGCCCCGTAGTACCTCTGTCAGCTGATACAGAGCAGTTTCAGTGGACCGTCCTGCCCGGTAAGCGTGTTGGCAGTGATGTAGGGGATTACGCTTTAGAACGTTAGTTCTAATATAGTTGTCTACGACCTTCTCCACCGTTTTGAGTACGAACGATGTTAGGCAGATTGGTCTGAAAGATTTAGGGTGAAAAGGATCCTTTTTACCCGCTTTCGGAATAAAGACCACTTTTGCCCTTGGTATGTAACCCAGTGCTATGCTCCCCCTTACCACCCCCAGAAGAGACTCTAAGATAATTCCTAGGCCTCTCTGGATAAGCGCTGGGAAAATGCCATCTACTCCGGGAGATTTCAGTGGTTTAAAAGTTCCCACTGCCCATCTTAGTCCAGCTTCTGAGCATACAAATAAGTTCTGTCGGTTTTTTCTTTAAATTTGAAGCTTTATTGTGAAAAATTGGTTATACATTCATTGTTCAAAGTATTGCCCATCGCTAGTCACAACTTTCTTCCATCTTTCAGACAATTCATAGATACCATCGCGCCAAAAATTGGCCTGCTTGGCCGCTAACCACTCATCGAGCCATTTTTTGAGTTCGTCGTAATTGGAGAAGTGCTGGTCGGCCAAGTCATGCTGCATCGACCGGAACAAATGGTAATCAGAAGGAGCAATGTCTGGAGAGTACAGCGGGTGGGGTAGGACTTCCCATTTCAACGTTTCTAAATATGTTTTAACGGGCTGTGCAACATGTGGACGAGCATTGTCATGTTGCAAAATAACTTTATCATGCCTCTGCTGGTATTGCGGCCGTTTTTTCTTGAGTTCGCGGCTCAAACGCATCATTTGACGTCGGTAGAGTTTGCCCGTGACCGTTTCGTTCAGTTTTAGCAGCTCATAGTATACCACACCCAGCTGGTCCCACCATATAAACAGCATGATCTTCTCACCATGAATATTCGCTTTGGCCGTCGATGATGAGGCATGGCTGGGGTATCCCCACGTTGCCCGACGCTTGGAATTATCGTCATGGATCCACTTTTCATCGCCAGTAACTATTCGATGCAGAAAACGCTTCCTTTCTTGTTTTTGGAGCAGTTGTTCGCACGTGAAAAAACGGCGTTCGACGTCTCTTGGCTTCAGTTCATACGGAACCCAATTTCCGGCCTTTCCGATCATTCCCATTGCTTTTAAACGGTGGGAAATGGCTTGCTGAGTGACTCCAAGTGTTTTTCCAAGTTCTTCTTGTGTTTGCGATGGATCTTGGTCGAGCAATGCCTCTAATTCTTCATCTTCAAAAATTGCTGGCCGTCCGGCACGCTCTTTGTCTTCCAAGTCAAAATTTGCCACTTTTAAACCGTCCAAACCACCTCTGACACGTTCGCTCAGATAGAGCATGGTCATCATAAACTTCCACCAAAATGCCATGACTTTCGGTTGCTTTTTTCTTCATATTGAAATAATGAAGTAGAACTCTCCGCAAAAACACATTATTTGGTACAAAATTAGCCATTTTCGTTGATGAAAAAAGTATTGTTGTTTACACTTCAATTAAATAATTTATAGTGACGTTTGTGCCTATTGACAGTAGCTTTCCGATGAATGTTTGGAAATGTGGACCAATGGAATAAAAAACAAGCTACGCCATCTATTGTGAAAACCGACAGAACTTATTTGTAGACCTTATAGTTTCCAGCTCTCCTCCCTGTGCTCAATGCATGTGTATCGTTCTATTATTCCATTATATGCTTTAACATATCAAATTCAAAACCATCATAGACTCCAATATCAGCTTTACATCATTTTTTGATCCTTTATTATCAAATTTTTCAAAATCATTACATTATCCTTCGCTCGCTGAAGCCAGTTTTTTCCAAGTGCTTGTTTCAACATAGCAAGCAAAATCATACAGTTTCACATAATTCATCTCTCATAAAAATTCATTCATTGAACTCGTTAAAAATGTGGATTGTTTTGTTAGAGTTAAGTTTTCAATTCAAAAAGGATTAACTTAAAAAATTTCAATTATTCTTCTCGCAATGTGTATCAACGCGTAATTCAATTTGCATAAAAAAAAAGACTAATCCGTACTTTTCTTTAGGAAAAAAGAAAAATGAAAAAAGATTCGTGCTACCCAGAGCATTGTGGGTATAAGATACTTTTCAATTCCTCCCCTCAAACCAGCGTTAAAGGACTAAATAGTCAGGTTTAGTCTCCAAATGAACGATACCGCATTTAGTGACCTTATATCGATTGGAACACTGACACGCGAATTTTCTGAAACCCTACGTTCATTTCATACTCAAATTTGTATGGTGTCGATATTTGTCAATCCAATAGGGGTACGAATCTTTAGGTTACAGTGAAAAAATGCATAAAAATAAAAAAAAAAGTTCAACAAATTAAATTTCCTTAGCAACCTCCTGCAATAATTAGTCCACTAAACGTGGCGTCACCGACGTAGAATTACTCCTTCTCCTGTTTATTCCAAGGATCCGACCAGATTGAATTGAAGGATGAATAGGGATGATAGGGTTGTAACGGATCAACTGAGTTAGTTAAATTTCCGTCACTTTGAGTAGGAGACTGTTGTTGGGTCTGCGGCAACTGCGATTGCATCTGTTGCTGCTGGTGAATTGGGCTGCCTCGATTACTGCGTAGCGGCAAACCAGGCGGTGGGCGTACCACGGTAGGTACTGCTGGTTGCCAAACGTGCATCTGGTCATTTGTAGACGAAGTAGGAAGCGGGTCATCCTGATAGCCCATCGGAGTCCAAGTTCGGTTTGAGGACGCGTTCCACCCGGCAGCTGCACGCAAGCGTTCCTGTTGGAGCCATGTTAGCAGCAATTCATTGGGAGGGACATTATCAAAATGTTGACTCTCAGCGAAGACGTGGTCTAAGAGACCGGATGTACCACCTGCAATCGAATTGAGCTTATAAGAAACCCCTTAAATATCTCCAAACATGTGCAGCTTACCTAAGAATTGACTTGTATAATCGAAACTAGCGCCAATAGGAAAATGACTGGAAAAGAAACTCGTATTGGACGAGTGTTGTGAAGACAGGCTTGCGGTTGGACGATGGATATTATTATTGATAAACGGCTCCCAGACAGGCGTCGATGATGGTGATTTCTTCGTACCAATCGGGCCCAAGTCACCGGAATTTCTCTTCTCCTCAGTATCAGTGCCAAAAGTCTCGTGGTTTTTCAAATCGGCTTCATTCCAATCGTGGTTGTTATTGTTGGTATCTTGATCTGTTTCGTCAAACATCGGTTTCAAACCACAATCTGAATACGTCTGCATCGACTCGTCCGTCGATTTTGGAGATTTTTGGGCGACTACGTTGCTGAAAGAAGTGTTTTGAGAGGAATCCCAAGGGGTATTAACTGTTCCAACTGTTGACGTTGACGGTGTAGTTGGTGAACTGTTGTTGCTAGAACTTCCCCCGCCAAGAGGGGCGGTGAATTGAAATGCTGTTCCCTTGAATTTCGGTACTTTACGTTTTGACGAAGCTTGACTAGATGGCTCCTTCTTCCGTTCCCTGCCAGGGGTCTTTCCGAATTTCTTCTGTTGAGTATTATGACGAGGAGATGTTCGGTCAGCATTTCCAGTGGGACTGTCTCGTTTCGAAACGCCCGGGGAGGTTACATCAGATGAAATTTCAACAACTTTTTTCTCGCATAAATTTTGTTGCGAATCAGATTTATCTTTTGGTGATGATTTTGTACTTCGCGACGATAACTTTTCAGAAGGCTTACTTGCAAATGTTACAGCTGGATGGTCAGTTTCTTTGGACACTGCCTCCATAGGAGCAGATCTTGATTTTTTGACTAGAAGTTTTTGCTTTCTAGCTTCCACAAGCGGAGTGACTAGATCAGACTTCAGAGAAGACTTCTTCTCCGTTTCAGATTGCGGGCTTTTGTCGGGGATTGTCGTTTTATTCGCTTCAAATTGTTCTTTGCCTGTCGACTTTCGTTGAGCTGAGACTTTCTCATCTTTTGGCTTCGCCAAGGCCGTCGCTACTGAGGCAGCAGACGAAGACACTGTTTGAATAGCTTTGCTCAAAATAGTTGGTTTTGGAGACACAGATGAGACTGAGGACGAAGACGATGAAGTGGTAGATGAAACATTTCGAATTTTTTTGGCCAATTCTTCTGCCCAAGATTTCTCTTTTCCTTGAACCGTTGCTGGAGGAGTGAAACTTCCCCGTTTGATATTTCGTTTTTTAATGTTCGCCACCGTGAATTTGTTCGCATTTCTCTCCACGATATTTGTAATTGAATCCCCTTGAACTGTTTGCTCTTCCGTTTGACTTTGTTTTATTCCGATGTTCCGGAGATCAAGTGGCGGCTGCATCGGCCCTTTATCTTTCGATATGTTCTGTACATGGTCCTTCAAAACCTTGTCTGAATCTATGCAGGCCGCTATTAAAACGAAAACAAAGGCTACAATTAAAACGCCTACTGACATTTTTTTCAAATGGCCTTCCCAAAAGGGTCGTTGAACCGCTTTCGAGCATAGTTCCAAAGACGAAGCGGGAACAGTGGCCAGTAGCGTGTAGTTAACTTCACTCGAGAGGTTTGTTTTAATCAACAAGGGTTGCGATATGCGTGTCATAGTGAAATCGGGAGTGAACGCTATGTCAACTTTCCGGGACGAATTAGCCTTGAGTTCAAAACTGGAGCAATCCAAAATTCTAAATCCATATCCTTCGCATTCATTGTCATTGATGATGAATTTTTCCACCATGATAGGAACTTCGCCTGTGTTTCGTGCAGTGAATGTTCTCTTGGTCGAGACTAAGAGTGGTTCTGTCGGTTGAACTGCGTTACGTTCGCAGTTTACTAAATGCTTCTCATTCACTTCAAAGAGAAGTGGCGTTGTCGAGCCAGGCTTCCGATTCCCGAATCGAAATTGTGGTTGCACAGCTTTGGCTGTCACCCAAACGGCTTCGTATAATGTGAGGTTATTATATATGTGTAACAATGTTGAAAATTGTCCCGCTACATTTCCTATGAACTTTATTGGTACTGGAGTTGCGGAATTCGGTTGGATGCTGAGTTGCATTCGTCGGTTGGCCCCGTGGCCTAACTTAAAAACAGGCTCGTCAGTTAGATAGCAGTACACGCAATTGTCGATGACTTCTAAAGGCAGCGATAAGCTTGTAGATTTTGCTTTATTAGGGTCCGCCAGCTCGATTTCAACGCGCACCATTCGACTCGATGGATTCGATATCAAAATTTCCCCATTGTAACTTTGTCCGATTTCAATCGTCGGTAGGATCTGATGATTTTTCACCAGTTTTGGCCAAATAATGTCGACAGTGGAATTAAATTCGTACTGTCGCACCTCAGATGTATTCAGAGTGAACGTGATCATTTGTAAGTTGTATTTAAAACGACGAAACAGTTCAGTACGTCGTCGTAGTTCTGCTTCGTCCAATTCAAGTGACTCCACTTCGGTATCACTGCCAGGTCCGTCTTGAAAAATGTAACATCGTTTTCCGCAAACAGATTTCGGATCGAAATGTATTCGCCCAATGTCAGTTACTGAATTAGCAATGATCTCAGGAAGGCCGTCTTGTGTGTGATACTCGAATATGAGGCCAGGTACGCTGACGGTAATCGAGTTGACTTGCATATTTTTTACGAATGTTGAGTGGATCGATATATCTGCTGAGCATCGTTTACCCTGAAAAGTGAGATAATTTAATGAAATGGAGACAAAAAGCGAAGGTAGGAGTTTGAAAATATATTTTTATAGACTTCCATGGAAGAGCTTGCTCATCTGCCACTTCCGCAAATATTACCGACATTTGGAACAATTCTAAAAGTGGGGTGAAGTGGTAATCTTTACGATTGATGCATCAGCAAATGTATCAAATTTAAAATCTACCACAGCGTCATTCGCTCTCTCGCCTTCCATAGTTCCTAGTGCTGGTTGACTTTTTTTTTCTTTCCTCTTCAGCCTTAGTCGCGTTCACAAGCTGGGTCGGCTCGTCGTGATTGGCTTCGCCATTTGGCTCTATCGAATGCCTGATCTGGGTGCAATCTCGAGGCTTTCAAATCCCCATCCAGCGTATCAAGCCACCGTTGCTTAGGTCTGCCTTTTGGTCGTTTACCATCGACTTCGATGTTCAGACCAATCTTGGCAAGTGAATTCTCGTTTGCACGAATTGCGTGATCATACCATCGAAGACGCCTCTCTCGCAACTTTTCCACGATCGCTGCAACCCCATAACGATCGCGGATATCCTCATTTCGGATGTGATCTAAACGTGTGACGCCACTAATCCAACGTAGCATTTTCGTCTCCATTACCGCAAGACGCCGTTCATTGTCTTTTACGGTCGGCCAACACTCAGAACCATAGAGAGCGATTGGACGGACGACATTGCGTAAAATTTTAGACGTTCGTTGATACATCGATCACAAAGGACATCAGTTGTGGAACGCCACTTCATCCAGGTTGTGTTAATGCGTGAAGCAATTTCATAACGCAGCTCTCCATTGGCTGATAGCGTCGACCCGAGGTATTTAAATCGCTCAGTTCTGGGCAGATCACTGCCGCTGACAGTGATTGTGCCTGTTTCATGGGGATCGGTCGTCAAAAATTCAGTTTTGTTTAAATTCAATCTGAGACCGTGTTGCATGAGGCGATCATTCCATTTTTGAACAAGTTGCTCGAGATCATTTTTGCTATCAGATGCTAGGAAAACATCATCTGCATAAAGCAGTGTGTAGGGCGCCGGACGTTGGATATCCCGTGTGACGGTGTCCATAACAAGGACAAAGAGGAGTGGTGAGAGGGCACTTCCTTGACGAACACCAACAGAGACACGAAGCGGTTTTGATACACCCGCCATACTTCGAACTTTACTTTTCGGATCGTGGTAGAGCAATTGAACCCAGCGCACGAGTTCTTCTGGCACGAAGTGTTGTCGTAAAGCATACCAGATGAGTTCGTGTGGTACACGGTCAAACGCTTTCTCTAGATCCAGAAAGGCAATGTAAAGAGGGCGATGCTTCTCACGGTGCTTCTCCATGAGTAACCGCGTAGCGTGTATTGCGTCAGTAGTTCCGCAGTTCTTGACAAATCCGGCTTGATTCACGGTTATTTCAACGATTTCGCGAATACGGTTGTCAAGAATGCGTTCAAAAATCTTCATGGTATGGGAAAGTAACCGGATCGGACAGTAATTTGAACATTCTGCTGGGCTACCTTTCTTTTTCCATATTGGAACAATGATACTTTCTTTCCGGTCAAATGATGTTCTTCCTTCCTGAATAACTCGATTCAAGAATTCACTGCGCCACAGTGTTTAGTCTCCTACCCCCTCTTCGCTTTCCAGAGCTCAGATGCGATGTCGTCAGGTCCTGTTGCTTTCCCCGATTTCATTTGTTTTATTGCCTCCTCGACTTCAGTTGCGTTGACTGGTGGAACTGCTCCAAATGACGGCAATGATTGTGGAAGTGGAGGATGAGCAAATTCTTCAGTTGAAATCTGCTCGAAGTATTCTCGCCATCTATCCGTTGCGGCTCGACGGTTGGTAAGCAAAGTACCGTTCTTGTCATTAACACAACAGAAGCTTTTAGCAAGTCGATACAGATCTCTCTCGCCATCCCGAGTGTCCAGTTTATCGTCAAGATTTTTGAAATGGTTCGCTCGGGTGACACCGACTGCTTTCTTTGCTTCCCGGTCGGAATGCTTATAAATTTGCCAATTAGCAGGCGTTTTATCGTCGAGAAATTTGTGGTAGAGGCGCTTCTTTTCATGGACCTTCATTTCAACATCATCATTCCAAAGCCAAGTATCTCGGTTGATGTACCGCTTACCCGGCTTGGTGACCCCGAGGGATGCAGAGGCCGCTTTGTGGATCGTGTCTTTCATTTGGTTCCATGATTCTTCCACATTCGTAATGGTTGGCAATCGTATGAGTGAGATCGTTTCTTCTTTCTTCTCACCAAATCGCCACCATTTAATGCGCGGCGGGCCAGTGCGTTCCTCACGCTGTTTTATAGGTGGCTTAATTCGCAGGACGGCATTCAACGGCCGATGTTGAGGTGCGATGGTCTTATAGGGAACGACTTTGCAATCAGTGACAGTGGTAAAATGTTGGCGTCTTATGAGAATATAGTCGATTTGCGTTTTAGTGTTCCCACTATAAAATGTGGGAAGATGAGACAATCGTTTGATGAACCATGTATTCATAAGTACAAGGTCATGGGTGTCCGCAAAATCGATTATACGCTCGCCACCTTCATTGCGCGCTCCGAACCCCTTTCTTCCATGACACCTGTTACCGTCTGCCTTTTCACCCACATGACCGTTAAGGTCGCCGGCAATGATTATGTAATCGTCAGCAGGCACGTGACAAATCTTTTCATCGAGAAGTTGCCAGAAGGCATCTTTCTCGGCATCAGGTCGACCTGTCTGTGGTGCATACGCGGTGAAGAAGTGAATAGTTCGATCAGCTGACTATCAAAGACAAAGAATTCCGCCTTGCGGTAATACAGGCCAAGACTGCGCGTTGGATCAGGGACTTTCAAAATTAGCCAATCTGCGATTGATATGAGGTTACATTTATCTGGGAAAAATTTTGAGAGACTTTTTCAATGGTATGATCATGTAATTCGCGTGGACGAGAAATAACTAGGTAAGATTTTCTAAGCATAGAAGTCGATAGGAAACGAACAAAAGGCCGAATGAAATAGCGATGATCTGGTGCCCATTTGACCAATCATAGCACATCGAGGGTAAGGAATCTGCGGAATCCTTTCGGAAACTAAATACACATAATTGCAAAAGTGAACGTTACTGCGCCGTTCTTTTGAAAAATTGTCCTGCCTTCAGCATTTATAGGTCATAAAAAAAATAGCCTGAAGGTTAACGTGCCCTGCGAAGATAGGATTTTTAAATGTCTCTCACAATTATGACGGAGATATCCTTTGTATATCTTGGGTTCCCATCTAAAAGAAAAAGACCTTGTAATCCCACCACCTTCGTCGGCTTTACTGTGTGGCTGACACTTCCTCATAAGCTTTAGTCAGTTAGTTTAGTTTAATGGGGGAGCCGCAACTCGAAGCACTCAGACCTTTGTTAAGCCAATTGTAATATCCCCGGAGATCACCTATTCACCAGCCGCTCGCCTAAAGCGTTCGTGAACCTGATAATATTCTCCAGAGACACAGGATTTGTAGACTCTTCGTTGAACAAAACCGGGGTTCCTTAACAAAGATTCAAATTTCCCCATTCGGCTGCATCAATCCTTGCCATTTTCCCCTTCAGAGTAGACTTAAGAGTAGATGGTCGGATGCCAAAAGCTAGTTCTGGCCCCACCTTTGCGGATCCAGAACCTTAGCGAGCCAATCTATCAGCTTCCTCATTACATTAATTCCACAATAACTGGCTCAATATGTCAGTATTTTTCAATGTTGATAATGCTGCCCGACTGTCGGAGCAGATTCGAATGGTGCGACCCCTCCCTCTCCGCAAACATTCTTCTGCTGGCAATAAAATGGCATATATCTCCGCCAGGAATATAGCTGTTATTTTCCGAGAGATCAAGCCAGCTAATTAATCGGATTTTCCCAGAGCACCTCTACGCCCGATCCGTTTTCTATGACTGACCTGTCGTCGAAGATTATTAAGTCTGCAATCCCAAAAGATTCATGGCTATTTATCGGCCATTCTTCTCTATTGGGCATTACGACGGAATATGTCTTTTCGAAGACGAATTTGGAAACCATATGATCGGCGGGCATTCGAGCACCTAAATTTAGAAAAGCTTCGAGTGCCGCGATCGGTTTATAACTCGTTTCTTCAGTAATACTTAAGCAACCGACCCTCTGAATCTGCGTCAGCAGTTTCCTGCTGTCTGCAAAGTTCAGTCTCGGCCACCAGACGAGGCATGCGTACATCAAAATGGGTCTTATAATGGATGCATACAACCAATGAATCCGTTTTGGTGAAAGTCTCTAGGTCTTACCTATCGCAGTCCTGCAGCACCAGAGTAATCTGCAGGATTTCTGGTATTGTTCATGGATATGGTGCTTCCACGTTAACTTGGAGTCGAAATGTACTCCTAAATATTTGACTGATTATACCAGCTGCGCGTGGCTGCCTCACCTGACGTTCCTAGTGAATATAACCAGTCCAGTCTTCCTAGCGTTCACCATGAGTTCATTATGGAGACACCAATTGTGGATTACATGCAATGGTGTATTCAGACGGACACATACTGTGCGGCTAAATCATCCGTTACGTTTGTGTTCTCCAAGAGCCATAGCAAGGTGTCCATAACTAGGAGCTATAACAGAGAGATAACCCCTCCCTTTGGGTAACCCCTCTTTCTCCAATCTAGCATGTGAAGGATCCAACTGATTAATAGCGGATCGATTCCATACTGTCTTGACACGTTACAAATCGCCGCGAATGAGGCATAATTGAAGGCATTTTAAGTGTCGTATTCTTTATCGTACGACGTCGTCTCTATTTTTGCCGTTTGCTCATGGATTGCTGTCTTCCTGGATTTGCCTTTCTGGAAGACAGTGAAGTGGCCACCGTCTAGGGATATATGAATTCCTTATGGACCCATCTATTAGTCTTTCCTGCCTTTTTAGCAGAAAGGAAGTTAGATTGACCGATAGGAAGCTTTTTGCTTTTGTATAGGTGGGTTTCACACCTTCACATCACATCAGATGATTGGAATATAAGCGTGTGTGCGAATGTATATACCCAAGGTGTCCATTTTTTCTATTACTAGAGCAGGAATAATGTCAACCGAACTCGTAGACTTGTCTCTATGGAACGAATTAAATGCCCATTTCACTCCTAGTGAAACTACTTTACATGCCAGAGTCAATCTTCCGATTGAAGGCTGTATCTGTCGGCCCTGAGATGAGATTTCGGATGCTGCCTAGAAAGTGCACTTCAAGCAAATAGCTTCCGTTCGCTTTCTGTGTATCTCTCGCTCTGTAAACGTAGATAACCCAACTGTTTTCTGTGTTCAATGACAAGGTTGCGCTTAGCTTTGAGATTGCCTCAAGAGAATTGGTCTCTTCTCAAAAACGTCTCCATGATGATTTTAAGAGCTCGGTTAAGGAGTATCCTTGTCGTTTTTTTCTGTTTCGCCAAATCCGTGTTGCACCATGTTTTACCCTTCTTTGGCATCATGAGTGTACAGCTCTCTTCGAAATCTTCTCTCATGCCAGTTGTGATCATCTGGGTTGAAAGCTTCTGTGTATTTTTTTTTATAAATACACTTGAGTGGACATTTTTCCCATTAGTACATAACTCGTAATATATCCAAGACCAAAAAAGCTCGCCAGGTGGGATCAACCGTGAAAGTGATTCTCACTGTTTTCTTTGATTCGAAGGATGTCATCTACTATCAACAATTGATTTTTCGAAAATTCGCAAATTTATTGATAATTTGGTCGTCAATACTCAATGCAAATACCTCAGTAGCAAGTCCAATCTCCTGCATTGTCAATTATGGCCTGGCACCGTCGGGGCATACTTTCCACTAGTTTTTCTGCATATTCTACCGGAGGAAGGAGGAAGACCTCCAAATTTTCCGAATTGGTTGAGAAAGTTGATGTAAATTACATGGCTTGCGTCTGCGAAGCTGCATTTTCATCAGAGCCCACACATTTTCTATGGGATTTGCATCCGGTGACTGAGATGGCCAATCTAAAATGACAACTCCGTTTTGCGCCTTCAACTCGCTACACGCTCGACTCCGATGTTTCGGATCGTTGTCCTCTTGAAGGATCCAGCTTTCATTTTTCTTGATATACCATTGCTTAGCAGATGGTAACAAAGCCTTTTGATATATTTTATTCATTTTTTCGACATTTAAATTCTCGGCAAATAAGAACAAAGTACCGAAACCTTTGTTTGAGAAGCACCCCCAAACATGGACCTTGACGGGGTGTTTAACAGTCCGTTGAAGCATCCTACTGGTGGAGGTTGTCCAGGCGTGTTTGATGCTCGGAAATGCCCAGAAGGAGGATTCATCAGAAAAAACTACGTTGCTCTAATCGCGGTCCAAGTTTTCCTTCGCCCATTTCACTCGTTTTTCAACGTGTTTTGCACTCAACATTGGTTTTTCCAAAGTACTGCGATATTTCAGTTTATTGGCAAGCAAGTGCCTGCGAATCGTTCCGTAAGATATGTCAACACCTTTTGCTTTCAATTTCACAGCAGCTCCACGTAGAGTCAAAGTTGAATCTTTCGAGAACAATGCGAGAATCTTTTTTTCGTCTTTTTTTGAGACTTTGTTTGCACTTCCGCGATCAGGAAAATCATCAACGTTACCGACCTTTTTCTAGCGATTTATCCACTTGCTAACGAACTGCTTCGACTTGCCCATATATTTGGCAGCAGCAGTTTGCGTTAATTTGGGTCCTTTTTCATGCAAACATAGAAAAATTGCCTCAAAGCGAGAGGCGTAAACAGCACTCATTTCGAAAAACCACTCAATTGAAGACTAAATTTGACAGAGAGCTGACTTTTTACAAAAAGCATGAAGGACTGAGGTGCCCTCTATGTCATAGAAAAAGAAACAGGAAGCTCTGATTTTTTATCTACGTGTAACAGTTACCACGCTCTTATGTAACAGACTGTATCATGAATTTCTCCTAAAAGATGAGACAATCAATCGTTATCCATACCAAAAAACCCTGAGAACTTTACGCCAAAAGATTCGTCGGAAGAGGCCAGAATTCGCAAGTTTTTTGCCAAGAACTCGATGACAACCCCACCTCATCCACCCTATGCTCCTGACCTGGTTTCGTGTGACTCCCATCTGTCCCCAAAACTTGAGCACCCAATGAAAGGACAGCGGTTTCAGACAATAGAAGAGATCAACGAAAAAACGCTGGAACAGCTGAACAGCATCCATGAAACAGAGTTTTCCAGATGCATGGAACAGTAGAAATACCAGAGAAGTGTATTCGCTTCCAAGAAGAGTATTTTGAAAGGGATAAATTAGAACAATTGAAAATATTTGTAATAAGAGATTACTGGGAAACCCTGGAACTTTTTGATCAGACCTCATACTATTATTCACTTTATTTGAACAGATATCGATATGGAGGGTATTTCGGAGCCTAGGTACCATATAGTGGCAGCCACTCGATTTTTTTCAGCTTTTTCGCTTGGGTAGCTTCTGAGAATGGATCCATGAAAAAAACGATCACTTTCGACCCCTCGCTCGCTCCACCTTTCCAACAAATGTCAATACTAAGATCGTCTTCGGAAAGCACCGAGACCTTTCATTTGATACCCCACATAACTATATTTGGTAAAAAAATGTACACCCCCACTTTTGCATGTATGAAAATACCTGTCGTCCATCCATAAAAGTAAAAAAAAAAACGATATCTTAATGACAGATTATGCTTTAGGTTCCTCTTTTTCTTTAGCCTTTGTCCTCAGCACACGTTCAAACGGTCGGCCCGTCGTGATCGGTTGCGCCATTTTGTACTGTCATTTGCCTGCCATTTGGATGCAGTCACGAGGCTTTCAAACGCCCATCCAGCATATCAAGCAATCATTGTTTCGGCCGGCCTTTTGGTCGCTTACCATCGACTTCGATGTATGCTTCCGGTGGCCGCTGGAAACCGTCTTTGGACGGGCTAAGAGTGTGTAGAGCCGTGGAGTACGTTCATTCCACTTCCGAGGATTTGTTTGCCTGCTGCTCATGTTTTAGTGGCAAGCGGATCTGGCAGTTGATGAATCGAAGCATCCCCCTCCCTGCGCTGGCAAAGGTACTAATAGGACGCCAAGATGGAACAATATTCGGACTTTATAAACTTTTAACACCTTCAACTTTAACAAAGACTCTTACCGTGGTGGCCGAGTAGTCAGGATGAACATTTTTCCCAGTTTACTCGTTAGACCAAAAAATGGATTCAACAAACGTAAACGAAAAAAACTGTCAAAAAAAAGAGGTGGTGATACCAGGCGAATCAATGGAGGATGAGCTGCTGCTATCCAGCCAAAAGAGAGTAGCCTTCGAGCACAATACATTCGGTGCCAGCTGTGACATCACTACCCCTGAAAATGACAATAATGGTTTCCAGCTTAGAAACAGCTACTGTCGAAACGGACATAGCGAACACTGCCAACCGAAACCGACGATATCGTGGGTCCCCCAAGGAATAAAGGCCCATAAGAAAGCGCTCAATCGAAGCCAGCGAAAACGCAAAGGTTCGCTGGAGTCCTGCCTAGGGCCAGTACGAGAAGGCCATAATATTCTGAGCAAGAGCGTAGCTGTGGGCTTTGCAACCAGGGCAGAATGGAGAGCCGGCGCAAGGTTGTAACACAATATCATTCATGGGCGAATGAAACATGGTCTGTGAAATCCATGCAGGGTTTTCCCGAATAGACGTAGTGTAGCCAAGTCATAATTTCTTTCAAAGTTCGTCAATGCATTCTAGACGGAATTACTGGTGATGCTGGAACCGTATCAATGGCTAAGAAATTATCCAAACCCCAAGCGTAACATGGCCATCCTGACCGACAGCCAGGCGGCCATTAAGGCTTTGTAGTCAGTGACGACATCAACTAGGCTGATATTGCAGTGCACGGATACGCTGAAAAGCCTAGGCAGCATGCTAAAAATTACCTTCCTTTGGCTTCCCGGTCATAGAAATATAGAGGGGAATGATCGTGCTGACGAACTGGTAAGTTGGGGCTCTGCTTGTAGCAGTCCCTTTGCGAGCATTTCGCTTACCATTTTCAAGGATGAAAACTACTCACACTGCATTCACTGACTTCAGATAGATAAGATTTACCATTACAAATCAAAAAGGATTTGGGCCACCTATAAAAGACTAGATTTCGTGAAGTGTTGGGCCACACGCGTGTAAATGCATCCAGACAGATACAGGATTACGGCGGTCTACACGGAGTAATGACCATGACGAAGCTGCGGAGAAGAGAGAGGAACCCCCAGGTACTTCCGTTGCCGCTGCGGACGCTAGCTTAACAATCCTTTGAGGACTTCAAGGAGATCTCTCTGGATCCTTTGAGGACTTCAAAGAGATCTCTCTGGAAGGTAGGACAGTTGCTATCCTTCGCGAATGCTAAGGACTGGCTCTGAAGAACTGAGTCCACTGAACCCTGCAACCCTTGCTCTTCCCACAGCAGTGATGGTCTAATGGGTTTGTGACATCAAAACGGCACACAACAACTCCTTGAACCGGCGACTGATACCAACCTACCTATCAATGTCAGCGAAGAAGGTCAGGTCAGGTCAGGTAACGGATTTAAATTACTTGCTCTGACTAAAGTTTTTCTCGTTTTGCTGGTACTCAGAGGTGGCGGCGAGGAAGATGGGGCGGCAACCCTATCGGCCAAATCAAAACCAAGTGGCCGAGGAGAACCTCCATAGTGGTGACACCGGGAGACGCTGTAATCACTTTGGTTTGCCGGCCGTGATTCAGTAGGCGAATGCTCCAAAGGCCTAATTAGGGCTATTAACATAGTATGCTGGTCCCAAACCAAGGTAAAGGAGGAGGGTTTGAGGCAACGTACTCTGTACTATCCTCAGTAAAACAAAAATAAAATGCTGAGATCAGGGAAAGAGATAAATAGAGTATAGTTGGAGGTGTTCCACTATACTAAATCCTACCTGATATCTCTTGGTGACAGGCCCCGCGACAGGTCGGCCAAGAAAATGCATACAATGGCGTTACAAACATAAAGATCGGATTGAGTCACATGTCTCGGAGAAATACTAGGGCGTCCACCTCAGTCGACGCGGCAAGACGGGCCCCGGTCCTGTCGAGAAATGGGCAAGGGTTCTTGACGTATGGACGGCATCAGGGCGTAAGAAAGTTAGTCCGAACACAACGAACAAAACAAATACGTGTCTGCACGCTAAATGTTGGTACCCTAACTGGAAAGACCGAGGAACTCGCAAGAGCCCTTTGGAAAAGGTGCATTGACATCTGCGCTCTGCAAGAAACCCGATGGTCTGGTACCAAAAGCTGCGACATTGAACGCGAACACGGTAAAAATGGCTACAAACTTCTCTATTTTGGTAACCTACACACTCAATATGGTGTTGGCATTGCCATCTCAGAGGGTTTCCGTGATGACATTAAAGAAGTCGAACGATGATCGGCTGATGAAGCTCACAATTATATCAGCTGATCGCACTATTCACTTCTTCACCGCGTATGCACCACAGACAGGTCGACCTGATGCCGAGAAAAATGCCTTCTGGCAACTTCTCGATGAAAAGACTTGTCACGTGCCTGCTGACGATTACATAATCATTGCCGGCGACCTTAATGGTCATGTGAGTGAAAAGGCAGACGGTAACAGGTGCCATGGGGGAAAGGGGTTCGGAGCGCGCAATGAAGGTGGCGAGCGTATAATCGATTTTGCGGACACCCATGACCTTGTACTTATGAATACATGGTTCATCAAACGATTGTCTCATCTTCCCACATTTTATAGTGGGAACAAAAACGCAAATCGACTATATTCTCATAAGACGTCAACATTTTACCACTGTCACTGATTGCAAAGTCGTTCCCTATGAGACCATCGCACTTCAACATCGGCCGTTGATTGTCATCCTGCGAATTAAGCCACCGATAAAACAACGTGAGGAACGCACTGCCCCTCGCGTATTAAATGGGGGCGATTTCGTGAGAAGAAAGAAGAAACGGTCTCACTCATACGATTGCCAACCATTACGAACGTGGAAGAATCATGGAACCAAATGAAAGACACGATCCACAAAGCGGCCTCTGCAACCCTCGGGGTCACCAAGCCGGGTAAGCGGTACATCAACCGAGATACTTGGCTTTAGAATGATGATGTTGAAATGAAGGTCCATGAAAAGAAGCGCCTCTACCACAAATTTCTCGACGATAAAACGCCTGCTAATTGGCAAATTTATAAGAATACCAACCGGGCAGCAAAGAAAACGGTCGCTGTCACCCGAGCGAACCATTTCAAAAATCTTTACGATAAACTAGACACTCGGGATGGCGAGAGAGATCTGTATCGACTTGCTAAAAGCCGTGATGAACGCACACAGGATATCGAACACTTCTGTTGTGTTAATGACAAGAACGGTACTTTGCTTACCAACCGTCGAGCCGCAACGGATAGATGGCGAGAATACTTCGAGCAGATTTCAACTGAACAATTTGCTCATCCTCCACTTCCACAATCATTGCCGACGTTTGGAGCAGTTCCACCAGTCAGCGCAACTGAAGTCGAGGAGGCAATGAAACAAATGAAATCGGGGAAAGCAACAGGACCTGACGACATCGCATCTGAGCTCTGGAAAGCAAAGAGCTGGGACCCAACACCGTGGCTGAGTGAATTCTTTAACCGGGTTATTCAGGAAGGAAGAACACCATCTGGCTGGCAAGAAAGTACCACTGTTCCAATATGGAAAAAGAAAGGTAGCCCAGCAGAATGTTCAAATTACCGTCCGATCCGGTTACTTTCCCATACCATGAAGATTTTTGAACGCATTCTTGACAACCGTATTAGCGAAATCGTTGAAATAACCGTGAATCAAGCCGAACTTGTCAAGAACTGCGGAACTACTGACGCAATACACGCTGCACGGTTACTCATGGAGAAACACCGTGAGAAGCATCGCCCTCTTTACATTGCCTTTCTGGATTTAGAGAAAGCGTTTGACCGTGTACCACACGAACTCATCTGGTATGCTTTACGACAACACTTCGTGCGAGAAGAACTCGTGCGTTGGGTTCAATTGCTCTACCACGACCCGAAAAGTAAAGTTCGAAGTATGGCGGGTGTATCAAAACCGCTTCGTGTCTCTGTTGGTGTACGTCAAGGAAGTGCCCTCTCACCATCTTTGTCCTTGTTATGGACACCGTCACACGGGATATCCAACGTCCAGCGCCCTACACACTGCTTTATGCAGATGATGTTTTCCTAGCATCTGATAGCAAAAATGATCTCGAGCAACTTGTTCAAAAATGGAATGATCGCCTCATGCAACACGGTCTCAGATTGAATTTAAACAAAACTGAATTTTTGACGACCGATCCCCATGAAACAGGCATAATCACTGTCAGCGGCAGTGATCTGCCCAGAACTGAGCGATTTAAATACCTCGGGTCAACGCTATCAGCCAATGGAGAACTGCGTTATGAAATTGCTTCACGCATTAACGCAATCTGGATGAAGTGGCGTTCCACAACTGGTGTCCTTTGTGATCGACGTATCAACGAACGTCTCAAATCTCAAATTTACCGCAATGTCGTCGTCCAGTCGCTCTCTATGGTTCTGAGTGTTGGCCGACCGTAAAAGACAATGAACGGCGTCTTGCGGTAATGGAGACGAAGATGCTACGTTGGACTAGTGGCGTCACACGTTTAGATCACATCCGAAATAAGGATATCCGCGATCGTTATGGGGTTGCACCGATCGTGGAAAAGTTGCGAGAGAGGCGTCTTCGATGGTATGTTCACGCAATTCGTGCAAACGAGAATTCACTTGCCAAGATTGGTCTGAACATCGAAGTCGATGGTAAACGACCAAAAGGCAGACTTAAGTAACGGTGGCTTGATACGCTGGATGGGGATTTGAAAGCCTCGAGATTGCACCCAGATCAGGCATTCGATAGAGCCAAATGGCGAAGCCGATCACGACGAGCCGACCCCGTTTTTGAACGGGACAAAGGCTGAAGAAAAAGGAAAAGACCCGAGTCTGCAGGGGACTGAAGTGGCAAATTGGTCACGAAACCTTACCAGGGGTATACTGGTACCATGGGAACCGGGAAAGCCCCTGGACTCACATACTTCGGGTGAACTCCTGTTGTATGTGAGGACAGCTCGGTTATTTGCGGTTGGCCCCCCTAGTGGGAGTTTCATGGTGGTTGTGGTTGTGCTCAAGCGAGAAGAGACCTTTGGGCCTCGATGTGGTGTTGCGTATCAACACGGGTGCTAAGCCCTGCACTTGGTATAGGCTGGTACCGTTGTTGCTTGTCTCAGCGAGGCTCTGATTGTGGTCACAAAATCAATCCCTGTCTTAAGAGGACCGTAGGATTAAGTCTCACGACAGGTGCCTACGTAAAACACTATGGGCTTCACTTTCTAGTTTTGCTTGAAATTCACGATTTTCGTCTATTTAAAATAAATATACCAAAAATCTCGCTCCTTTCTCGAAGATCCGTACAAGATCAGACAATATCCATGTTTTTAACGCTTGTTTCTGAAGCAGTTTCTAACCTCATATGTTTGCCAAAGTAAGTCCCCACCGAATAGTGAAATATTCTTGAATATTTTAAAAACATTACTTACCGGAAAACATTCTGCAAAATGCAATCGACTCTGATCCACTTCCAATCGTCCCCTGACGACCACGAAATTTATAGTCGTTGCAATCTCCTCGAACTCCGTCCATATTTGAAAAACGGCCGTGAACGACTTAACGGCATACGACTGAACAGCTAATTCGAAAGCCGCTACGCCCTGCGATGTTACGTTCATACAAAATGAGAACCTCTTGTGAACGGGAACATTGATATCATCCGAGTCATCCAATGTGGGACTGTTTAAGGACGACGTACACCCTAGGAACATGGCTTGATAATATACTCCTTTCTGACTTGTGAAATTCCACTTTAGCAAAGGAATCGGCACAGGATTCGGATTGTGCAGTAGAATGTAGCCGTAATGCGATAAGTCTTGATGTTGTATAGCGCCAAAGTTCAGAACATTGTCCTCGGGAAGGGGAGTCAAGTTTATGGAGTCCAGGGAAGTGTAGCGCTTCAGGAGTCCAGAGCACACCACCACCGGCAATTCGAAGCTGCTCAGATTCGTGGCAATACGCAGATTTGTTTTGAAGTTGGCCGTTTCGTCGAGCACCGAAATTTTGAAAATGTTTACAATTTCATTTGGTGGAACTATCGTCGGCTCGAATTCGCTAATGCGAACGACCCTCGTGTGCTTATCTTCAAGCGTGATATTTAGCACTGCGACCGGAATGCTAAATTTGTTGTGGACGGGAAACTCGCGGGCGCCCCTTGCGTAGTTCTTGGTGCCTGTTATGAAAACCGTTCGGTTGCTTTGGAACTCCAACGATCCCCTGTAAATTTCCGCCTTCAACCCTATGGAAAGTTCTACGTATTTCCGCAAACTCTTATTGTCGCCATTGGATTGGGCATACCGCCACATTCGTACAAGCAGAATCCCGTTTATGTTCACATCGTGCTCAGCCAGTTCAGGGTGAATGCGTAGCGTGAGATCAGATTCATCTAACTCAATAAGACCCTCCACGTCGTTCACGTGATATTCGAGGTCTTGGTACGTATGTTTGCCGGAGTTGACTAGGTTCACTGTGAGGCTCTTCTCATTGTCTGCAGTCGTCAGTCTGCCAAAGTCCATCACGGGATTGGGGGAGTAAAGACCGCTATCTTCGCCAATCTCAATCTCCACGGGTATGACTAGAATGTTTTCTTCTCTTTGTTCGTCTTGCTCTTGTGCTTCTGAAATCTTGATTCGGATGAAGGCCGTGTGATTTCCGGGCTGGATCGCATGGAACCGAATCCGAATTATGGGCTTTGTTGTGTGTGGGGGAATTTCCCAGAGGGCCTGAGGCCCTTCCTGCCCACCACTCGGCAGCTCCAGCTGGAACTGGCCACCGCTGCTGTAAATCTGCAAGAATGTGCATTAGAAATTGGTCGCAGTAATTGTATTGGTCACTTACCTCAAGGATTTGTATTGGCCTGGGATGCGGGTTGTACATGAGAATTTCAGGGGATATTGTGGCGTTGAACGGCGCTTTGATGCCGATTAGAGATTTTATGCGATACGGGCACTCTCTGCCTTCCCCTTTGACGGACAAGCGTGCCTGGCCGAAGGACGTATGGATAAATAGATCAGTCTCGACGGGGCCGTAGCCGCGCGGCAAGAAGACCACATTGAAGGTGGTGTTGCCTTGCGGCGGCACGACCTTGTCCTCGAAAAATGAGCTGTAGAACTCCTGCGTGCTTCCGCTTATTGAGCTCAGGTGCACGCTTTTGTTTGAGTTTTTGTTGATAAGTGTGACGAGGTAGGAACGCGCCGTGCCGATCGACCAGGTGCCGAAGTCCACACTGGACGGATGGAAGGCAATGCTTCGCAGGAAGTCCTGATTCGCCTGCGTTGCGATCGCCTCTTCCGCCACAATCTTCGCATTTTTCGCAATCAGTTGCTCGGCCGTCTCTATCTCGTGATGCACATTACTCTTGACCATGTGACCGCCTATGAAGACCCCCTGTAAGGCCATGAGCAGCGTCAACACAAACATCTTGTTTACTTGTTTTTCGCGGAGCGTTCCGAGCGTTGTGGCGACTGGAGTGCTGCTTTTTTCCGCACGCAAAATTTTCACGTTGTCGGGAACGAGTCAAGGTTTCACGCTCGGTTCTCATTAACGCGCACAAATCATAACACTTTTCTGAAGCCTCGCCGACTCGCATCTACATATTAATTTGGACTCAGTCCGATTTGAATTGATGCTGGTTGCAAGTCGGGTCTTTATTTCGACAGAAACGACAACGGACAGGACGCGATCAAGAAGGAAATAAGGAGGGAAAATGTCTTTTCTCAATATTTTTGTTTCAGGCTGCGTTCTTTTGACTTTTCCGCGAGAACTTGTACGCACACTATTGCTAGATGTGCATACATATATATGTATACTTTGACAAACTGATAAAAATTGCAGCTGCATTCGGTGTTACCAGAATAGCGGCGGGAGTAGGAGAAATAATTTCCCTTTCAGTTTGTGATGATATCTTGTCGTGTTTACTTTTTAGATGACGAACGTGAGGAGAGAAAAACGGATTTTCATTGAAATAGAATTCGCGTGATTTTTGGAAATATCATTACGCTGCTGTTTTGTCCAATCTTCAGCTTTTTTTTTTAATAATTTTGAGCGTAATTAAAAACTATGACAACCTAAAATGTTGGTAACGGAGGTTATTTATATTTTTATTCCAGAAATGGAGCTGTCCCCGGATAAAAAAAATTTATTTTGTTTTATTAGCGATAGTATAAAGCAAGGTCTGTTTGAGCGATTTCCCGCAAGCCATCGACCGGCTAAGTCCGTGTCAACAACGTCAGCAATCACCGACCATAATTGCTGCAAGGTCAATTTCAAAACAAACATTAGCAACATTGTCCATGTGCTAATTTGCAAGGGATTCCATGTTCCGGCTTTGCTTTTCAAGCTATGTCTTCACCAGCACCATAGTACCGGTGGTGGACACACATGTGCATATTCTGACGACATCGCCCGTCGGCTGACTGTTGCATTATTAAGAAGCAACAAACCTTGACCTGGACAATTGTTTAAGTTCCGGATTGCTGCAAGTGGTCCTCACGACCGAGACTACTTAAGTTGCAGCGAGACGGAAATTATTGGAGTCTATTTCTGTTCGACTGGGTACGGTGGAGAGAAACTCTTTAGAGAGAGGTTTCGTGACCAGAGTAGTGGAGCAGTAGCGGAGTTTCCTTTAGTTAAGCTGAGTACAGTGAGTTTTGGAGTGTCCAGTGTAAGGCGGTGTAAAAAGGAATATTCTTATCTTGTGAGTGAGTAATAGAAGAATAGACTAAGGTAATTATACATAGGTAGAAGAAATTAATAAAGAATTGTTAAATGTGAAAAAGAGTTTTGTTTGCTACTTTGAAAACGAAGCACTCCCCGGTGCTAGAATTAAAGATTTTTCTCCACAGAAGAAGACTTAGCAGCGAGGGACAGGAGAACGACCAACTCCAAATGAATAAGCGCGCCTAGCAGAACACTAGGCTGGACTTGGGATGACCTGTACCATAGTTTTTTAGGACTCCTAAACAGGTCGATAGGTTAAACTTGAACAAGTAGATTTCCTTTGTTCTAATAAATTTCATTTATGGTAGCATACTCTGACTCACAAGTCCGATCGAACGATTTCCTTCGGAACATATCTAAGCTTTTTAACCATTATTGGTTTAACAACGTCATATGTTCAGCTTAGACTATTACCACTTATGTGGGATTTGAAAAAGGCTGCCTGACAAATTCTGGTCAAACTAAAAACCGTATATAACACATCGTTCAATAAGTCCCGGGACTAACTATGAAAACAACATTTTATCCGCAAAATTCTTTATTATTCATCAACATAATCTCCTTCAAGGGTTATACAATCATTCCAAAGCTTCTCTAACTTTTCAATGCCATGTTTGTAGAGCGATTTGTCTTTTGACTCAAAATCAGCCTCAGTAGCAGCGATCACCTCCTCATTTGAGCCAAATCTTTTTCCCTGGAGCATCTTTTTGAGATCCGTAAAGAGCCAGTAGTCGCTGGGGGTCAGATCCGGCGAGTACGGAGGATGAGGAAGCAGTTGGAAGCCTAATTCGTTGAATTTGGTCATCGTTTTGATTGACTTGTGGCACGGTGCGTTGTCTTGATGAACGATGACCTTCTTCTTCTTCATGTGTGGGCGTTTTATCGCTATTTCGGCCTTCAAACGATCCAATAACACCATGTAGTAGTCGCTATTGATGGTTTTCCCTTTTTCGAGGTAGTCAATGAAAATTATACCATTCGCATCCCAGAATACGGACGCCATCACTTTGCCGGCCGACTGTTGTGTTTTTTGACGCTTCGGGCGGCTTTCACCAGTCGTACGCCATTCAGCTGACTGCCGACTTGACTCCGGAGTGAAATGGTGAATCCATGTTTCGTCCACTGTCACATATCGACGCAAAAAATCCTGTTTATTGCGAGTAAACAGTGCCAAACAGCTCTCCGAATCATTGATACGTTGTTGCTTTTGTTCCATTGTGAGCAAACGCGGCACCCATTTGGAAAAAACCTTTTTCATAGCCAATTTTTGGTGCAAAATAGTAAATGCACTACCAGTTGATATGTTCACCATCTTAGCTATCTCGCGCACTTTCATTTTGCGGTCACCCATCACGATTTTCAATACTTGCTTGGTGTTTTCGGGAGTTACTGCCTCATTTGGCCGACCCGAACGTTCCGCATCATTTGTATCAGCACGACCGCGTTTCAAGTCAGCATACCACCGACAAATGGTTGTTTTCGACGGAGTAGAGTCCGGATAACGTTTTTCAAGCCATTGCTGAGCTTGAACAGTGTTTTTTCCCATTAGAAAACAATGTTTTATCAACACACGAAACTCGTTTTGGTCCATTTTTTCACGATTGCAAAGGTAGCGTCAGTTTAACCACTATAGCTTTCTTGGTTATGTTTCGAATTACATCAAATTTTAACACATCTTATCTGAAGGTTGGTACTTTTGAACCTTGGTATATAAATGGCATTATTAGCGCCATTTCTACGCTAGTCCGGGGACTTATTGAACGATGTGTTACGATTAGTTGTGTGGCTTTCAAATGTGTAATATATATTGGTCAAAATTTTGAATATATTTTGCAAGCTCTCATTGTTTTTTGGCTCAAAACTTTCAAACTTCTGCTCAGTCACCTATGTCAATTAGCAAAAGTAGTAAAAATCGGGCAACTATAATAAAAGAACACTTGGATGCAATGCCGCAAATACGAAATGAACAGCCACTCAAATTATCTGACGTGACGCAGCACAAAATAGGAAGTTCGACGAGCCATAAACAGCTCAAAGAACTGGAGGGGCCCAGGTCTGGATCGGGTGCAGAATTTCTGGTATAAGAAATTTACCAGCGTACACAGTCGGTTGGCACGCAGTATAAATGAGGCCATGAGTCGGCCGGAGGAATTTTCACCTTTCCTCACTGCGGGGATTACCTACTTTATCCCTAAGAAGGACACGATGCAGGACCCCGTAGACCGATCACTTGCTTACCAACCCTCTACAAATTCATCACGTCCACTATTAGTGGAAGGATCAATGCACACCTCGAGACCAACAACATTCTGTCCGAGGAGCAGAAGGGCTGCCGAGTTGGGTCAAGGGGTTGCAAAGAGCAACTCATTATCGACTCGGTAGTTGTAGGACAAGCAACTAGAGGCCAAAGAAACCTCTTCAGTTGCTATATCGATTATGCCAAGGCTTTTGATAGCGTTCCGCACACCTGGCCAATCGACATCATACATCTGTATCCCATTGATCCGAAACTAATAAAGTTTTTGGCGACAGTCATGGAAGGGTGGCATACCATCTTATCAGTGCGTACATCTGAGGGTGCTAATACCTCAGAGCCCATCCGTATACGGAGGGGCATCTTCCAGGGGGATTCGTTGAGTCCCCTTTGGTTTTGTATGGCACTGAACCCCCTTTCATGGCTACTGAATGATGCTAGAGGGCATGGTTTTGCAATAAAGTGTGGCCTACGTGCTAAGTGCGAACTGACACACTTGATGTACTTAGATGACTTCAAGTTGTATGCTGGTACTGACAACCATCTTAGAAGTCTGTTGCGAATAATAGACATGTTCAGCCGTGATATTCGGGTGGAGTTTGGATTGGACAAGTGTCGAATCCAAGCCATCCGCAAAGGTCATCACGAGCCGCATGCCGGACATAGCATTGGTGACCTCCACATCGAAGCTATGACCGAGACAGACTTCTACAAGTACCTAGGAATTCTGCAAGGAACCCATGCTCGAGTTGGTGATCTGAAGGAAGCTCTGCTGTCCGAATTCCTACGACGTGTAAAGCTGGTGCTGAAATCGCATCTCTCGGGGAAGAATAAAATAAGCGCGTTGAATGTATTCGCTATCTCTTCACTGGTTTATGCATTCGGAATATTGCCGTGGACGAAGACCGATCTGGAAAACGTCCAGCGGCGGATACGGACAACTATGTCCAAATTCCGAATACATCATCCAAAGTCTGCCGTGGAGCGGATGAACCTGCCTCGTGATATCGGAGGTAGAGGCGTGGTTGACGTGGCAGCACAACATCATCGCCAAGTCGACTCGCTGCGCGCTTATTTTTACAGCAAAGAGCAGACGAGTCTCTTGCATGCGGCTGTCTGTAAGGCAGACTGTGGACTGACTCCACTTAACTTGAAGGATCGATCTTTCAATCCTCTGAGTGGGGTGAAGTCGGACCAGGAGCGGATCGATGAATGGAAGTCGAAGGCAATGCATGGTAAACAAGTGAATTGTCTTTGGCAACCATTTGTCTATTTGCATTTGTCGAACAGATGGCTGTGTGCTGGGGAGCTCTTTGCTGAGACGGAGGGTTTCATGTGTGCCATGAGCTTATAAAAAGCTCATCATGAAAGAATGGGTGG